>NC_034176.2:24933707-25533707 GCF_002021735.2 Oncorhynchus kisutch | reverse complement strand
GCTGCGCCTTCTTCACGACACTGTCTGTGTGGGTGGACCAATTCAGTTTGTCCGTGATGTGTACGCCAAGGAACTTAAAACTTACTACACTCTCCACTACTGTCCCATCGATGTGGATAGGTGGGTGCTCCCTCTGTTTCCTGAAGTCCACAATCATCTCCTTTGTTTTGTTGACATTGAGTGTGAGGTTATTTTCCTGACACCACACTCAGAGGGCTCTCACCTCCTCCCTGTAGGCCGTCTCGTCGTTGTTGGTAATCAAGCCTACCACTGTAGTGCCATTCAGAGGGTGAATGGGCAAGACAAAATATTGAAGTGCCTTTGAATGGGTTAATGGTAGTAGGTGCCAGGCTTGTGTCAAGAACTGCAACACTGCTGGGTTTTTCACTCAACAGTTTCCCATGTGTATCAATAGTCGGTGGTGGACCAAAATGCATCCAGCCAACTTGACACAATTGTGGGAAGCAATAGAGTCAACATGGGCCAGCATCCCAGTGGAACGCTTTCAACACCTTGTAGAGTCCATCCCCCGACAAATTGAGGGGTGCAACTCAATATTAGGAAGGTGTTCCTAATGTTTGGTACTAAGTGTATAATGGCATTTCCATGTGCCAACTCTCATGGGATTGAATGGAATTTTCCGACCTACACTACTACCACGTCACAACAGAATACTATACATGAAACAAGCATGGAGTAGGTTTGTGGAAAAATGTACTGTTCTACACTGTAAATTACATCCTTCAGTGACCAATAGAACAAACATCAGTGTTCACCAACCAGCTGGGCTTGCTCTTTTTAACTCAGCCCACATGAAAATCAATAAATGAGGTCTGTCACTTAACTACGGTCCCTGATTTTTTTGTAAACGTGTGTGACACTTCTCCACTTGGCTGGATCCCATCAGACTCAGTCCAATTGATTGTCAAACAGATGTCATCTGAAATTAAGGGTATAAACTTAACAAGCAATGTTCTACATTCCTCCCTCACACTATGCTGTCTGAATAGCGGTTTGAGAGGACCCAGCTGGCCTTCATGGCAGAGCAGTGCTCCAGCCCCTGTGCCTGTCCCCCAACACTGTAGGATGTCACAGTTGGGCCAAGACACCTTATCAATCGGAATGGTGGGGTGGAGGGACAATAAAACTACTATAGTTTGACATTCTCCCTCCACCCACTATATCCCTCTGATTGTTCCTCATTACCAGGGGATGAACATTGCAGGCAAATGTGGAGAGAGGGAGAAAACTTCATTGTAAGCCCTTGGGTCTCAGTTTGTGGATGGGGCTCGGTGTGAAACAGACAGTCCAGCTCCCTTGGGTGCCACCACAGCTTGTCAAAGAAGGGATGTGCCAGGTAAACGCCTGCTTGGGTTTCTCCACCTTAGAACTTTCTAAGAGACAATTTGAAATATTATTAGACCTGACATGTCCTCATAAGCTAATGGGCCATAATTTCTACCGGTCTTCCACCAGCTGTTTGGCTGTGATGGAGTGTTGTAGTCTGGGAAGGTGGAGGAGATGGTTCCTCCTGCAGTCTCACCTCTCAGTCTTACAGTGGTGGTCAGGCCAGAGGTCAAGACACACATCACACCTCTAATCATTCTGGAGAATGACCAGATCTATCTCCGCTCAGTTGCAGTTAATAAACTCTCCTCCCCAGTTTATTTGATTCTCAAAGTACCTCACATTCCTGACCTTGCCAGTGAATGCCACTCAGGTTCACATTGCCAACAGGGCACCTGTCTTCACTCACCTGGGTGAGTATCTGGGGTGACCGTGGGTGGTTTTAAATGCCGCTCCCCCCCCCCCCCCCCAGTAACTGAAAGGTTGCAAGATCAAATCCCCGAGCTGACAAGGTAAACATCTGTCGTTCTGTCCCTGAACAAGGCAGTTAACCCACTGTTCCTAAGCAGTCATTGAAAATTATAATTTGTTCTTAACTGACTTGCCTAGTTAAATAAAAAGGTAAAATAAAAAAATAAGTCACTTTGGATAAAGTTTCATAGTGCTGTGCTGCCTTTGATGTACAAATTATTTTTGACATAAGAGTTGTAATGTCAAACATGAGACGTACGATTAAACAATCATTTTTTGTTTGTGGTAATAGATCATTTTTCCAAAATAAAAGGAGGACACTGAACTGACCTCCAGGACCAACATCCTGCTGGACTCTCCGGTCTCCTGGAAACAGTGTTGCTCACTTACAGCAGTCAGAAGACCTCCAAGAAGAGTAACCACTCATCACCAGGGTATGACGGTACGGAGCGGCCATGGGCTGAAACAGAAGGTATATTTCAATCATGCTGTTACACAGTGATAGAAGAAAAGATTTGGTAGAATGACATGCGAAATTTCAAATAACATGATTTGGTTCATTTAAGACATACCCATATGCCTCTCAGTGTTGCTCCCATAGACTGATGTCCAGCTGTTTGCTCCCAGCAGAGTCATTGAGAATCCAACGATGACCTCAGCTTTGGGCCGTCTCACCTTTCAAGTGCTCATCAATGCCCCTCCCTCAGTAAAGATCAGGATCCAGCCTCTGCACATGGGCCCCATGGACAACAGCACAGCAGCCCACCTTCATTATGGTGAGGGAAGAGGGAGACAGTTTGCATTGAAATATTGAAGAATCAAAACAGAACTATCTAGTTGAGTGTAAATTAAACAATGAACCTTCATCTTGACATGTATGTCATTGTAAAAAACATGATGTCTCCAATACCATCTGCATTACATACGAGATGTAGATGTCTTGAAGACCAACATGTTCAAGGGCCAACAGCTCTTTCACTAGCGCTCAGCTGGAAACATGGTGGCGATAGAATTCCATGGCAAGTACCTGTATAGCAAGGGTAGCTTCCGAGCAAAATACTCATTTGTGGAGCCTTGATCTGTGGCTTGCCTATTATACAGTATTTAATGACATTTAGGCAGTTACTGGAGGACAGTTTTTCCTTAGTTTAATCATTTGTCAGGTTTTGTAACATTAAAATAAATACTCAAAGTGTAAATGATTATCATTACAGCAGTCTTTGGTTTAGTTTTTTTTAGTTGTATAGAACACATTTACCAATGTGAATCACAGCAGAACCACTCAGCAAGTCATTATTATGGCTCATCTGGTATAGTATGGCACACAATTTCATTTCTTAAATAACTTAACTGTTGAACTGATTATTTTTTAAATATGAAATTTTACCCAAGTATGTAGGTAAACAAACTGTATAAATGCATGTAAAAACCACCAGAATAATATTTAAGACAGCACCAACATGTGTAGACTTAAAAATAAAAAATAAACATTTTTTTAAAACATAATATAGTCACCATGATCTGGTGTGGATCTTTCTTTAACATAAGGTGCCAACTATCTGGAAATGGACAAACCCATATCATTACACATGAAATGTATTACTTTCCATCAGTCATACTCACTTTTCACTGAAGTACAGATATAGTCTCCTGGGTATAACAGGACTTTCCTTCCCACACATATCAAGTCTACCTGAAGGGCCCAAAAGCTTTCCAAGGCCCACCTAAATCAGTGCAAAGTGCTTCTCCTCTCTCCATGTTACAGCACTAGATATACCAAGGTGGCTTTAGTTTCTCCCACTACATCCAGCACAGGTTCAGTCCCACACAGCCCTACAGAGGAGCCATGTCCCCTGTGGGGTTTCACTGCTTAGCATTAGCTGTTTCCTCCAGCAGAGACCTCATGTCTCTCAGAGCCTTCTTCACACCCCGGCCAAAGTTGGCAGCATGTGTCTCTTCACAGCTGTTGAAGGCTGTAATGGCAATGTTGATGTGGTCAGCCATGGGGTTGTAACACACTCCATAGCCATCCGGCACCATTGGACCGAAGCACATCACACAGTCCGTCTTAGCACCAGCCTGAAGGAGGGAAAAATGACATTTTAGGCATTAGCATTTACAAATGCGGTCTAAACTTTATCATTGTCTAATAAACTAAAATTAGTACCAAACCTTACAAAGTACTTTTATTTACAATGTTTTTAGTCATGTTACCACTGGCTACAGGTCTGCAACTTGTCCTCTTATGTGTTGCATTTTGGGATGCTTAATATCTCACATAAACAGCTTGCATACCTGGCTGGTGGAGAGATTGGGATGCTCAGCCACAGCATAGGCTGTGTCCATGAATATCTCTGGCATGGAAGTCAGTTCTTCAATCGCCTGCAACTTTAGGCCAAGGAGATGTCTGTCTATGGCCTGGCCATGAATTGCCTACTCAGTAACGGACATACATAAAAGCACAAAATAAATGTACATTGCAGTGGGTGGGGACAAGCATGTGTTATTACAGTAACTGTAGATTTCCATCAAAAACTGATCCAGAGTTCCAGTCCTCACCATATGAGTATATTCTCTGTGGGCTTGGCATGCTTTGTCCAATAGAAAAACCTTCTCTGCATTCTGTCAACATATAGTAAAACTTACATTATTGCAGTACAGTAACAGTCCGTGGTTAGTGTCTATTTACTGTCAACATCCAGGTTTCAGAGTTGACTCACCGGTTTAGCTGGGTGCTCCATCGCCTGGACAAATTTGAGTGACTCGTTGGAGCAGGAGCGGATGGTGTCTGTTCGACCAAGTGCAAACATACGCAAGGACGCACTCTCATAGGTAGAACAGCACATCTTATACATTCTGAAACATGAAAGATCATTAAGTCTCAAATGTGGCAAAGTGACAGGTTAAGGTAACCCAACTGCTGTTTCAGATGCTGTTTTTTTATAGTAGAAATGTAATGAAACCCACCTGAAGTAGGCAAGCTGTAGAGCCATTTGTATAAAGGCATCTGGACTCAACTTGTGTGCCCTTGGAACATTTCTCCCATAGTCAGAAAAGAAGACCACGTTCACATCCAAGTCATGTGACATTCTGGGGTTTTAAAAAAAAGTCAGCCAAAGGGTGAGAAACACTTCAAACATGTTTGATTAGAAACTGCTAGGAAAACCGAAACAGAATCTACTTACATGTTCATATTCTGCTTGGCCGACTCAATATCCTTCTTCACCTCAGGTGTGATGTTGAAACGCAGTTTGGGAGGCATGGGCAGAGGGGTCATGGGAGTGCGTACTACCTCCATCCTCCTCCTGTTTAAACACAAAACAAAGGGCCAATCAGTTGTTGAAACAATAATAAAGCCCCGCCACTGTTTCGGTAATAAGCTGAGGGATTGGGCTAGAGAAATGTAATCACTCAAATTCATGGAAAGAGCTATGGATGCACGGGCTGACCATCCATGATAAAAAAAAATCTTCGTTTTGACCAAGTTGAGGCTATACAGTGTGTTTCCCTATACTTTGTTTACAAACATTGGAGCAAAACAAGCTTAAATTATGACAGTTGAACTAAGCTCATGAGGAATTTACAAGAATAAATATACAGTGGGGCAAAAAAGTATTTAGTCAGCCACCAATTGTGCAAGTTCTCCCACTTAAAAAGATGAGAGAGGCGCTGTAATTTTCATCATAGGGACACTTCAACTATGACAGACAAAATCAGAAGAAAAAAAAATCCAGAAAATCACATTGTAGGATTTTTAATGAATGCATTTGCAAATTATGGTGGAAAATAAGTATTTGGTCACCTACAAACAAGCAAGATTTCTGGCACTCACAGACCTGTAAGAGGCTCCTCTGTCCTCCACTCGTTACCTGTATTAATGGCACCTGTTTGAAATTGTTATCAGTATAAAAGACACCTGTCCACAAGCTCAAACAGTCACACTCCAAACTCCACTATGGCCAAGACCAAAGAGCTGTCAAAGGACACCAGAAACAAAATTGTAGACCTGCACCAGGCTGGGAAGACTGAATCTGCAATAGGTAAGCAGCTTGGTTTGAAGAAATCAACTGTGGGAACAATTATTAGGAAATGGAAGACATACAAGACCACTGATAATCTCCCTCGATCTGGAACTCCACGCAAGATCTCACCCCGTGGGGTCAAAATTATCACAAGAACGGTGAGCAAAAATCCCAGAACCACACGGAGGGACCTAGTGAATGACCTGCAGAGAGCTGGGACCAAAGTAACAAAGCCTACCATCAGTAACACACTACACCGCCAGGGACTCAAATCCTGCAGTGCCAGACGTGTCCCTCTGCTTAAGCCAGTACATGTCCAGGCCAGTCTGAAGTTTGCTAGAGAGCATTTGGATGATCCAGAAGAAGATTGGGAGAATGTCATATGGTCAGATGAAACCAAAATATAACTTTTTGGTAAAAACTCAACTCGTCGTGTTTGGAGGACAAAGAATGCTGAGTTGCATCCAAAGAACACCATACCTACTGTGAAGCATGGGGGTGGAAACATCATGCTTTGGGGCTGTTTTTCTGCAAAGGGACCAGGATGACTGATCCGTGTAAAGGAAAGAATGAATGGGGCCATGTATCGTGAGATTTTGAGTGAAAACCTCCTTCCATAAGCAAGAGCATTGAAGATGAAACGTGGCTGTGTCTTTCAGCATGACAATGATCCCAAACACACCGCCCAGCCAACGAAGGAGTGGCTTCGTAAGAAGCATTTCAATGTCCTGGAGTGGCCTAGCCAGTCTCCAGATCTCCACCCCATAGAACATCTTTGGAGGGAGTTGAAAGTCCATGTTGCCCAGCAACAGCCCCAAAACATCACTGCTCTAGAGGAGATCTACATGGAGGAATGGGCCAAAATACCAGCAACAGTGTGTGAAAACCTTGTGAAGACTTACAGAAAACGTTTGACCTCTGTCATTGCCAACAAAGGGTATATAACAAAGTATTGAGATAAACTTTTGTTATTGACCAAATACTCATTTTCCACCATAATTTGCAAATAAATTAATAAAAAATCCTACAATGTGATTTTCTGGATTTGTTTCCCTCATTTTGTGTACCTATGATGAAAATTACAGGCCTCTCATATTTTTAAGTGGGAGAACTTGCACAATTGGTGGCTGACTAAATACTTTTTTGCTCCACTGTACATATCATTCATTTGTAAGTCAAAAAATGGATGTAGCAACTGCTGTGGTCATGGTCACAGCCTGGTCATGGTCAGCAAGCCAGGGTCATGGTCAGTAAGCCAGGGTCATGGTCAGTAAGCCAGGTCATGGTCAGTATGCCAGGGTCAGTAGATCATGGTCAGTAGGCCAGGATCATGGTCAGTAGGCCAGGGTCACGGTCACAGCCTGGTCATGGTCAGTAGGACAGGGTCATGGTCACAGCCTGGTCATGGTCAGTAGGCCAGGATCAGTGGTCACAGCCTGGTCATGGTCAGTAGGCTTCAAATGGTAGTTAAGAGTTTTTAAAAGGATGAGGCACTATCTGAACATGACACACTGGAAATCTTCAAAATGCTTGCTATGCTCAGGCACAATGCACCTGATACCGTTTGGAAAATATCCATTGCAGCCAGCAATCTGTGCCAAAGTTCTTCTCTAAAGTACACAGTACCCACAGAAATACTGTGTACCATTAATTAATTAATTAAATATATTCTGTAATGCCTTACATGTACTCAACCACATGGTCCACCAAGAACACAATGGGTGGGCCTTCAGCTGGGGCATGCTCATACACCAGACCACATGTACCATCTTCACCCACAATAAACTGGGGATTAAATAACAAACATTATAAAAAATGTCAAGAGACTTGTGAATTAAAATATGAAGCACAATATCTAGGAGGATGCAACCTTTGTTCTATAGTTCTAATCTCAGAGCTCACCTGTAACGTCTTATCAAACCAGCGGTTGCCACTGTTCCAGCGACTCCCTCCACCATGTAGCATCTGGGCAGCGACCCGACTCTGGTACCGCTGCTCAGACATCTGTGGCATGGGGGCGTCTAGACACACCGTGAATATGCTCTTCTGGATAGCACGGACTGACTCCTTATTTGTCTTGTCTAGGGGGAAAAAACGACAATAAGCAACCCAACAAGGACCTAGAGGAAATCATTGACCAACAGCTCTAAAACAGTGTGTCCAAAGGGATAGGTTGCTTCCAGTTACTCTTACGTTATGGCTCAAGAATGGCTTTTGTATATTTGGTGAGTCACCCAATATGCTCCTCTGAGCCCTCACTGTCAAAGTGATGTCCCCCCTCCATTGCCACACCTTTGATGAGGTTGTTGTAGGCTTTGCCCCAGGTGTTGCGGTGCTGGGAGGTCAGGATGCCGATAGGCTCCTTGTTGCTCTGCAGGGACGAGTTCCAGACCTTCTCCAGTTGCATGTAGATCTGGTCCACCGTCAGTGGGGAGCCATCGCTGTTATACATATCCAGGATAAAGAACTAAGGCCAGAGGGAGAAGGCCAATCAGCATTTGAGATTTGGTTAAGTGGGTTACAGCCAAGAAACTAACAATACAACAACGTGATTGATCTCCTCTGTGTAGCAACATAAAGCAGCAGCAAAGAGAGCAAAGCTCTAGTTTACCTGGAAGTTATGGACCACAGTGATGTGAGTAGGGGCCACTTTCCCGACAGCGTGGTTGACCACAGTGTCTCTCTTTGGTCCAGGGATACGACAGGAGGACAGGATCTGGTAGTACTGGTCCATACACAGAGGCTTCCCACCCAAATACTCAATAGGCAACGTCTCACTAAGACACAGAGTTAGAGTCAGCCGGGGTGACGAACACGTTAGATGTACAGGTTACTGCCAAAATAAAGGAAACACCAACATAAGGTGTCTTAATGGGCCATTACGAGCCAGAAAAGCTTCAATGCACCTTGGCATAGATTCTACAAGTGTCTGGAACTCTATTGGAGGGATGCGACAATTCTTATAGAAGAAATTTGATAATTTGGTGTTTTGCTGATGGTAGTGGAAAACGCTGTCTCAGGCACCACTCCAGAAGTGTTCAATTGGGAGATCTGGTGACTGAGACGGCCATGGCAAATTACTTAGATCGTTTTCATGCTCATCCAACCATTCAGTGACCACTCGTCCCATGTGGATGGCGGGCATTGTCATCCTATGGGGGCGTAGCCATGGGTAGCTAAAATAATTGTCTGCCCTGCATTTTTATACATGACCCCAAGCATAATAGGATGTTAATTGCTTAATTAACTCAGGACACATCTGTGTGGGAGGACCTGCTTTCAATATACTTTGTATCCCTCATTTACTCAAGAGTTTCCATTATTTTGGCAGTTAACTGTATATCATTAAAATAGATAATATTACTAACCTGTCAATCATTTTTTTGAAGTCCAAAACCCCTGCAATCAATTTTGCAGCAAACCTGAGCAGAAAACAATGTTGAATTAATAATGAAACCATATATGGTATTTCTTCATCCAACTGACACTCAGTCTTTCACCGCTCCCCATCTCATGTTCTATTCACATAATCTACTCCGATACACTTTAGTGCACTATTTTGTTTTCCATAGCCTCATATCTAGTCTAGTGGTTAAGAGTGTTGGGCCAGTATACGAAAGGTCACTGGTTCGAAAACCCGAGGCGACTAGGTGAAAAATCTGTCGATGTGCCTGCCCTTAAGCAAGTCATTTAACCATAATATGCTTCAGGGGCGCCATGCTGCTATGGCTGACTTTGTAAACAACACATTTCACTGCATCTATCCAGTGTATGTGACAATAAAAATGTATTATTTATTTTACTATATTATTTATATTATTTTATCTCCAACCAGACTTGCTTACGTCAGACTCAGGACCACGATTATTATAAGAAACATCTGTCTATTTTGATTCTATATCTCCGTATTTCATGAACTGTCTGTGTCACTCTAGTCTAGTGGCTAAGATGGTGTACAGTATATTGTTGAATAATTGGCTTTTCATATGAGCATTGGAGTCTGCTCTAGTATCCTCTTCTAGCCTACTGTATAAGTTTGGAACTGTCCGTAATATCGAAGCAGTACCACATAGCGGCAAATATTTTGCACGAATGGTCCAGCTGAAGCGAACTCAATGGCAGCACACTCTTACACCCATGTGTGCGTGCTCTCTCTATAGTACATTCACTGACACGTTTTGCTCAACAAAAAGCCACGTAAAACCACAATGTTGACTGCGTACCTTATGGATCACGGTGGTCCAAAAAAGCTGAGCAATGTTTTGAACAGTGAATGTGCCTAAAATAGCCAGCACGGAGGGGAAGTCTGTCTAAAGGTCATTATGAAACTCAAGCCTATTCTCAAGTTCACAAGAGCTATGGTGTAATACAACACTAAAGACAATCACTTTCTACTAACTTGCTTTTTAAGAAGCAGTAGGCCTATAAAACTTGCTTTTCATTGATGTGTAGGACAGCCATAAAGACCTTTCAGTGATGGAGGACTAATGGAGGGAAGGCATCTCAACTGTCTCGTCACAATGGCTGGTTTTAGTACAGTGGTCTCAGACGCGCATGGTTCCTTGTTGCTCACCTCATTTGTCCTTGACGATCTTGGAAGGTCATGCGGGGCAGGGCCACCCCTGGGCTGGAATAGACTGCCACAGGCATCCGGGAATCCAGATAGGCTGACTGCATCCACCACTCTGTGAGCTACATAAACAGCAACGACAATGCTATAGTCCACCAAACATCAGATAATTTTCTCCTAAACACATTCACAGGTTGTGACATATGCAAGGGAGTAAACCTATGGGTGAATGTTAAATGTAATCTCGAAAAGTGCAGGAAATGGATGGAATTAACATCACATTTACGTAATTGCATAATGGATGTAATACAGGGATCTTTTCCTGCCAATCAACACAGATCTTTAGCTGCCTGTATCCCTCCAAGGACTTATTGTACTCTTCTTTCAACCTCTATGGGCCATGCACTGCCCTAACACATAAACCTCTTCTTTATGTGACCTTCTCTGTTCAACTACAGTATGTACCAACCCAATTTCCTTTGTTGCTGGCTCTGCGCTCCAGGCTTCTCTGCAACCTGTCTCCCACCCCACCAGGAATGAGGAACTCCTTGACCAGCTTGCGTGTGTGATCCAGCTCCTCCTCACTGAGCAGGGGCTCCAGCATCAACAGGTAGCGCTCAAATGTCTGCCTCAGTGGAGGCACTGGCAGCTTAGGCAAATTATCCTGGTGGTGCGAAGACCTCTCTGGGAGGATAGTCACTGACACTGGCTTGACCAGGTGATATGGCTTCACCAAGCCTGACCTTAGCTAAAAAAAAAAAAAAATCTGTCTTTGCATTTCTAATAAATAATTTGTTCTGCAATCAATATGACATAATCCAATACATGTCTAGGATGATATGTTGTGTCTTAAAGTATCTAAAATAGTAATATCCACAGTTGATAATCCCATTGGCATATAAAATATATCAACAATGTTGGTTGACAACCACAGAGCTTATTTATAGGCCTATATTTGCCAGCAACTATCAACACCATGACAGAGTGCCATTGCAACAGAAACCATAACATAATAAAAACAGACAAAACTATGATTAACAAAGTGATTAACATTTATTTACATTCGTTTCCATGTAAAAAGGTGTGATCAAAATAATCCTATTTCATGAATCCAAAAACCTTTTGAAATAATAGATTGTTAGAACACTGTATGATCTAATTTTATGACAGAAACTTGAGACCAAAACAGATCTATCAAGTTTAGTATGTTGTTAGGACTATTTGTTTGGACTGTGCTTGGCTGTCAAGTTTCCTGATCGCTTTTTAAAGTTAGAATATAAATAGCCAGTTCTGCTACAGTGCGTGAACACTTGCAATGAACATGCACAACATCTAAAAAGCAATCTGTTGGCTATTTAAAATTGTATGATAGTTTAACCCACTCTGATATAGACAACCATTAAACCTTGAAACAGACGGCTATCCATGTTGTAACCTAATATAGAGACTCGAGTGGTAGCTACAATGGGGTAAATGCTAATTTGATATGATTTTCGTGGAGAAATTCGGAGTGGCCTGACTTCACATTTTAGGCTACAATTATAACAGTTGCCTAACCTGGTGCCCCACCCTCATTTACAACAGTAATAGTGAACGCGCTGCTCTTACTTATGGGCGCACAACTGCGCACTCATGAATTAGGTTATAAAAACGTTTGACTCACCACTGCTCTCACAAGAAGACCCAGCATTTTTTCATAGAAATGGCCCCGCAAAAAGGCTTTGCTTGTTGTTGTTTTTTTTTGTTTATTTAAACACCTCGAACTGTCATTTAATTCCTCAAGGACGTAGCCTACGCATGGCGTTTGTTACTCAAAAGTATCGGTGTTCTCCGCAGCCCCCGTCCTTAAATCGAACCTATGGCTAGAGCTGGGTTGTAATCATTACTCCAATTCTGTTGCAAAACGTTTCGTCTGATTTTGCAACAGAAACAGTCTACTCCAAAAGGAAAGCGTAAACGATAGTTTCTATTGGACAAATTCAAGTAGGTCCCTCCCCGTTTCCGTTGTTAAACGGCAAAAGGTTTCCTTAATGAATACATCCTTGGAGAGGGCTAAATTGTTGCCTTTTTCAATCTGCCTTCGCTATCTGGAATCCTTGGGAGGTCCGTACCCCTCATTAAAGGAGAAGGCACAGATAAATGTGAAGCATCCGGCTGGCGTTTTCCACTCACTACCAAATATGGTGATGAGAGGAAGCCAAGTGGGAGAAGATGAAGCGAGATGGATTTGGCCGAAGTTCTGCACATTTTTCTCATCGATGAAACATTTCATCTCCATACAGTTTGTTACCTAAATTAAAATCTCTCTTAAAAAAATAAAACAAGATAGACTGCTTTTTGTAGACTTTACCCTTTGCCAACGTTTCTAAAAATGGCGTTGTTTAGAAAGAGCGCAAAGGCGAATTGAGTTATTACACACGCGCACTAAACAGAGTAGGCGTTCCTTAACGGAAATATGCAAATAAATGTATTCTTCAGTTACAAAAAAATTATAGTCCCTTGCTTTGTAGAGTGCCATAATTAAGTATGATGGCACAGAAATAGTGTAAGACATCATTACACAATAAATGTACTTGGTCTACAGGCCTAATTAAAACAGCCTATACTGGTCTATGAAATGCATAACACACCTGCTAATTTTCTTATAATTTCACGGGAGTTATCAAAATGTATTTGGCAATAAATTGGTGTAGTTCTTTTCCATCACCGCATGGTGGAGCTGGTTCTGCATCACACATTTGAGCAAGGCATGCAAGGCACATGAAGGCAACAACTTGGTGCAGGAGAAAACACTATATCCAATGAATTACATATACACACTAGAAAACATTTTGGATGCGCTGTGTTGAAGCCACTGTGCCTCCATCTTGGCACTCCCCCACCAGTGTAAAGAAAAACATTTTGGAAGCTATATAAATGCATTTTTTGCCCACATTCGATTGCTACATGTATTTTATTACAGACACCTTAATGTAAGATACACATTCAAAATGTAAAAAAGATGTTTTTTTTAAATCCTTAAAGTATATTTTTTTGGACATTACTAATGTTACTGTCCCCAATAAAACGACACAAATACTTACATACATTTAATTGTTCCCTTGAAACATTTAAATGAAATGCTGTGAAATTCCATTCATTGCTACCAAGGACTGCACGTACTGGGGAATGCCAATATGGCCGGCCCGTGGCTTCATAGCCTCTAAATGGCCAATAGGCATACATAGCATCAGCAATCCATGGTTAGCATAGGTCATCGCACATATTGCGCGAGCCCTCTCCCCAAAGTACAATTTAAATTGAGCTCAACAGCTTTTAAATTGAAAAAGAGCAGAACAGTGTTAAGTATATCAATTATGTATTTTTTTTGAGACCACCAATGGTTTGTAGAAAAATGTAAAGTGTGTCAATCAAAAAGCCTCAATTGCTCTAGTCCATGCACCGCTGCCCGCCAGTGCTTGTTTACAACAGTTTGTTTGTCCGTTTACTACCTGTTCCACGTCCGTTTGCCAGTTCAACAGCTCAGTAAACCCCGAGCCTAACACTGACATGAGGTTGGAGATGTTCGGTGTGTCCAGTTGTTCAGAATTACAACAAGAAACGTCATCAGATCTAATGCGTTTGCATGACATGGGCACAAAGTCTGACAGATAATCGGAATCAGAAGCATCACTTGAATCCATTTTTCGTTTCTTATGAGAACTTTGCGGGCCCTGACCATGTTGTTTTAATGACACGCAGTAGTCTGGGGGGAGATATCCATTCTCGACAGTAGTCACCACATGTGTGTCCAAGTCCAATACAGTCTTTTGGTTGTGTGTGTTTGAGACAGGAATGTCCTGGTTGGCTGTGTAAGGTTCCGCATAACAGTCCCAGCAGACCCCCGAGGACTTGAGGTTAGGGTCACATTGATAGACAGGAGCCATGAAACAGGCAGGTGCCGTTTGGATGTGCGCATCGGGCACCATTGCTGGGTGGCAAGCCGATTGTGGCGCTGCGCAGTGGTAAGTGTCCAACACATCCCCTGTGTAGTTGCAGCAAAACTCACCAGCTAGATCCTCACAGTTCCCGGTCATTTCAAAAGAGTCCTGCTTTTCATCACAGACAGTCCTCATCTCTCCGTTCTGCTGTAGGCAGCTATAAATTTCTGCAAACTCCATGCTCAAGTAAAAATCTCTAGCGTTTTTCAGGACATATGTGACCAGCAAGTTCTTGTGGAGCTTGATACCTCCTCTCTGCGTTCTGGAGTTATGCATTTTCCGCAAAGAAATAGAGATCAAATTCTGTGCGTCAACTGCACACGCCATGATAATAAACGTACACTTCTATTTGTTACCTACTCTAGTGAATAAAATAGACTGTCTTCTGGACCTAAAAATATAAGTAATTTGCCTATTATAGAAGTAAATTCGTGGAGAAAATCTGAACATGCTTTCTCATGCTTTCTGGGTAGGGGCATGGATTTACGCCCATTTTTGCTGTGAACAATTTAAAGACATCTCACATAGGTTCCTCCCAATCACGGGTTCCACCAACGAAACCCCGGCGTTGTCAAAGACTGACCTTTTTTCCTCGGCTTATAGTTTGTACTGGCCAATAAGGGAGAGGCGGTTCTTCGCTACCATTCAAATATATGTGTGCCAAAAGCGTACCAAGATACACAATTGCGCATTACGTATAAGTAGGCCTTCATTTCTCCCCAATTATAAAACGTGGAAACTAGTTGTACTGCTGGTATTGCTATTTATTTAGTACATCTTCAAACATTTAAATTAATTAAATTACTTACCATTTCAACTCATCACACACTCACACAGACACACACACACACACACACACACACACACACACACACACACACACACACACACACACACACACACACACACACAGACAGACAGGTTGGGGATGAATCAGTTAATCTGCACCTGGAGGTGATGTCATAAAGTCCCAGTGATTCACGGAAACCTCTCTGTCACTAAGCATTTATGTCTGGTTGGGAATGCTCCCTGTTGATAGACTAATCAGTCAACTGAACTGCACATCTGCTGGTAGTAGACAGATGGCTGACATCATACAGCACACCTGCACATGGTGTTCATGTTCTGCCAAATAGGTTACAGTAATAGAGGTAGGCCTAACCACTCAGGTAAAAATAATAAAGAACCACCTTTAAGGCTATTATGGCCTGATAATACTGTTTGTAAACTTGGTGTGATGGTATGTCTGTCAGTGTAGCATTGTTGTCATTGTTAGGCAGTGTATGTTTTAATGTGTCCAGAATGAGGTACTCAAATGAGTGTGACTCATTATTGCTTTCTTTGAAGTTTGACACAAGTGATTTCCCCAACCCACAAGTTGATCACTCAAATATCTTTAAAATATAACACACTGGCAAAGAAGGAGGCATCGTGAGAACCATACAGCATACTACCATTATACTAAAGTCAGTGTTGTTTGAGTTTTAAATGTAGTAAAAGATAGGAATGAAAGAAAATACCCATAAGAAAACTTGAATGCACCTGTGCAATGACTGAAAGTGCTCAATCTCATTCACGGCCATTTATTTCCTTTTTTTTGACACTGACATTGCAAATGTCAAGTCAGGGCACATACACTATGACAGCCGCACACAGTTAACATCACTGTCAGAGTGGGGCATATAACAGCACCAATCACTACCAGGATGAAGGTCAAATGTTTAACACCATGTCACCATCTCTGGCAGACAGAGAGACATCTACAGTGGTGCTAATGCGCATATGTGGCCTGCAGCGATACGCCCGTTATGTGTGCCATCCTTGTCTAACTCTAAAATAAATTAAATATTGTCATTTAAAGGATGCATAAGCACTCAGATTGTATTTTACACTTAAGCAGCAGTATAAAAATGTCCATATTATAACATGTTAATTACTCTACTTGCCCTTAGCACAATTGATAATAACTCCATTACTTGTTCAAACAGCTCAATGGTCAAACCAAGGAGAAACCATGCAAGGAAGTAGACAAGTAGCCTCAATTTACTCAGCGAGAAAGAATGGGCTTCAGAAATTAGTGATCAGTAAGACGGAGAAACGGCAGCTAGTGACAATGCAGTGCTTCTGTCTGTTTTAACAGAGAAAATTGTCTCAGAGTGTACTAGTGGGGTTTTGGTGACACCTTGTGTATCACAAGGGATATAGATTCATAAGCGTGACAAAACACTATTCTCTTCAAGGCTGTTAAAAGAGAATGGGTACGGTAAAGGTATACTAATTAATGTTGGATCTTTGAATTTCATAAATTATATCATTCAACAAAAGACATTTCCCCAAGCAGATGCTCATTGCTCTAATGTAACTCTATACACTTGTAAAACGCAAGCATACCATTTCTATTCCCTGCAATGCAGTCTGCAAACAGCTTTCGGTGTATTAGGGAAGAGGGAAGGTGCTGAAAGGGGAAAAAAGCAATGAGCTGTAGGCCAGTAAAGATGCATACAATTGTCTCCACCAAGCAAGCGTGGTACATTTACATATGCAAACACAAGGTTACTGTGAGGGTGGAACAACAAGGGGAGAAAGAGCGATGTAGGGGGAAGAGCAGGATAGAGATGAGGGTGAAACAACAAGGGGAGAGAGAGTGATGTAGGGGGAAGAGCAGGATAGAGATGAGGGTGGAACAACAAGGGGAGAGAGAGTGATGTAGGGGGAAGAGCAGGATAGAGATGAGGGTGGAACAACAAGGGGAGAGAGAGTGATGTAGGGGGAAGAGCAGGATAGAGATGAGGGTGGAACAACAAGGGGAGAGAGAGTGATGTAGGGGGAAGAGCAGGATAGAGATGAGGGTGGAACAACAAGGGGAGAAAGAGCGATGTAGGGGGAAGAGCAGGATAGAGATGAGGGTGGAACAACAAGGGGAGAGAGAGTGATGTAGGGGGAAGAGCAGGATAGAGATGAGGGTGGAACAACAAGGGGAGAGAGAGTGATGTAGGGGGAAGAGCAGGATAGAGATGAGGGTGGAACAACAAGGGGAGAGAGAGTGATGTAGGGGGAAGAGCAGGATAGAGATGAGGGTGGAACAACAAGGGGAGAGAGAGCGATGTAGGGGGAAGAGCAGGATAGAGATGAGGGTGGAACAACAAGGGGAGAGAGAGCGATGTAGGGGGAAGAGCAGGATAGAGATGAGGGTGGAACAACAAGGGGAGAGAGAGTGATGTAGGGGGAAGAGCAGGATAGAGATGAGGGTGGAACAACAAGGGGAGAGAGAGTGATGTAGGGGGAAGAGCAGGATAGAGATGAGGGTGGAACAACAAGGGGAGAAAGAGTGATGTAGGGGGAAGAGCAGGATAGAGATGAGGGTGGAACAACAAGGGGAGAGAGAGTGATGTAGGGGGAAGAGCAGGATAGAGATGAGGGTGGAACAACAAGGGGAGAGAGAGTGATGTAGGGGGAAGAGCAGGATAGAGATGAGGGTGGAACAACAAGGGGAGAGAGAGCGATGCAGAGAAATTCTGTTTTATTAATATTTTACCACTCCAGGTCCAGGTAGCATCCTTATGATAGACAGCAGAAGAGACTACCTGCAACGTTCTCAAGAAAAAGTAAGGTATAGAATACTTCTTGCAAATTGAATTGCCAGTTTTAAACCTGATACTGTATATTGCCAGAGTTCCACTTTGTTAATGCTACACTCCCATTTCAAAACTCTAACGAAGAAAGCAAATGTTAACCTGTCAGTAACCCATAAGAGATTGCTAGCCATCTTAATATAAAATATTACTAAAATGTATTGCTGTGGGCTCATTATGGAGCCAACACCTCCTTGAACCATAATACATACCTAAGTTTTACCATCAGTCACTGCTAAATATACAGTATGCAAGGTGTGTTGAAAGTGGCATAGGTTCCATACGACGCTGCATCCATTAAAAATAAAAAGGAAAACTTAATGAACAGGCTGGATTTAGCTTTAATTACCACATAACGTGGATATACAGTATGATCCAATTCAGACCGTTGTACTATAGAATGTTTTTTGATGTTACATGTGGAAAACAGATGTATGTAATTCAATTCATTCACACATGAAAACATATGTTAAATTTAACACGTGCTATGAAAAGGGGGAGAAATCAGTCAAAAGTCTGGAAATTGAGCTTTTTTTCCACAGAGCTTAAGCTTTAGACAAAATATTTCTGTGTGTTCTGTATGTGCACGGCCCACAGAGAGAACAAGAAAGAAAACACTCCAATCCTAACCACATGCAATGGATTTTTCTGAGGCTACATAAATCAACCTTGTGTTTCAGATCTTTCTCACTATACCCTTTATGTTATTCCCAAGATATCCTGTTACTAGTTTCCTCCACAGTTTTCCATTTCCTGTGCGTAGGATCACCTGTACAGAATGCTCTGGTTCCCTGCCCCATGCTCAGACTGGAAAACAGGAAAAAGGGTTCAAGGGTGTCCAACAAGTAGAATACTACTCCCACACACACAGCAGGGAAAACCCAGCATGGCAGTACTCCCAATTCTTAGACCAGTACATTGTGTTTTAAGAACATTGAGCTTCCTTGCCTGAACATTGCCAGAAACAACACGAACTGAGGTGATTCCATTGCTAAATGAGGTACATTTATATTTTTCCACACTGCCTGGACACGCTGTTTTATTTCTCATATATACAGTCACCTTGGCTTAGTCCAGCCAATCAGCATAGCCAACACAATGGTTCACTGTTCTAAGGGGCTTCATTCTATGTATTTTGACATTACACTGTGATCAATACCATGGTGCCCTGTAGGGTGTCCTCTTGACCATGTGCATTTCTGACAGTCAGTCACTTCACTGTTCATGTGGGGCTCTCTCGCTCGCCTGTGGAAGCATGCAGATTTATTCCTGAGCGATGCTAGCTAGCTCCTGCATATTTGATTTAAGCCTTGCTTGCGTAACCTCTCTTTCGCTCCATCTTCCTCTCCCACTTTCTCCCTCTCCCTCTTTGTATTTTTCTGAGGCATCACTTTAATATGTATGCAAATAGTTGTGCTGCTCCATGCGTTGGTGTGGCCTCCTGCAGTCGATCAGTCAGGCAGGCAGGTGGGCGGTTGGTCAGTCGCTGTGGGGAATGTGTTTGTATTTATGAGGCTGCATCAGTCCCTGCCAGCCTAATGTGAGGGAGCGTGACTGGCAGAGCGAGCCTCTGCAGTGCAGCCAGAGTGCAACCTTGCTGCCGCTCTGTGGAAGCCATGCTAGTCACAAACGATAAGTAGAGGTGACAATGTGTATGCCAATGCACAGTCCTACTATTCTTTCCACTTCAATACCTGCCTTAATGAAAATATTACTCCCTGTCATGGTACAAGAACATACAATATATACTGTACCTATAGATTCATTTGGGGGAATGATTTTTAGATCTATCAAAATTAAACAAGAAGCTTTCAGTGACAAGAAATTTAAATAAAAAAATGCATTGAAAAAAAAGTGACTGCAAAGTTTGTTGCTGCAAAGTTTGTTGCCCAACAAATTGGTGGCCTGTTGGCAAATCTTATTGGAAGGAAGGATTAGAGTAGAATATAACTCAATTGTGAGCAGAAGACAAGACATGTCAGCAAGTTGTTTGACTGCTTCAATCATCCTGTCTAAACTGAGCCCAGACGCGTCTGTCTGTCATTCAGTGGGTTATTCTCCTGGATTGCCCTTCAAGTTGACAATTTAAGACCTCAGTCTTTGACAGTGATGTGGTTTATCAACTCCCTTCATGTCAGAAACATGCAGATATGAACACATTCATAATTGGACATACAGTGCCTTCAGAAAGAATTCATACCCGTTGACTTATTCTCTCACCCATCTACACAGAATAGCTGACAATGATAAAGTGAAAACATGTTTTTAGAAATGTTAACACATTTAATGGAAATGAAATAAATAAATATCTAATTTACAAAAGTATTAACAACCCTGAGTCAATACTTTGTAGAAACACCTTTGGCAGCGATTACAGCTGTGAGTCTTTCTGGGTAAGTCTCACATGGGCTTCCAAGTGGCGCAGCGGTCTAAGGCACTGCATCTCAGTGCTTGAGGCGTCACTATAGACCCTGGTTCAATTACAGGCTGTATCAAAACCGGCCGTGAATGGGAGTCCCATAGAGTGGCACACAATTGGCCCAGTGTTGTTGGAGTTTGGCCTGGGTAGGCAGTCATTGTAAATATGAATTTGTTCTTAAATGACTTGCCTACTTAAATAAAAAATGAGTTTTCCACACCACACCAGGATTGTGCAACATTTGTCCATTACTTTTCAAGCTCTGTCAAATTTGTTGTCGATCATTGATAGACAACCATTTTCAAGTCTTACTGTATATTTAAGTGAAACATGTAATTCGGCCACTCAGGAACATTCACTGTCTTCTTGGTAAGCAACTCCAGTGTATATTTGGCCTTGTGTTTTAGGTTATTGTCCTGCTGAAAGGTTAATTCATTTCCCAGTGTCTGGTGGATAGGAGACTGAACCAGGTTTTCCTCTAGGATTTTGTCTGTGCTTAGCTCCATTCCGTTTCTTTTTTTATCCTGAAAAACTCCCCAGTTCTTAACGATTACAAGCGTACCCATATCATGATGTAGCCACCACTATGTTTGAAAATAGTGGTACTCAGTAATGTGTTGTATTGGATTTGCCTCAAACATAACACTTTGTATTTTGCAGTATTACTTCAGTGCCTTGTCGCAAACAGGATGCATATTTTGGAATATTTGTATTCTGTAATGGCTTCCTTCTTTTCACTCTGTCAATTAGGTTAATATTGTGGAGTATCTACAATGTTGTTCATTCATCCTCAGTTTTCTCCAATAACAGCCATTAAACTCTGTAACAGTTTTAAAGTCACCATTGGTGGCCTTCATGGTGAAATCCCTGAGTGGTTTCCTTCCTCTCTGGCCACTGAGTTAGGAAGGATGCCCGTATCTTTGTAGTGACCGGGTGTATTGATACACCATCCAAAGTGTAATTAATAACTTCACCATGCTCAAAGGAATATTCAATGTCTGCTTTTTTACCCATCTACCAATAAGTGCCTGTCTTTGCCAGGCATTGGAAAGTCTCTCTGCTCTTTGTGGTTGAATCTGTGTTTAAAATTCACTGCTCGACTAAAGGGACCTTAGAGATAATTGTATGTGTCGGATACAGAGATGAGGTAGTCATTCAAAAATCATTTTAAACAGTATTATTGCACACAGAGTGAGTCCATGGAACTTATTATGTGTGCACATTTTAACTCCTCTCTTAGGCTTGCTATAACAAAGGGGTTGAATACTTATTGACTCAAAACATTTCAGCTATTCATTTTGTATTAGTTTTGTAAACATTTAAAAAATATGTCATTCCACTTTGACATTATGGGGTATTGTGTGTAGGCTATTTTAAATTCAGGCTGTAACACAACAAAATGTGGAAATAGTCAAGGGGTGTAAATACTTTCTAAAAGGCACTGTACATACTGTATGTAGGATCTTAATTTGAGCCAGTTTGCTACAGCAGGAAAATAATCCTACAGCAACAGGAAATGTGAATTAGTATGTGGATTATAATTAATGGAAATTTTTTAGGGGTTGATACAGTGGGTTGCAAAAGTATTCACGCCCTTGGCATTTTTCCTATTTTGTTGCCTTACAACCTGGAATTAAAATGGATGGTTTGTATCATTTGATTTACTTAACATGCCTACCACTTTGAAGATGCAAAATATTTTTTATTGTGAAACAAACAAGAAATAATACAAAAGAAGTGAAAACTTGAGTGTGCATAACTATTCACCCCCCCAAAGTCAATACTTTGTAGAGCCACCTTTTGTAGCAATTACAGCTGCAAGATTCTTGGGGTATGTCTCTATAAGCTTGGCACATCTAGCCACTGGGATTTTTGCCCATTCTTCAAGGCAAAACTGCTCCAGCTCCTTCAAGTTGTCCAAACCTCTGGCAGTCTCTATGGGGGTGCCACAGGGTTCAATTCTTGGACCGACACTCTTCTCTGTATACATCAATGATGTCGCTCTTGCTGCTGGTGAGTCTCTGATCCACCTCTACGCAGACGACACCATTCTGTATACTTCTGGCCCTTCTTTGGACACTGTGTTAACAACCCTCCAGGCAAGCTTCAATGCCATACAACTCTCCTTCCGTGGTCTCCAATTGCTCTTAAATACAAGTAAAACTAAATGGATGCTCTTCAACCGATCGCTGCCTGCACCTGCCCGCCTGTCCAACATCACTACTCCGGACGGCTCTGACTTAGAATATGTGGACAACTACAAATACCTAGGTGTCTGGTTAGACTGTAAACTCTCCTAAGACTGTAAACATCAAACATTTCCAATCCAAAGTTTAATCTAGAATTGGCTTCCTATTTCGCAACAAAGCATCCTTCACTCATACTGCCAAACATACCCTCGTAAAACTAACCATCCTACCAATCCTCGACTTCGGCGATGTCATTTACAAAATAGCCTCCAATACCCTACTCAACAAATTGGATGCAGTCTATCACAGTGCAATCCGTTTAGTCACCAAAGCCCCATATACTACCCACCATTGCGACCTGTACGCTCTCGTTGGCTGGCCCTCGCTTCATACTCGTCACCAAACCCACTGGCTCCATGTCATCTACAAGACCCTGCTAGGTAAAGTCCCCCCTTATCTCAGCTTGCTGGTCACCATAGCATCACCCACCTGTAGCACGTGCTCCAGCAGGTATATCTCTCTGGTCACCCCCAAAACCAATTCTTTCTTTGGCCGCCTCTCCTTCCAGTTCTCTGCTGCCAATAACTGGAACGAACTACAAAAATCTCTGAAACTGGAAACACTTATCTCCCTCACTATCTTTAAGCACCAGCTATCAGAGCAGCTCACAGATTACTGCACCTGTACATAGCCCGCCTATAATTTAGCCCAAACAACTACCTCTTTCCCTACTGTATTTATTTAATTGATTTATTTTGCTCCTTTGCACCCCATTATTTTTATTTCTACTTTGCACATTCTTCCACTGCAAATCTACCTTTCCAGTGTTTTACTTGCTCTATTGTATTTACTTTGCCACCAGGGCCTTTTTTTGCCTTTACCTCCCTTATCTCACCTCATTTGCTCACATCGTATATAGACTTGTTTATACTGTATTATTGACTGAATGTTTGTTTTACTCCATGTGTAACTCTGTGTCGTTGTATGTGTCGAACTGCTTTGCTTTATATTGGCCAGGTCGCAATTGTAAATGAGAACTTGTTCTCAACTTGCCTACCTGGTTAAATAAAGGTGAAATAAAATAAATAAATAAAAAAGTTGGATGAGTTCCGCTGGTGCACAGCAATCATACCACAGATTCTCAATTGAATTGAGGTCTGAGCTTGACTAGGCCATTCCAAGACATTTAAATGTTTCCCCTTAAACCACTCAAGTGTTTCTTTAGCAGTATGCTTAAGGTCATTGTCCTGCTGGAAGGTGAACCTCCGTCCCAGTCTCAAATCTCTGGAAGACTGAAACAGGTTTCCCTCAAGAATTTCCCTGTATTTAGCTCCATCCACCGTTCCTTAAATTCTGACCAGTTTCCCAGTCCCTGCCGATGAATAACATCCCCACAGCATGATGCTGCCACCCCCATGCTTCACTGTGGGGATGGTGTTCTCGGGTTGATGAGAGGTGTTGGGTTTGCACCAGACACAGCGTTTTCCTTGATGGCCAAAAAGCAAAATTTTTGTCTCATCTGACCAGAGTACCTTCTTCCATATTTTTGGGGAGTCTCCCACATGCCTTTTGGTGAACACCAAACATGTTTGCTTATTTTTTGCTGGCCACTCTTCCCTAAAGCCCAGCAGTGTTGAGTGTACGGCTTAAAGTGGTCCTATGGACAGATACCCCAATCTCCGCTGTGAAGCTTCACAGCTCCTTCAGGGTTATCTTTGGTCTCTTTGTTGCCTATCTGATTAATGCCCTCCTTGCCTGGTCCGTGAGTTTTGGTGGGTAGCACTCTCTTGGCAGTTTGTTGTGGTGCCATATTCTTTCCATTTTTTAATAATGGATTTAATGGTGCTCCGTGGGATGTTCAAAGTTTCATATATTTTTTTAGAACCCAACCCTGATCTGTACTTCTCCACAACTTTGTCCCTGACCTGTTTGGAGAGCTCCTTGGTCTTCATAGTGCCGCTTGCTTGGTGGTGCCCCTTGCTTAGTGGTGTTGCAGACTCTGTTGCCTTTCAGAACAGGTGTATGTACTGAGATCATGTGACAGATTATATGACACTTAGATTGCACACAGGTGGACTTTATTTAACAAATTATGTGACTTCTGAAGGTAATTGGTTGTACCAGATCAAGTGTATTAAAACATAATGCTCTCATATAAGCATAGAAAATGAATCGCATCATGTATTGTCATATCAGCCATCTGTTCGTTAATCATTACAAGCGGTCTAACTCTAATACAGCCAGGTAGATCCTGTGTGCATGGTATTGGAAAACTCTGTACAGGCTCATATTTCTATACTGACAGATTTTATAGAATAGATATTTGATCGTGAAGATATTTTAGCATAGTGTTTTTTGAGAACAAAAAGTCCAGAAAACTCTTAGATGAATTAACCAAACCAAGGAGGGGGGAAATTGTTCTGGTCCACCATATTATGTTCCTGTTCCCCTAACCTCAGCTTTTGGCAAGGCTGTGGTTCTTCAGTGATTGGTGTGGGTTAAAAGCAGAGATTATTGATCTGCTACCTGGGACCACATGGGATAAGGATCACTGTCTGCAGGAGGTGGACTTGACAAGACAAGGTCAGGTCATCCGGCAAAGACGTACCCTTAAACCATCTCATCAGATGCCCACTTTACAAGAAGGTAACAGTCAATAATGTCTTGGTAGCACTGGATGAAGGCGAATGTGCTTACTCAACAAGGCATTTGGAATGGTTATTTAGCAAGAGCTTCCTCTCATCCTTAATATTTGTTAGATCAAACAAATGTTAGAAAGCAAACTGAAAAGCATAGACTGATATTACAATAAATATAGCACTGAAACACGGAATCATATACTGTATGCTTCCATTCCATACTGCCTTCATAGCGTTCTTGAATTGGGTAGTAGGTGAGTCCGATACTGCTGGGAGGACTCTTTACGGATCTTGATCGTATTTGTTGTTGTATCATATCTGAGTGGCAGGCATTGCCATTGCAACATTCCCACGGCTCTTACAGCTTCCATCTTTCACTGACAGCAGTGGGATGGGAGAGAGGAGAAGAACAAGGGAATGGAGAGAGAGTGATGTGTAGAAGAGAGAAGCAATGCTTTAAGCAGAGAGATCACAATGATCCAAATAACAATAAAGCCAAACCACACACACACACTTCTCATAAATAAAGCATACAGTGTCTCGTTAGGCTTTCCATGAGTCAGACACAACCCCCACATCTCTCTCCCCTGTTTGGCGTTGCAGAAGTGAAAATATGAATTTGAGTGATGGCCGGCTCCTGTCAGCAGAGCTTGTGGGGGTCTTTGGACATCCTTCCACCTGCCTCCAGAGCACTCAGGGAAGAGCATCTATCTCACTACAGCCATCTCTGGAGAACCTAGGCCTCTCATCCATATTCATCCCCAGTCACAGGCACCTCTCAGCAGCCACCACCTTCATCCTCACCATCGCTATGGTGTCTATCACCAGGTCCGTCTCCTGTAATGGCTGCCTGGACACCCCCTCTACTGCTTAAAGAGACAGAACACCACCCGAACATCCTGATGAAGCTTTTTACATGCATATGACCAGCATATGATTGTTCCTTACCCAACAAGCTGTTAAGCAGGAGAACATATCTAAATGAAGGAATCTAGAGATACAGTCAGAGACATATGAGTCACACACACATTTACACATTTACATTGGGTTCCAGTACAGATATAATCATGGTCTCCTCTGTTCGAAATAACAGGTAAATGTTATATCATGAATCAAAATGTTCACAATAGGCCTACACACATACAATCACACACCATTTATCTGTCTCATACACAGTTTGGCCCGTACTGTTTAGTTGAGGTGGAGGTGCTTGCTGGGCTTTGGATGGAGGTTGTTTAGAGCAGCAATTCCCCTGGGATTAGAGCAGGGCAGGCTGGGTCTGTTGAAGTGGCTATAACTTTCTGTCATGGCATCCCAGATCCCTGTTGATGAAGCCACACTCCCCAGAGTCAAATATGGCCACAGAGGTGGAGGATACACCATCCAAGGATAGTGCTGTGGTTGTTATGGCAAACAGTGACATAGAATGTGCTCTGTTGTACTATTTTAATAAAACCATTTACAGTGCATTCTTGAAAGTATTCAGACCCCTTGACCTTTTCTACATTTTGTTAAGTTTACTGACTTATTCTGAAATTGATTAAATTGATAAATTGAAATTGATTCCCCTCAACAATCCACACGCAATACCTCATAACGACAAAGCAAAAACAGTTTTGAAATGTTTGCTAATTTATAAAAATAAAAATAAATGGAAATATCACATTTACATAAGTATTTCAGACCGTTTACTCAGTACTTTGTTGAAGCACCTTTGGTAGCGATTACAGCTTCGAGTCTTCTTGGGTATGATGCTACAAGCTTAGCACAGCTATATTTGGGGAGTTTCTCCCATTTTTCTCTGCAGATCCTCTCAAGCTCTGTCAGGTTGGATGGGGAACGTCGCTGCACAGCTATTTTCAGGTCTCTCCAGAGATGTTATATTGGGTTCAAGTCCAGGCTCTGGCTGGGCTACTCAAGGACATTCAGAGACTTGTCCGAAGCCACTTCTGCATTGTCTTGGCTGTGTTGTCAAGGTCGTTGTCCTGTTGGAAGTTGAACCTTCGCCTCAGTCTGAGGTCCTGAGCGCTCTGAAGTAGGTTGTCATCAAGGATCTCTCTGTACTTTGCTCCGTTCATCTTTGCCTCAATCCTGACTAGTCTCTCATCCCCACAGCATGATTCTGCCACCACCATGTATCACTGTTCCAAACTTCTTCCATTTAAGAATGATGGAGGCCACTGTATTCTTGGGGACCTTCAATGCTGCATAAATGTTTTAGTACACTTCCCAAGATCTGTGCCTCGACATAATCCTGTCTCAGAGCTCTAAGGACAATTCCTTCGACCTTATTTGCTCTGACATGCACTGTCAACTGTGGGACCTTATACAGACAGGTGTGTGCCTTTCCAAAACACGTCCAATCAATTGAATTTACCACAGGTGGACTCCAATCAAGTTGTAGAAACATCTCAAGGATGATCAATGGAAACAGGATGCACCTGAGCTCAATTTCAAGTGTCATAGAGAAGGGTCTGAATACTTACGTAAATAAGATATTTCTGTTTAATATTTGTAATACATTTGCAAACATTTCTAAAAATCTGTTTCCCCTTTGTCATTATGGGGTATTGTGTGTAGAATTCTGAAGATTTCTATTTATCTAATCCATTTTAGAATAAGGCTGTAACATAACTAAATGTGGAAAAGTCACAGGGTCTGAATACTTCCTGAAGGCACTGTATATCTAAAGACTATGGTATATACAAATGGCTGAGATGCAAATTACTGAGTCCAACTGATGCTGGTGACAGAGCAGAGATGCACACCTTGGCGGACTGTAGCACAGACAGTAACCATGACCACATGGCAAGAAGAGCGAGAAGCATAAGAAAATAGAAATGGGTTTCTGCTCAAGAAACAGAAGAATATAGAAAGGGGTTTCTGCTGAGACCTGCACTTGTGGCACTACAGCAATCCCTCTAAAGGGTCCAAGAGAAGAGTGAGATAGGGAGAGGTGTAGACAGACAAGCCCTTATTAAACATACATGCCAACTGTCTCCCTCTGCTCTACCCAATTAGGGTCATTTCCACTAGAGGCGCTGAAGCCAGTGAGGCAGAGCAGTGCATGGCGGCATGGATTAGTTCTGATGAAGGTTGCATGACATTCAGTGGTTGACTTGCACTAGCCCAGTTATACCTTTAATACTTATCAGATGCTATATTGTTAAGAGAGTGTGATAAGTAAAGTGTAGGACGGTGTGCCGAGCAGGTGTGTAGTGCTGGGGGGGCCCGAGATAGCAGCTCACTTTTCTCAATTTGAGAATACATGGAGCTGGTTAAACTATATCTGGAAAAACAAATTGGATTAAATGTTAAATAAATGATATTTAATTTCCACAAAAATTCCATGAAAAACAATAGAATGACAAACCAAATAAACATGTATATCCGCCTAGAGGTAGGTAAGTTGTTGTTGTCTTCCCAGTTGTATCTCTGGCGGTGGAGAATGATTAAGAATTATAGGCTAGTTGTGTGCAATACCGAGGCCCATCAGAGGCCAGTCTTATTGCTTCTTTAATCAGAACTACAGTTTTCAGCTTTGCTAACATAATTGCAAAATGGTTTTCTAATGATCAATTAGCCTTTTAAAATGATAAACTGGCAGCTTCATTAAATAGCACTCGCAAAACACCAGTCTCAACATCAACAGTGAAGAGGCGACTCTGGGATGCTGGCCTTCTTGGCAGAGTTCCTCTGTCCAGTGCCTGTGTTCTTTTGCCCATCTTAATATTTTATTGGCCAGTCTGAGATATGGCTTTTTCTTTGGAACTCTACCTAGAACGCCAGCATCCCAGAGTCGCCTCTTCACTGATGACGTTGAGACTGGCGTTTTGCGGGTACTATTTAATGAAGCTGCCAGTTGAGGACTTGTGAGGCATCTGTTTCTTAAGCTAGACACTAATGTACTTTTCCTCTTGCTCAGTTGTGCCTCCCACTCCTCTTTCTATTCTGGAGTAGTACACAGCGTTGTACGAGATCTTCAGTTTCTCGGCAATTTCACGCATTGGAATAGACTTCTTTTCTCAGAACAAGAATAGACTGACGAGTTTCAGAAGAAACGTCTTTGTTTCTGGCCATTTTAAGCCTGTAATCGAACCCACAAATGCTGATACTCCAGATACTCAACTAGTCTAAAGAAGGCCAGTTTTATTGCTTCTTTAATCAGAACAACAGTTTTCAGCTATGCTAACATAATGGCAAAAGGGTTTTCTAATGGTCAATTAGCCGTTTAAAATGATACATTTGGATTAGCTAAGACAACGTGCAACTGGAACACAGGAGTGATGGTTGATAATGGGACTCTGTACACCTATGTAGATATACCATTAAAAAAGCTGTTTCCAGCTACAATAGTCATTTACAATGTCTACACTGAATTTCTGATAAATTTGTTGTTATTTTAAATGGACAAAAAATGTGCTTTTCTTTCAATAACAAGGACATTTCTTAGTGACCCCAAACGTTTGAACAGTAGTGTATATATATACAGTTGAAGTTTGCATACACTTAGGTTGAAAGTCATTAAAACTCGTTTTTCAACCACTCCACAAATTTCTTGTTAACAAACTATAGTTTTGGCAAGTCGGTTAGGACATCTACTTTGTGCATGACAAAAGTCATTTTTCCAACAATTGTTTACAGACAGATTATTTCACGTATAATTCATTGTATCACAATTCCAGTGGGTCAGATGTTTACATACACTAAGATGACTGTGCCTTTAAACAGCTTGGAAAATTCCCAAAAATGATGTCATGGCTTTAGAAGCTTCTGATAGGCTAATTTACATCATTTGAGTCAATTGGAGGTGTACCTCAAATCAAATCAAATCAAATTTTATTTGTCACATACACATGGTTAGCAGATGTTAATGTGAGTGTAGCGAAATGCTTGTGCTTCTAGTTCCGACAATGCAGTAATAACCAACAAGTAATCTAACTAACAATTCCAAAACTACTGTCTTATACACACAAGTGTAAGGGGAAAAAGAATATGTACATAAAGATATATGAATGAGTGATGGTACAGAGCGGCATAGGCAAGATGCAGTAGATGGTATCGAGTACAGTATATACATATGAGATGAGTATGTAAACAAAGTGGCATAGTTAAAGTGGCTAGTGATACATGTATTACATAAAGATGCAGTAGATGATATAGAGTACAGTATATACGTATACATATGAGATGAATAATGTAGGGTATGTAAACATTATATTAGGTAGCATTGTTTAAAGTGGCTAGTGATATATTTTACATAATTTCCCATCAATTCCCATTTTTAAAGTGGCTGGAGTTGAGTCAGTATGTTGGCAGCAGCCACTCAATGTTAGTGGTGGCTGTTTAACAGTCTGATGGCCTTGAAATAGAAGCTGTTTTTCAGTCTCTCGGTCCCAGCTTTGATGCACCTGTACTGACCTCGCCTTCTGGTGGTTGTTGTCCTTGATGATCTTTATGGCCTTCCTGTAACATCGGATGGTGTAGGTGTCCTGGAGGGCAGGTAGTTTGCCCCCGGTGATGCGTTGTGCAGAGCTCACTACCCTCTGGAGAGCCTTACGGTTGTGGGCGGAGCAGTTGCCGTACCAGGCAGTGATACAGCCCGCCAGGATGCTCTCGATTGTGCATCTGTAGAAGTTTGTGAGTGCTTTTGGTGACAAGCCGAATTTCTTCAGCCTCCTGAGGTTGAAGAGGCGCTGCTGCGCCTTCTTCACGATGCTGTCTGTGTGGGTGGACCAATTCAGTTTGTCTGTGATGTGTATGCCGAGGAACTTAAAACTTGCTACCCTCTCCACTATTGTTCCATCGATGTGGATATGGGGGTGTTCCCTCTGCTGTTTCCTGAAGTCCACAATCATCTCCTTAGTTTTGTTGACGTTGAGTGTGAGGTTATTTTCCTGACATCACACTCCGAGGGCCCTCACCTCCTCCCTGTAGGCCGTCTCGTCGTTGTTGGTAATCAAGCCTACCACTGTTGTGTCATCCGCAAACTTGATGATTGAGTTGGAGGCGTGCGTGGCCACGCAGTCGTGAGTGAACAGGGAGTACAGGAGAGGGCTCAGAACGCACCCTTGTGGGGCCCAAGTGTTGAGGATCAGCGGGGTGGAGATGTTGTTGCCTACCCTCACCACCTGGGGGCGGCCCGTCAGGAAGTCCAGTACCCAGTTGCACAGGGCGGGGTTGAGACCCAGGGTCTCGAGCTTGATGACGAGCTTGGAGGGTACTATGGTGTTAAATGCCGAGCTGTAGTCGATGAACAGCATTCTCACATAGGTATTCCTCTTGTCCAGATGGGTTTGGGCAGTGTGCAGTGTGGTTGAGATTGCATCGTCTGTGGACCTATTTGGGCGGTAAGCAAATTGGAGTGGGTCTAGGGTGTCAGGTAGGGTGGAGGTGATATGGTCCTTGACTAGTCTCTCAAAGCACTTCATGATGACGGAAGTGAGTGCTATGGGGCGGTAGTCGTTTAGCTCAGTTACCTTAGCTGTCTTGGGAACAGGAACAATGGTGGCCCTCTTGAAGCATGTGGGAACAGCAGACTGGGATAGGGCAGGAAGATAATGTGGATAACTTCCGACTTCAATTGTGTGTATATATATATACATACAATTGAAGTCGGAAGTTTACATACACCTTAGCCAAATATATATATATATATATATATATATATACAGTTGAAGTCGGAAGTTTACATACACCTTAGCCAAATACATTTCAACTCAGTTTTTCACAATTATATATATATATATATATATATATAAATATATATATATGAACTAAATGCATATTCCCAACTGATTGAGATCAACCAAATTACATTTAACCAGTAAAACATAAATAATTATCATTCACGATTGATAGTAGTGATGGCCTATTTGAAATTAGGTATGTCTAATGTGGTGTTTCAGGGTATTAAAAATATGAAATTTTCTTGAGACAAAGTGTGTGGGCATAGGCAGACTTTACAATTGGATAGGCTATTCAATAGTCTACATTTGTTGGTACAAACTTTGATTGATGAACTGATGACTTAGTTAACTTTTTTGTTGGTGCACTCCCTTACCTAAAAAAATAGCACTACACCACTGGTGCCGAAGAAGAGACCCACATATACAGTTTAAACTGAATGAGTGTTGATCCGTGCAACAGTGGTGAGCGCAAATCAGTGGATTCTCAGGGCCATTACTTCCAGCTCTCTCTCTCTCTCTCTCCTCCCCTCCCCCCCCCCCTCGTCTAAGTTTGAAGTACACACAGACCAGCCAACCTCCAGTCAAAGCTTTACAAGGGGCTCTCTCTGAAGCCACAATAGTCCGTAAAACTCACGTCTGCGTATCTGTTAAACAGCAGTGCTGCTGCAGTACTTCAGCATGGGATATTATAGGGTGAAAATGTACACATTATTTCCAATCATTAGCTAGCTGTATTTTTTTATATTCAGCTGCATGACCTGCATCTATTAATCATTTGTAAGTCTTCATCAACTCCACTGTAGTAATTGGAAGGAGTAGGTCTACATTCTTCTCAGATGAGGTCACCACATCTGTGGTCTTGGGAGACTCCCTCCCGCCCCCCCCCCCCCCCCCTGTCTTGGGAGACTGTCTGTGATTATTCACACACGAGCACACAAACGCACAAACATTTTGAGTGTTTACTTAGAAGATCCCTGCTTTGGACACAGGTTGACGATTATTGTCAGGAATATTGCCCTGGAGGCAGAACTGAGCGACTTCCGCTAATAAAAATTCCTTGAAACAAAAAATGTGCTTTCTGGTCATACTTTAAGGTGATGGTTAGGCATTAAGGTTAGCCGTATGATTAAGTTTAGTGTTATGGTTAGGCTTGAAATCCAATTTGATTACTTTGTGGCTGTGCCAGCTAGTGACCACTCTGCAGAGCTGCCTCCAGAACAAGGTTAATTATGAAAAACGCTAACCTGCATTTTGGACAGAGAGTCTTTGAGACCATAACTAATAGGTCTACAAAATGCTTAAAACGAGTGTTGGGGAAGCTACTCTGAAATCATAATTTACCAAACGACCAATTATTCACACTAGAAGAAGTTACCTACATTAATGCTACCCTTAAAATATAGTTTTTTTGCAAATTGCAAGAACAGATCACTCTTGAGTCAGATGTGCAATTTAGCCTATTAAACACAAAAAAATAAAAATAAAACTATAATAATAAAAACACAAAAACCACGTTTCCACGTTGCCTGGAAAATAATGGTAATTCTTGCCTATTTCACCCATATTTTCTTCTCTTTTTGCAAAAAGAGTAGTGTGTAGTTTCAGTAGTTAGCTACACCCCTACATGGCAAAAAACGAATTAACTACACTGTAGTTGAATTACTAGTTGAATTACATGTAGTTCATTACTCCACCAACACTGCTTAACACTAGTGTGTTTGTATGCCTATTCTCTCTTAACTGCTATCCAGCATCAACCTCCCAATGCCCTCTGTCCTGTGTTACTCCACATCTCTCCTTCTAACCATATCTCTCCATGTCTTCTCCTAACCATCTTCCTCCTAGGCCATTCTGAGTCCTGACTCTTTCATGGCTTTGGGAGCAGCTGAGTGGCCAGTGGTGTCTGTAATTACCTTGTGTCTTCACATTGCTGGGTGGAAGACATACACGCAAATTGAGACCGTGTTTGTGCAAGGGACTGTAGTAATCTTAGATTTAGAATTGTGTCAATGTTAACCATGACATATGACAAATCTGTCTCTATATGATGGTGTCATCAACTGCCCTAGACACTCAACAACAGCTTGTGTTTTGTCATTGTGGTGACAATGTTATGTTATCCACATCATTCAGACAATTGAGAGACATGAGGTGCATTTAGAACTAATTTATGCATCAATTCAAATTACATAATGAGTTTATTATCATAATCACTTATTTTCTGTCCTATTTCCCATGTTACCGATTGTTTCATCATTCTTTTAATGTTGTTGTTTTTCTGTCTGGATATTATATGCTTGAACATCTGAAAGGCCACTGTAGGAACACCAACCCTCAAATCTTCTATTCGGCACAACATTTGTACCTCCACTATTATAATAGAATGGGCTCTGCACAAAGCTGATCACAGTTTATTGGAAATCACTTTTTCAAATAGAGGGGAACGGATACTAAACAGGCCATGAAGGATTGACTTACCGAAACAGGTTCACGGAGTATGAATGTCCCACAATTCTCAACAAGCCCCAGTTTCACTTACTGATGTCAACAGTCTTTTGTTTCCACTGAAGCAGAAAGACCAAGGTAGAGGTACTGTAGCAGAATAGGAGAGGAGGGGGAACATTGTCAAGTCAGAGCACAACTTGACTGTATTTATTACTGAATGTGACCCTTTGAGGTTTCTTTCAATCCCATTCCCCAAGCAGACACAGCAGAATGGTTTATTTTAGTGGCCAGGTTGTTCCATTTTCTTATTCCCCTTCTTACATTGTTCTCCCAGAACTTCTTAATCTCTTTTCTTCTTGACAGTGTACAGTGTGTGACTGAGACAATTGATTGTGTCCTGGACTGGTCTACTGTCCACTGAGTAACCTGCAGTAGTTGGCTATTATATTACACTGATCGGTAGGTAGGCATTGTGTTAACCACAGGTTATAACACTGTTACCACAGGTTATAACACTGTTACCACAGGTCATAACACTAATATCTAAGCACTTTGTTCTTCGAAAATGCATACTGGAGAATAAACTATCATCTTTTCAGTGTGTTCAGTGGTAATGCTGCTGACAGTTTGAGGTATGTGTGAACATGTGCTTGTAAACGTTTTTATGTCAGAACATAAAAAAAACTATTAGAGCTCAGACTCACCAAACAATCCCTGCTGTATATAGGCCTACTCAGAAGCCTCTTCTCCATCTTTACAACCTCCCTGGGACACGGCTACAGCAGCTGAGGTGGAGGGCTGAAAGGATGAGGAAAATAATGATGGGAGAATAAGCAGATGCAGAGAAACAGGTAACATTCAATGGGTGCTTGAGAGCAGAGAGAAATAACCGAGTAAGTGACAATAATGAAACAAATTGAAATGTGTACAGAGATGGCTGGCGGAGAACAAAGGAATGGGAAATATTCCTAAGAATAATCAAATAAAATATGATCCACTGTCAGGGAAAGAAAGAAGGTAGAATGAAATAAGGATTCAGGGAGAAGGAGGGAGAGTATGAGCAGATGGGCTTGTACAGACCCTGAGCATGGGGAAGAGAATAGATCAATAACTCAATTTCAGTGGTGAGATTCAGCCACATTGTTTCTCAATAAATGATAGGTAGAGAGGCTTGGCTCCTCTCTCTTGGTTTCTTGGTTTTATCACCTTTTGCTGGCAGCATTGGGTCATCATTGGGGAATGCTATGTATCTGCCTCGGCATGCTTGTTGGCTGGGGTAAGTTATGCCTTGCCAACTCTCCCTGGTGGCCTTCACAGTCCATGTACACACCACCAAATGATCTCTCCTTCTCAAATCCCACACCTGCTAAAATGTGATGATCCCAACGCAAGGCCAGTGGAAGTCTGGGGTTGGTTTTAGGCCAGGGCTTAGGGAACATGAAACACAAGACAGGAAACAGACTGTGTAAACCAAGTTGATCAAATGTATCTCTACTGTATCAACAAAAAAAATGCTTTACTGTATGTCCCTTGGTCCCCATCTCTATCTCTGTAATACTGTGTTGGTTTCCTCTATAGTAGGGTGGCTTGGGGTTAAACACCCCCCTCCTGTAATTCTTACAGAAACCCCTGTCACCACATTTTTGACTCTTTCCCTAGATGCCACTAGTTTTGCTTAACCAAAAATCTCATCCATCTCATCTCAACATTTTACGTCACCCAACAAAACGAATATAAATATTTTGTGATTTAGAAAAAAGTTATATATATATATTATATAAACTAATTCAGTTAGATCTACACATTTTTAAAAATATTTACCAGTAGGGGAACCTAAAGATAAATCATCCACATGGTTAAAAAAAATGTAATCCTTTTTTAATTATATATATTTGTTTGATTACTCCTTTTTCTCTCCAATTTCATGATTACAATCTTGTCTCATCGCTGAAACTTGTCAATGGGCTCCGGAGAGGCGAAGTTCGAGTCATGTGTCCTCTGAAACATGACGCGCCAAGCTGCGCTTCTTAACACCCGCTTGCTTAACGCGGAAGCCAGCTGTACCAATGTGTCAGAGGAAACACAATTCAACTGAGGACTGAAGTAGCCTGCAACATTTATGAAGATTTTACACTATTGTGGAGAGATGTACTGTTTGGATTCTTTACATACAATAGAAATAAGCGGAATAATTTTTATGTAATAAATTTCATTATTCTTTTGGCCAAATTTCATATACACAAATGTAAATTTACAAACAGAAAACCACATTTTCGTACCCTACAAAAAGAAATTGAACTGTATTTTAAGACGGTTAAATGCTCTACTAACAAAAAAGCTGTTAGAATTGTAAGTATATGCATGTCCCTTAAGGTCCTTGTGTAATTGTAATGTGATATTGTGCCCCCTAGCTCGATTGTCTATTGTTTGTCATCTATGTATGCTTGTGTTCCCTCATGTGCTTTATGTATTGATTTGTTATTATAAAAATACATTCAAAAAAGAAAGAAAGAAAGAAAAAAAGACTGAAGTAGCCTGCAGGTGCCCGGCCCGACACAAAGGAGTCGCTAGAGCACAATGAGCCAAGTAAAATGCCCAAATAATCGTATCAATTTGATTTTAACACACTAATCTCATAAATATCTTTATTTTATTCTGCATACTTATTTCCTTTCAAAATGTGTTTGCCTAAAGATAGCCGGTATGCACATATCAAAATCTGACCAAACTTGTCTATTTTCGGACAGAAAAAAAGCTACCCCCCCCCCCCCCCCAAAGTTACCCTACTGTTCTCTCTCAAATCTTTTTTCCTCTAATCCAAACCTCGACCCCACTACAACCCACCCCACCCCCTCTCCCTAGCGGCTGATGTTGGGGTTTCATCAGAGCGTGTGGAGAGATTCAGACAGACAGGAGAGTGAAGTGCGTGTGGAGCAGTTGCTGCTGTAGCTGCCTTCTCTCTTCAGAGGCTATGACCTAGATAAAGAAGAGGAGTCAATGCGCCTGTCTGCGAGCTAGGCAGCCACCGCCAGCAATGTCAGGAGGGGGTTGTGTAACACACTGTCCTATTTAGTTTGCTAGTCTCTCTCTCAAACGCATTCATACACACTCCGCTAAAACTGCATTAAAATAATGACTCTGTATAGTAACATCTGTCCATGCATGGCTTCAACAGTAAATGGCAGCAGAGTAACTGCATTGGCTTAAGGGTGAATGAACCATACAGAAAAAGACTGAGATGGTGTGTGAATCACACCAGATTTGTTTCAGAATAAACTCTGAATAACCTTTCCACACCAGCAGACAGTCATCACAGTTCCATTGCGTCCCACAGAAAACCACTACTCAACCAAGACTTCTCTATTTACACTACCATCCACAGCAGCTGTTTGTAGAACTGCAATGCATGTGTTGAATACTGCATATCTGTATTCTCAAACCTGACACAAATATTTAGAACAAAATCTGCATTGGCAGGAAATCAATGTATGCATTGTGAAGTACTAAAATGAGTCACGTGTAGAACGTGGGACATTCAAAATTACTTAAGAAGAAAGTGAGTGTAAAGGATTCCATCTACCACACAACTATTTCCTAAAAAGGTAGTGGATATTGTGGATTTCGTAGATGTAGTCAGTAGAACCAAAACAACCACTGGTCTCTCCCCCCCCCATTGTGTAACACTGCCATCATCTGGCTTCTTGGTCACAGTACAAATAGTAGCAATCCCTTTTCAATGCATGTGCTCAGGGAACATTTTAAAGGAGGAGTGTGTTCTCACATATGTACGTTTAGTTCAGTAGTACATTGAGTCTTTAGGGTCAGGGTAAATCAACACAGCAGATACTAAAAGCGCTGCTAATTAGCCACCTAAAACTGCAATCCAAATCAAACTTTGTCACGTGCCAAATATAACAAGCGTAGACCTTACCGTGAAATGTTTACTTACAAGCCCTTAACCAACAGAGCAGGGGCCTGTTGCACAAAACTAGGATAAGGGATTAAGCCAGGATATCTTGGTGATCCTGGCTCAATTGATCCGTAATCCGGTTGCACTAAAGATGGATAGGGGGCAGGAGGATATGTTATGGTATAAATTACCATGGAGATTTATTCTGTGGAGCTAGCCTGCTCCAGACCAGGCTAAATTCCAGGATCTATTTAATCTCATCCCTAATGTCAGTCAGCAGTCACCACAAATGGAAACCAATAGTTATTTCACTGCTCACTATACATTGTTATCACATAACTAGACCCACTGTTATTATTTAAACGTTTGTGATCATTAATTTCAATGATTTTGGATAAAAAAAATGATTTTTAGATGATGTTGCTATCATTAGATAATTTACAGTTTCCCATAGACTATAAGGCTATATATAAAATGATAGAATATTAGGGCCACAGAGGGGAAAAAAAAAACACAAGTCATAATATTGTAACCAGTTGTTTTAAAGGAGGACAGTTGTTAAAATGACAGATGTGGGGCATTTCGTGAAATTGTACTTCAGTATGGTTTCATAAACAAAGACATGCTGATGTGCCAGAATATTAAGTATCACATTGTCATAAGTATCAAAACTGTAAAAACAATCTGCAGAAAGAACCAGCCTCATAAATTTATGACTTTATCCTTTTTCTTCAGTGTGGCCCTAGTACTCTGTCATATAAACAAATACACATTCCATATGAATATAAAAACACAATGTGTAACATTATGTTCCTTTATTGAATAAGGACAAAACAAAGCAGGTAAACCATCAGCTCCTTTCGAAACTGAAGTCACAGTGACTCTACAAGATGGAAAGCACAGAATCCAAGCATATTATACAAAATGATACATACACATTCAAAGGTCTGTATATAACACACCCTGCATGTCTGCACACTAAAATAAATGCAGGACAAATCCATACACATCAACTGAACAGACAAATGAATGGATGCAGTAGCCTCCCTGCAGCCTTGTTTGTGCGGTATACTGTGTGTAATACATCATAAGAGGCCAAATTCGTCAAAAAACGAACCCCAAAAAAACCAAATTCCTCTGCCACCGCAGGACATATTTAACCAAAATTGAAAGCACACATACTAACTAAAATAATTCAACACATATTGGTCCCTCAGCAGCCGACCACTGTCGTCATCAGGGAAGATTGCCGGATTGTCCCAGTCCACGGCTGGTGGCACTCTGGGGGCCCTCTCCTTCCTCAGGCAGGCCACATTGTGGAGGACAGCACAAGCCACAGTAATATCACATGCCCTAACAGGGCTGACCCTTAATTTGTGAAGGCAGTGAAAGCGTGCCTTCAGGAGGCCAAAGGTCATTTCAACTCTGGCCCTGGCATGGGCATGGTTGTAGGCCTGCTGTGCTTCCTGGGGGTCTGTGAAAGGTGTCAGGAGAAAAGGCTGGCAGCCATACCCCCTGTCTCCCAGCAACACACCAGAGAATTCACCTGTCAACACAAAATCTCATCATTACTACCTCATAAACACAGTGATATTCTTGACACAGACATGATGGTTATAAATAGGGGTTGTGTGGCTTACCTTGTGATAGGCACTGATAGATTTCAGAGGCCCGAAAGATTCTGGAGTCATGGACTGAGCCAGGCCATTTTGCCACAACATTGCTGATCACACAGTCAGCATTGCAGACCATCTGAAATCATAAGATGAGGAATATTACACCAATCAATGCACATCACTGGCAATGCAGAGTGTTCGTCAATGGACAATATCAAAAAGTTATGTTCACCTGAACATTAATGCTGTGAAAGGATTTCCTATTCACAAAATCGGCCTCATGGGCACCTGAGGGGGCTTTTATCCTTATGTGTGTGCAGTCCACTGCACCAATGACATTGGGGAAACCTGTCACACAAAGTAATGAGTATCCTACTATGTGTTAACAGTTGTCCTGTAATTTGTAGATCCTCTTACCTGCAATCCTATAGAACTCCTCTTTGATGTCACAGAGTCTTCTGTGGCCAGGGAAGGAGATGAAGACATCTGCTAATGCTTTGATAGCCAGACACACACTCCTTATTGTGCGGCAAATTGTGGCCTTGTTCAGCTGTTCTGCATCCCCCACTGAGTACAGGAAGGCTCCACTAGCAAAAAAGCGCAAGGCCACACAAACCATTTGCGCCACACTCAGTGCATGGCTCCGTGCAGTGCGGTGCTTAATCCTGGGACCCAGTAGTCTGCATAGATACCTGATGCCATCTGCAGAAAACCTGTATCTTTCATATAGATGGTCATCAGGGAAGGCCAGTGGGTCCAACCGGTCCCTGAAGACCCTTTCTCGCCTGAAGGCTCTCCTCAGCACAAGTGCTTCTTCATCCACCACATCTCGCACGAATGGGCATGCAATTGTCAGAGCAGAAAGGAACACACAATTTTGGGCCTTCATATAGGCTAGTGGCCACACCTGGTGCTGGGGGGGTGGGCAAAAGAGGGCGATGCCTTATAACGATGACTTGGTTGTACTGATTGCTGGGAAAATAAAAAAAACCTTAGAAAGATGCCACCGTCCTGTGTGCTCACAATAAGAGCTCATATGTCATGGCTCACTTGACTTTACGAGAATATACCTAATTTTTATTTTGAGCTGTGTCATCTTCTTGGAGCTGGGGGAGGAAAGAAAAATAATGATTAATACATTTGTGTTACAGTTAGCATACAGTGTACATTGAAGGCATATCTCACCTCCCTCTCAAGTTTTTTTATTTCAAGGTCCAGTTTCCTAATTGTCCTCTTTTTTATTTCGAACTCCATTGCAAGAAATTCCATCTTTTTCTTCTTGTACTGAATGTCTATGTCTGCCAGTTCTATTTGGCGCCGGAGGTGGTTGCCATACAACTTTCTGATAGCTTGTGAGCTCTGTGAACACAATACAATTAGCGCAGCTGGAATTTGGCAGGATGTGGTGTCCTTTTATTAATACGCACTATGTTGCCAGGCTGGTTTTCCCACTGTATAGCATCTGGGTCCTGTAAAAGAAATTAGATTTTTTGATTTTGATGAGGACTCCTCACCATTGTAGAGTAAATAGTACTTTCACAGTCTTAACATGATACCTCATGCCTTCTGGAATCCAGAGAGATGGTCTCCTCCTCATCATCGTCTCCATCATGTGCTGTTGCTGCTGCACTGGGGCCTTCACCCTATCACATTTAATCGGATTCATATTGAAGCTAGTAGACAAGACATGCCAGGCCTACAGTATGCCTTTGATGGAGTACTCACTGGATCAGCATCGTCTGGTGCTTGTGCTGGTGGCTCTAACAGGAACACAGTGCTGCCAGACACTGCAAGGCAATAGGTAAACCAAAGTCAGACAGTCCAAATTGATTCAATATGAATGTGGTTGTATCCCATGTAGAGATGGAAGGACATACCTTGAATGAAGCGGGTGGCATCTTGGGAGGAACCTATGCTCGTCTCTTTCCCCCCAGGGATCCCCTCTAAGACGGGCCTGCCTTTATTTAGCTCCAAGGCCATGTCCTCTGCTGGGGTAAGGTCAGCCTTTGGTGACCCACCACCCGTGCCTTGTCTGTGGGTATTCTTTTTCACTGCTAAAACAGTACAGACAATGTGTGAGCAGGCACCTTCTGGGTACAATATATGCTTGTGCTTTGTTAAATATTAGTCAGGGACCATACCATTCTGCAGAATGTTCTTGTATTTGATTTTGACCTGCCGCCATGTCCGTTTTGGCCCGTTCATGTTTAATCTACACACACACACACACACACACACACACACACACACACACACACACACACACACACACACACACACACATTTAATGGAGTCACACTGCAAAAAAATTACTTGGTATTTTTGTCTTGTTTTCAGTAAAAATATCAAAAAATTTATCATAGCTTTATACAGTGTGATGGAGTTACTTTACACAATTTCACTCATATCTGCAGTGCATTTCAATAAAAAATGTAACCGTTTCATAATTACAGTACAACTGCATTTTTGGAGATGTGAATTAAATATTTGAATTGTAATTGTGATGTTTCAGCGGAGCGGTGAGTGTGTAATTGTGCACTACTTACGCATTCAGGCGGTCTGCAATACTTTGCCACGCTTTTTCTCTTTGCTTTATCACTGTGGCGGTGTTGCCTTTCTTCTTAATTATATATTTTACCTCCTCGTATGCCTCCATGAGGATTTGTGCTTCCGACGGGGAAAAGTACGCGGCTCTAGTTGCCATGGTAAATCAGTTAATCTGTGATCTGTGGCGGGGTCTATTTGAGTGAGCCGTGAGCGCGCACCTATCCAGGATTGGTTTCACCTGGCTTAATGAATCCGTGTCTGCTCATCCTGGCTTGGTCTTTGTGCAACCAATTAAGCCTGGACGCACATGTTTTGGCTTCATTGAGCTCAGCTGAGTCATTTATCCCGGATGTCTTAATTCTACTTTTGTGCAACAGGCCCCAGTTCAAGAAGAGTTAAGAAAATATTTACCAAATAAACTAACGTACAAAATGATAAAAAGTAACACAAAATAACAATAACGAGGCTATATATAGGTGGTACCGAGTCTGTGTGCGGGGGTACAATTAGTTGAGGTCATTTGTACATGTAGGTAGGTAGGGGTGAAGTGACTATGCATAGATAAAACAGCGAGTAGTAGCAGTGTTCAAAACAAATGGGGGGTGGGTCAATGTAAATAGTGGCCATTTGATTAATTGTTCAGTAGTCTTATGGCTTGGGGGTAGAAACTGTTAAGGAGCCTTTTGGTCCTAGACTTGGAGCTCCGGTACCACTTGCCGTGCGGTAGCAGAGAAAACAATCTATGATTTGAGTGACTGGAGTCTCTGAAAATGTTATGGGCTTTCCTCTGACACCGTTTCCTGTAGTCCACGATCAGCTCCTTTGTCTTGCTCACCCCTTACCCTTACCACCTAGGGGTAGACCGTCAGGAAGTCCAGGATCCAGTTGCAGAGGGAGATGTTTAGTCTCAGGGTCCTTAGCTTAGTGATGAGCTTCGGGGGCACTATGGTGTTGAATGCTGAGCTGTAGTCAATGAACAGCATTCTCACATAGGTGTTCCTTTTGTCCAGGTGGGAAAAGGCAGTGTTTCTTAGGCTGCGTTTACACAGGCAGCCCAATTCTGATTTTTTTCCACTAACTGGTCTTCTGACTAATCACATCAGATCTTTTCAGAGCTAATCTGATTGATCAAAAGACCAATTATTGAAAAAAGATTACCTTCTGTGCCAGGTTGATCTGCCCTGTAGCTCTCAATAGAACCAGGCTGCCGTTCAGCTCAACCTTCTGACTCCGTAGCAACACCAACTCCACTACCAACTTCCATAGTCACCATACATTGCTATACCGTAATGTGTTAATTGTCAAAAATGTTTTACATTTAATCTGTGTCATTGTTTCCTTATTTATTTTAATAGCAATCTAAGCATAATCATGGGCAAACACAGAGGTTGATGAAGGTTGATGAGAAGATTCAATGGCTCATGAATACAAAGAAAATACATGAAATGTGTATCAGATATAAAAATGTGTTTGAAGTATTAATAGATTTCTGATTGTGTCAAGAACACTTGAATATAATATAAATTGTAATTTGACCTCTTTTTCAGCAACTACCTGCTACAAAGAACAACACTGCCATCTTGTGGTCCATCACTATACTTCAACTGTTATCACTGACACAGAAAAAAGATTCAGAATAACTGATCCTGATTGTTTTATTCAGATGACAAAGTCCAAACTTTTCTGCTAATATTTAACAAAAGACTCATATGCACCCTTCCTGTAGTGCAAACGTATGAATGTTACTCAACTTATTCTTAAGAAATGTCTGAGTATAAGTGATCTTGATCTCGTGATAGTAAACATATTCAGATTCTTTGTCTGTATGATTTGGCACACACACTTGAACAAAAAAACAAAGGCCTCAATGGCAGGTTCTGAGTACAATGATAGATTGGTGTCCTAACACCAAATCATTACAAAAGGATAAAGGTCAATTACTCCATGTGTCATCCCCAGTTACCAGTGTAAAAACATGTGTCGTCAGCGTAGGGTACGCTGGGGCTTGAAGCAGTCCCATCCTGGCTTGGGGCTCAGCGTGTGTTCGGGAAGCAGGTACTCCTTCAGTCTGTCAGGTAAAGGCAGAGCCTTCACCCTGTCGTCCAGGGGCCAGGGCTGCAGGTGATCCCGGATGAAGGCCCTGCAGAGGCAGCGCAGGGGGGGAGGGCCGGTCTCCTGCTCCACCACACGCCGATGGAGGTCCCGCAATGTCTGCGCATTGGGGTCTTGGTCTGGCATAGGCAGGTCCAGGGGCAGGGCCAGACTTGGGGAGGACACCCGGGCCAAGTCCAGGAGGACCTCAGCCTGCTCCAGGAGCTCAGCCGCCTGCTCTGCATCAGAACAGTCCAGCAGGGCCGTCTGGAGCCTCTGGAATACCAGCCTGTAGCCTGTCCAGCAGGAGGCTCCGTGGCGAGAGCAGTGGAAGGAGGCACCACTCTGCAGCAGCAGCACTGCCAGGGGAAAGAGCCGATCAAAGTGCTCCAGGCTGGTCACTGTCAGAGAGGGTTCCCCATCCTCCTCCCCGTCGGGGGTAAGGCAGCAGCTGGGGTCAGCCCCGTGGGCCAGAAGCAGCCGCGTGGCCCTCAGACAGAAGCGGCCGATCTCAGCTGCATCCTCCACAGAGCCCTCCAGAGCCTCCTTCACCAGAAAGACCAGCGAGGATACAGCCGTCTCTCCATCCAGTGTGGCAGCATGAACATCTGCACCTTAGGAGGGGAACAAATAACAAAGTTTCCTAAATATAAATACATTTGAACATGCTCTGCTGTTGTTGATGTACAAGCATTTCGCTACACTCACATTAGCATCAGCTAACTGTGTATGTGACCAATAAAATGTGATTTGATGTTTAGCATTTCTGTCTTTCTGCCCATAAGCCTACTCCAAATTAAAGCGGCAATATGTAACCTTTTGGGCAACCTTACCAAATTCACATAGAAATGTGTACGGTCAAGCAAGTGTAAGAAGCGATATGTTCTATCCGTGTGTGGTATTTCTATGCTTCCCGTTCTTAAGTTTAGTTTTTGCGTCTTTCAGTTTTGTAAACCATTCTCTACACTATACTTGCTTGTTTTGTCAAACTGAAATTAGGGGAAATATTTGAATTTTAGAACCAGGAAAATGCAGAGCGATTCTTGCATAGTGCATTTTTAAGGTTATTTTATAGCACAGTACCTCTCTGAAGTAGCAGCCGGATGTTTTCTGTGTTATGCACAGTGAGTCCATCACTGCTAGCTAGGGCATGTAGCAAGGGTGATTTTCCTTTGGGGACAAGATCAAAAAGGCAGTGTTGAAATAGAGGATATACAGTAAATACAGGTCAAAATGTCAACTCACAATTTTTTATTACCATTGTTTTCTCCCCAATTACGATCTGGTCTCATCGCTGCAACTCCCCAACGGGCTCGGGAGGCGAAGGTCGAGTCATGTGTCCTCCGAAATATGACCCACCAAACCGCGCCTCTTAACACCCGCCTGCTTAACCCGGAAGCCAGCTGCACCAATGTGTCGGAGGAAACACAGTTCAACTGACGACCGAGGTCAGCCTGCAGGTGCCCGGCCCGCCACAAGGAGTCGCTTGAGCGAGTAAAGTCCCCCTGGTTGTGATACAGCCCAGGATCGAACCCAGGTCTGTAGTGACGCCTCTAGCACTTTTAGACCGCAGCGCGACTCGGGAGGCCCTCAACTCACCATTTTTATCTCTTGCATTCACGTCAGCACCCATGTCCAGCAGTGTGCACATACAAGGCAGTCTCTCTGCCTCTTCACTAGCGAGATCCAAGGGGCTACTTTCATGGATCTGCATAAGATACAGTACACTGTGTTACAGAGCCATATAACAACACATTCTGTATACAGAGCAAGAAATGTACTGCAGAAAAGACAGAACAGTAGTATGTTTTGCAGCTATAAGTTCTTGCTACCGGTTGTACTCACCCGATCTCGCTTGTTAATGTCAGCTCCATGTCCAGCCAGCAACCTCACCATAATCGGCCTGTTCCTCAGTACAGCAATGTGCAGTGGGTTGTAATAAGACACAGGGTCTGGGAATCAAATTATATTTAGGTCAATAAAATATAGACAAATAGTCTCCTAATATTTGAATGACAAGTCAGTCCTCTCACCCTCAAAGTTGAGATCTGCTCCATATCGTAGAAGGACTTCTGCTGCACAGACTAGTCCCCGTTCAGCAACCTTAAACAGAGCATAGCTGATCCCCTCCTCAAACACAGCTGACTGGGACTCCTTCTCCAGTAGCTCCACTAAAGACCCGCATAGACTGTCCTCATCCTCCGGGCTACGACTCCTGTAAATCCAATAAGAAGACCAAGGTCAAATACAGATAAATACACAATAGAGGTTTCAGGTTAGCTTACACATTGCCATATCGATTGACATTGTGGAACTTGAGTGTCAGTGCAAATTACTATAGCAGTTACTTATCCCTGAACCAGACTCACAGCATCACATAAAGTACACTCACCTCTCTCCAGTGCTTGTCCCTTCCTCCAAACCAACAACACACAGCACGGCGTCCACCAGGGGCTGATACTCATATATAATCCTGCGAAAGCCATGGAGGAAAGGCATACTCTTGGCTGATGTGCCACTCTCTGCTGCTTGCGCTAGAACACTGGACAAGTTACACCCAAATGGAATATAATTACTACCTAAACAGGCTGTTATAAGTTATTTTATTGATAGTGCTTATCTGACATTTTCAGACCGTTAAGGGTGGTCTCTGGGATTTGTATTACGTTACGCCCAAAACAAAAGTGCAGAATTATGCATAACTAGCTTTATTCTGCAAGTTGTGAGTGCAAACGTAATAATTATTGCCACATGCTAGCTAATATACCCACAAATTAATATTTGGTATGTATGTGGCTAGTTAGCTATAGTCTTTAAAGCCAACATTGAACGCTAAATACGATTTGGCAAGCTAGCTACTGTAGCTCCAGACATGGCTAAAGTTAGTTCATCATTTGTGTTACCTGGAGCAGAACGACAGAACAAGAATTGACATGACGGCAAAACGTGCCAGCTAGCTAACAAGAATAGGTAACTAGCTATTTGGTTTTGCTTTTAAATTACCCAACGAGCTACCTAATGTTAGCTAGCTGGCTTCAAGATGTAACGCGAGTTTACCTTCAAAACAGGAAGTGTACTTCTTCGATGAGGTTTAACGGCGGTTGTCATCCAATAAATGTTGCATTACTGCCACCTACTAGACTGGAGCACAACTCCCTTATACTTTGCTTGAGAAAATAAATAAATAAACAAATACCATACCCTCTAACACTACCCTGCTCCACTATTTTTTGAAATCTATAGCCAACAACCTGAAAGGATTGGACACCACCCCCACCCTGTAATTCTTCTGATGTCAAGTCTCGCACACCCAAATACCTCTCTGCAGCCGCCACCACAACCTCAATTTTCTGCGACTTACATTCCATCCCTGCAGTACAGTTGATAACCATTGCTAGAAATGCTAAAAGTTTAATCTTATTGAAACATACTGTATATCACTTGTTGGCCTAAGTGCCTTATACCACCCACCACTGCGACCTGTATGCTCTAGTCGGCTGGCCCTCGCTTCATACTCGTCGCCAGACCCACTGGCTCCAGGTCATCTACAAGTCTATGCTAGGTAAAGCTCCGCCTTATCTCAGCTCATGATAACAATACCCATTGTACACACGCTCCAGCAGGTATATCTCACTGGTCATCCCCAAAGCCAACACCACATTTGGCCGCCTTTCCTTCCAGTTCTCTGCTGCCAGTGACTGGAACGAATTGCAAAAATCGCTGAAGCTGGGGACTTACATTTCCCTCACTAACTTTAAACAACAACTATCTGAGCAGCTAACAGATCGCTGCAGCTGTACATAGTCCATCTGTAAATAGCCCACCCAATCTACCTACCTCATCCCTATATTGTTTTTATTTACTTTGCTGCTCTTTTGCACACCAATATCACTACTTACACACCATCATCTGCTCATCATCATCTGCTCATCTATCACTCCAGTGTTAATCTGCTAAATTGTCATTACTTTGCAACTATGGCCTATTTATTGCCATACCTCCTCATGCCATTTGCACACACTGTATATAGACTTTATTTTTTTTCTATTGTGTTATTGACTGTATGCTTGTTTATTCCATGTAACTCTGTGTTGTTGTTTCTGTCGCACTGCTTTGCTTTATCTTGGCCAGGTCGCAGTTGTAAATGAGAACTTGTTCTCAACTAGCTCACCTGGTTAAATAAAAGGTGGGGGAAAAAATCCCTCTGTACTGGTACAGATCTACTACTCACACCACTCCTCTCAGGATCCCTCCCCCTTGACCCATATTCTTCTACATATGAAAACTTCTGCACTACTCTAAGCCTGGAAACCTCAACCTGCTTCTCTTGCACATGACATTTCTGATCCCCAGCCCCATGTGCACCCATACAGTCAACACACATTCCTTTGCCTCATGCACACTTCTCACACCTAGGAACCTTTATATTTAACTAGGCAAGTCAGTTAAGAACAAATTCTTATTTACAATGCTAGCCTTCTCAGGGAACAGCAGCAGAACAATGTATTTTTACCTTGTCAGCTCAGGGATTTGATCCAGCAACCTTTCGGTTACTGGCCCAAAGCTCTAACCACTATGCTACCTGCCACCCCTACCTCCTACATACTCCTGCCACATGCCCATAAGCTTGACACCTGTAACAACGTAATGTATTCGGGCACAAGAGCTAACTTTAATATCCTAAAATCACTTTGTCAGGCAAAGACAACATCAAAACTCAATTGAACAGACAATGACTCCTCTATTTCACCTCTCACTCCACACTGTCTGCGTCGCAGCAAATGACGAACATCCCAAACACCGGGAATCTTCCCCTTCAGTTGGTTAACTTTAACATTTACTGCTACACCAGTAATCACTCCTTTCAATGGCGCCCTTTTCTTGAGAGCAAAACAATTGACATCTCTTGCCCCCATTCGTTTAACGCAGAGCACCTGTTCCCTCTGACCAGCAGAAACACAAACAATTTTCACAAGACCACTTCTGTTACCCTCACCAATTCCACAGCTTCCAACTCGGTTTTCACCCACCCTGAAACCGCAAATGGATCAGCCAAAAGGCAAGGGTCCACTTTTTCCAAAAACTTCCCTCCTACTGTCACAGGCTCATCTTTACCCTCGGTGCATGCCTCATGCCCTGAAAACTAACTAAGGCTAATTGATCATTGGAAAACCCTTTTGCAATGGTTAGCACAGCTAAAAACTGTTCTGATTAAAGAAGCAATAAAACTGGCATTCTTTAGACTAGTTGAGTATCAGGAGCATCCAGCATTTGTGGATTTGATTACAGGCTCAAAATGGCCAGAAACAAAGACCTTTCTTCTGAAACTTATCAGTCTATTCATGTTCTGAGAAATGAAGGCTATTCCATGTGAAACATTGCCAATGAACTGAAGATTTAGTACAATGCTGTGTACTACTCCCTTCACAGAACAGCACAAACTGTCTCTAACCATAATAGAAAGAGGAGTGGGAGGCCCCGGTGCAAAACTGAGCAAGAGAACAAGTACATTAGTGTCTAGTTTGAGAAACAGACGCCTCACAAGTCCTCAACTAGCAGCTTCATTAAATAGTACCCGCAAAACATCAGTCTCAACGTCAACGGGGAAGAGGCAACTCCGGGATGCTGGCCTTCTAGGCAGAGTTTCTGTGTCTGTTCTTTTTCCCATCTTAATCTTTTATTTGTATTGGCCAGTCTGAGAGAAGGCTTTTTCTTTGCAACTCTGCCTAGAAGGCCAGCATCCCGGAGTCGCCTCTTCACTGTTGATGTTGAGACGGGTGTTTTGCGGGTACTATTTAATGAAGTCCACTTGATCAATAGTTATTGCTCTAGTATCCTATGGTCTCGCTGGTGTCAATGGCACATTTAGTCATTACATAGTCAAAAAAGTGAATTGTTAATAGTGTCCTAATTTTTTAAAAATATTTCAAATGCCATGGTTCTCCGTGGTAGCCTAGACTCTAAAACGTTTCAAATTGATAGGCCATTGTGGAGTGTATTTACAAAGGATTATAATGGACATGTACAATCAGATTTCCTGATTTATCAATAACTCAGCCATCTCTTAACCAATCCCTTAGCTTTTTCCAGCTAAGTTAAGAGATTTGTCATGGGCCCACATACCACATTTTGGAGTTATGGTTTGATGAGAATATACGTTTTCCAAAATCTCTAAGATGGAAGAAAATCTATCCGTTTTGACCTTATGGGTCCTTGAGGCAAATTTGTTCAGCATGAGGCAAGACATTTACATACAGTATCAAGTATCAAGTATCAAGACTCTCGATCAAATTGAGCGACGGATATGAGTGTTTAAGTTAGACTGCTTATAATAGCGTCAACTATAGGTCAATGAGTGCAGTTCTTTTTGAACATGTTACTCATGGCCTTTAGTTTCTGTGTACCAAATTAGAAAAAAAGTTACCAATCTATGCTTAAGTTGTTTGTCCATGTCAAGGAAAACAATAAGAAGTCAGAGAATAACAATAGGTTTGACAACTTCACTCTGAACTCCTAATTATCAGTCAATTGAAGTTGGTGAGTTCAAAACACCTTTATTAGGTATAACACACACATTGACGCAGAATAAAGTTGTTTTACTTTCCCACGTAGACAGTCATGCACAGTCCATACAAAAAGCTCAACATTAAGATGAGGCATGTGCTGAACAGTGGGCTAATAGAAAACAGAGATCCCAGCGAGTAGAGTAACAGGAGAATGAGTAATGTGCGATAACTCGCAAATGTGCGCAGGGTAAGGCGTGGCCTCAGGTGGTAGTCGTCCTGGCTTTGCTGTGTCACTGTACTCCTTGGGAACCTTCCTTTTACAGTGGAAGTGATAAGGTAGTGTTGTCCCAGCCTTCCCAGCAGATTCTGTTGTGAGCACAGATCGTTCATGTGTCCTTCAAGCTGCAGGACAAAATTCTCAAGTAATTTAGTCAATACATGTATCCCTGTACTACTACCAATCATTATAGGTAGGCCTATTGTATGCCATATGCACTGAGTATACAAAACATAAGAACACCTTCCTAATATTGAGTTGCACCCCCTTTTGACCTCAGAACAGCCTCAATTAGTCAGAGCATAGACTCTACAAGGTGTTGAAAGCCTTCCACAGGGATGTTGGCCCATGTTGACTCCAATGCTTCCCGCAGTTGTGCCAATTAAATATTTTGTTTTGCCCATTCACCGTCTGAATGGCACACATACAAAAGTAATGTCTCAATTGTCATAAGGCTTAAAAATCCTTCTTTAACCTGTCTCCTCCCCTTCATTTACACTGATTGAAGTGGATTCACCTGGATTCACCTGGTCAGTCAATGTCTATATATATATATATATATATATATATATATATATATATATATATATATATATATATACTGTTCCTAATGAATCATTATAGAAATATTAAATTGCATATAAAGTCAGACCCAAAGGCATCATGCTCATAGGGGGCACAGGGGCACGTGACCCCTTAGATTTGTCATGTAAAATAAAAAAATATTTTAAAAAGTTAACTTTTTTGTTGTTGTAATTCTGTAATATTACTAGCCAACTAGCAATTTTATTAAGTTAGACAAATAGCAGATACTGTAGGTTCCCAATCTCCCAACCTCATAACTAGGTACCAATACGCCATTTCAGGATATCAATCAAGTTCAAGTAGCGAGCTTGTCTAACTGTCTTAGCTGGTATGATTGCTGGCAAGGTTGGTAGACTTTAGAACAGCAAGCAATTACTAAATGTATTGAATAAGACTCACATTCCTTTCAATATTTTACCCAGATTTTAGTAGAGGTATGCTTAAGAGTAATGTTTATATATGCAGAAAAATAATGATAGAATTAAGCATGATGATTATGGCTCTAGATTGCAAGAAAAATATGTTTCAGGTGTTTGAAAAATGCCAACTTCTCCAACTTCCACCCCCCAGCCATCCTCACGCACTTTGTGCCCCCTCAGATTTGTGGGGTGCATGAAGCCCCCGGTAAGACTCCCCACTTACTTTGTTATTGATTAGTGTGGCGATCCAAAACATAAGCTGCACCAAGACTGCGTTTTCATAGCTTCTCACAGGCTGCAGCTGTGGGTCCCCTTGATACTCAATATCAAATCTCCGAAGGCCATTGATAATCTGCAATAGAACACAATTACAATGTACATTTATGTATTGCACCGTATGCACATAATTCATTTTGATTGCAGTAGTTATTTTCACCTGCATTCTGCCAAGGTCTGTCAGGATCAGCCCGTTTTCACTGTGAATACAGTCAGGGAGCTGCTTGGATTCCTCCACTGACCCCATGTTCATCATCATCTGAGATAGATGACCTGTGTTGAGCTACAAAACAACCACAAATGATTTGAGACATCACTTTAACATTGGTTAGTACTACTTGATAATAATAACCAATGTCATATCATCTTCTCACATTGAAAACCTGATTGAGGTGGTCCACAGTTTTCTTTAGTAGCTCCACTGTCTTCATGTCAGACTTGGTCATGTCATTCCCCCCACTTTCTGAATTGGTTTTAAGAATCAACCTCTTCCAGGAACAGAGAAACTGGCCAACTGATACATTGGCTGGCGGATCCAATGTGGTTTTTGCAGTCTGTTGGGCCTGCATTAGTCTCTGGACCAGTTTCAGCACCTACAATGTTCAGAAAATAGGAAAGCATTTGTGACCACTATCCATATTTGGTAGATTGCAGCACCCTCAGTCAAATTGTCTTTCTTGTCATTCACTTGTCCTTAATGGGACTTACCTCGGCTCGCATTTCTACCCCAAACATTTGTAGTTTCTTGTTATTGATGTGAGTCTTGGGCAGGGCAGCTATTTCAGTGGGCTGCACCTGAGATGCCATCAGAGTGGATGGGAGGAGGGGACCCTGATGCAATAGCAATTTTTCTCCTGTAAACAAAATGTATGGAGAAAACAAATCTTGAGAGGTCTAATGTTGTTCATTGTGATTGAGTTACAGTGCCCTTCAACTAAAAATAATTGTGGTTACCATTTTCAATCAATTCTGGAAGACTGGTTTGGGCAAATACTTTTGTCATCCTGAAAACCATGGTTGCATTGTCGACGTTGACGAGGTCGACATGAGCAAATCTTTTCAAGAAGAAGCTGAATAGCCTGGTGTACATGAGAATATTCTCCTGAATGAAAGAGGCCCTAAGAGACAAAGACAGCTTTATGTTAGCAAACGCACTCTTCAACCCAATGCTGTGTCTGAGCTATAACACTACTGAGCACATTCAAAATATCTTACCATTTCTCTTTGTTTTCACTGTACACATGTTTTTGGTATCTCCAGGGCTGGATGTAACTAAGCCACGTCTCCAATACCTGTATTGAGAAACGGCTCATTCAAAACCACTTCTCTTATACATACATTCAGAACGCCTACAGTAGGATACCTTCCAAAACCAGCTAGAAACACTGCAAATTAAGCAATAACATGGCCAAATGTCAAGGACAGACCAAATGTAAATCCAATGTAGAACTTAAGTGTGCACTCACTGCTCTGAAGGATGTCTCCATAGGCCACTGTTTGAAGCAGTGCAGCAAGAGAAGGTACAACCTCAGTACATATTCTGATGTGACCACTCTGGGTTTCAATAACAACATATTGTTAATATCATCATTATCATTATCCTCATCATCATCATCATTGTAAAAAACACTAAAGTGGGTATTCACCTTTTAACATCTTCTGAGAGATAGGTTTCTGAGTGGGCAGAAGGTAAGATATCAGACTGGTCTAGTTTTGTTTTTCCAGAGAGGGCATGCATGTGCTTCACCAGCTGTCTCACAACCAGTATGTGCTCCTCTGTGATGACAGAGACCTGCAGGTTTACAGACAAGTGCTTATCATTAAAATGTAGAATTCAGAATCCATTAGATTAACAATGTGAATAAAAGTGCATGTTAGTCATGAAGAATGAGTCATCGAAGGAAGGTAGGAAAGACCTCATTAAGCCTCTGGTGTGTCTCCAAGGGGAAATGTGGCAGCCATATCTCCAAAAATATCTAAAGCAGGGACAATGAACAAGGCCATACAATGACTCAACAACTAAACCTTTGCGAGGCAAGCCAAGATTGCTATATTAAAAGTGTCTCTGTCCAACCCAGATTTTTCTCAATCACCTGTAGCATAGTCCCTGATCTCCAGATACTCTGATTGGTTGTCTCAGCGTTAACAGGGCACTGGCATTTCAACAGGCCTTTGCTTGTTTCACTATACCTAGAGGACCTGGGGAACCATCAAAACAAGCGTTATCAAATATTACATTTCATATTTGCCCTATATTGATAGATGATGTGCTGATCTTATAATGCATTGTGAAAGGCACAGGCTAGCTATACAGCACCTTGGAATGTGTGAGGTCAAGGTGCCTTTGACATCTGAGTGAGGGGATCCTTCTGTAGGGAGGAAGTGTTTGAAATATGCATCCACCAAGGCAAAGTAGACACTGTTTGAGATGGAGGTTTGCTGCCCTGAGTGGTGATCCTAATTTAACAATTAAAAACAGAGAATACCCAGGTTACAAAATGAGATAGCATTGGCAATGGATTGACTTTATTAATATTTGAAACAAATGAAATGGAATAGCACTTCAGCCTACCCTCTGTGTAATGACACTTGTGGCAAAATAAAACATGAAGTACTCAAAGGCATCTGGTGACAGTTAAGAACAACGCTAAACTAAAGTGGACAAAGTTCAATAATACTTAGTAATAGTTGTCATTGCGTCAAACATTGTAAAAAAGGATACTGAGTGACAATCTCTGATGATTCTGAGAGGGTAATTTATTGAGGAAAATCCGGCTATTTGAAATGACCCCCTTGTGGATGGAAATTAAAATGAAAGAGAAAAAAAACTCAGCATTCATACAGGAATATAGACCAATAGGCATTTAACTACTGATATTGTGTTGCAATTATTGCTAATGCAATGACATTGTGAAGTATGCTGAAATAACACTGCTCAATTAGCATTTACAGTCACATCTGAAAGTATTGGTGCCCTTGATAAAGATCAGCAAAAAAAGACTGATAAACAAATACAAATAAAAATGATTGTCACCTATTTTCAATACTTTGTGTACCCTCCCCTTGTGAGGATAACAGCACTTAGCCTTTTTCTAGAATGTTATATGAGATTAAAGAACACATTGGGAGGGATCTTAGACTATTCCTCCATACAGAATCTTTCCAGATCCTTTCCAGATCCTTCAAACCACAAGTTTTCAAGGGAGACTAATTTTGTGGCCAATTAACCATTGAATGTGTGCTTGGGGTCATTGTCTTGCTGGAAGATCAACTTTCAGGTCAAGTTCTGTAATTCTCCAACTGTGGGACTAGTCTTTGTCTCCCGAACCATCATCCTCGCTGTGCATGGAGAAAATATACATTTGGGTCCTCTACCAGGCAAGTTTACACCGTTCCAATGGTTTTAAACTTTGTAATTGTTGCCCTAATAGTGGTAAGTGATATATTTGTTTTTTCAGTAGTTTTTTGTTGTACCTATTGCCTGATTTACGAAAGTCACCAACCATTTCTCTCTTTTAATTTGTGAGTTCTTTGCCTTTCCCCACGGTGACGGATGACAAATGGATTTTACATGTGTGTGACCAAATGTTTATACCCCAGTGAAACAGGAAGCCATGAAAGGTCACAATACAGTTTCTTGAACTGAGATGAATTTAAAACAGTATAATGTTAATGCAGATTAAATTGTTTGATTTATTTATAAGAATCGTTAGGGTGCCAATCATTTTAACACCAAGATTTTTTTTACTGGTTAAACAAAATCTTTTTCTCTGAGCAACTAGTATAAAATAATATAATTTTGCCTACAATATAGCTTGGTACCAATCATTTCAGATGTGACTGTACTGTATGTTGAAAACTTACAGGTAAATTGGCGACTTGGATCTCAAAGTTGTAGTTGTCAGCTTGAAGTTTATAAACAAGTTTCAGCATTGGGCCACTGCAAAAATATTGTATGTTGGTGAAAACTTCACTTCCATGTTTATTAGTATACTGTAGGTGTAATACACATTAGTCATTTAATATTATCGATAGCAAATTGTGGAATGTCTCAAATCACAGACAGGTCCACCTTGGTTGTAGGAACTCCAGTACATTGCTGTAGTCACTGCTGTGGGCTTGCAGAGAAGAAAGTCTCCAACCAACAGTGCTGCCATCCAGGCTGCCAACAATCCTCTCCACCATCCAGGGGAAGATAACACATAGCTCCTGTATGAGGCCAAACAGCATCGTTAACACACCCCACAATCAGTTTATACATGTATAGGCTACGCTACCTGATTTGAAGAGGAGTTGTGCGATGACACAGTGGCAATCTGAAATCTTTGCATACTGAGAAGCTAGAGGACAATTTGCAACAGGAAGCAGCATATGTACATGGTACAGCTGTCTGAATGGCTGTGTCCAGTCACAGTAACACATTGTCTACATCAGCATGAAACAGCAACTGGCTGATCCTCTCTGACATTTACTCTACACATGGCCAATAACAAGCAACTTTTTCATACCGCTTGCAGCTTGTGTGTGAATACATAACCCACTTATGTTAAAACGTTCAAATACAATGTCTTTATGGAAATTGGTGTAGTAGCTAGCAAGGGTGCAACTTTGGTTTTAGAAGTGAGGTGGACATACAGTAGCAGACAAAAGTTTGGACACACCTACTCATTCAAGGGTTTTTCTTTGTTTTTACAATTTCTACATTGTAGAATACTAGTGAAGACATCAAAACTATGAAATAACACATATGGAATCATGTAGTAACCAAAAAGGTGTTAAACAAATCTAAATATATTTTACATTTGAGATTCTTCAAAGTAGCCACCCTTTGCCTTGACGACAGCTTTTGCACACTCTTGGCATTCTCCCAACCAGCTTCATGAGGTAGTCAACTGGAATGCATTTCAATTAATTAACAGGTGTGCCTTGTTAAAAGTTAATTTGTAGAATGTCTTTCCTTTTTAATGTGTTTGAGCCAGTCAGTTGTGTTGTGACAAAGGTAGGCGTGGTATACAGAATAGCCCTATTTGGTAAAAGACCAAGAACATATTATGGCAAGAAAAGCTCAAATAAGCAAAGAGAAATGACAGTCAATCATTACTTTAAGACATTTAGGTCAGTCAATGTGGAACATTTCAAGAACTTTGATAGTTTCTTTAAGTGCAGTCGCAAAAACCATCAAGCGCAATGGTGAAACTTGCTCTCATGAGGACCGCCACAGGAAAGGAAGTCCCAGAGTTACCTCTGCTGCAGAGGATACGTTCATTAGAGTTGACTGAACCTCAGATTGCAGCCCAAATAAATGCTTCACAGAGTTCAAGTAACAGACACATCTCAACATCAACTACTCAGAGGAGACTGCATGAATCAGGCCATCATGGTCTAATTGCTACATAGAAACCACGATTAAAGAACACCAATAATAAGAAGAGACTTGTTTGGGCCAAGAAACACGAGCAATGGACATTAGACCGGTGAGATTTTTGGTTACAACCTCTGTGTCTTTGTGAGATGCAGAGTAGGTGAACAGATGATATCCGCATGTGTGGTTCCCACCATGAAGCATGGAGGACGAGGTGTGATTGTGGGGTGGTGCTTTTCTGGTGAAACCGTCAGTGATTTATTTAGAATTCAAGGCACACTTAACCAGCATGGCTACCACAGCATTCTGCAGTGATACGCAATCCCATTTGGTTTGCGTTTAGCGGGATTATCATTTGTTTTTCAACAGGACAATGACCCAACACACCTCCAGGCTGTGTAAGGGCTATTCGACCAAGAAGGAGAGTGATGGAGGGCTGCATCAGATGACCTGGCCTCCGCAATCACCCAACCTCAACCCAATTGAGATGGTTTAGGATGAGTTGCACTACAGAGTGACGGAAAAGCAGCGAACAAGTGCTCAGCATATGTGGGAACTCCAAAGACTGTTGGAAAATCATTCCTCATGAAGCTTGTTGAGAGAATGCAAGAGTGTGGCTACTTTGAAGAACCTAAATATAACATAGATTTGAATTTGTTTAACACTTTTTGATTACTACATGATTCCATATGTGTTATTTCATAGTTTTGATGTCTTCACTATTATTCTACAATGTAGAAAATTGTCAAAATAAAGAAAAACCCTTGAATGAGTAGGTGTGTTCATATTTAGAAAAAAATGCAATTTCAGAATGTCCCCAGTGAAAGTAGTGCCCCTGGTAGTTAGCCATAGAATTGCAAGTTGCAACAGCAATACTGTGATATAATGAAATTAATGAGGACGATACTACAGTATTCACATCATCTCTAGATACAGTATAATTCAGTTGATTGTTTAGCTACCTTGACAGGTTTATCATCAATGTCTTTTGTCATCTCTGTGCATTGCTGTGGGAGTGACTTGATTGTCCAATCGGTCTTCAGATGATCCTGCATGGTAGAACACTCAATCATTAACATCAGCTTTAAAATCCTCTGCTAAAATAGAATCTTGAGCATTTTAAGATTTGAGATTTAAGATTTGTCTTGACTCACCGAAGAGGACATGACTGCAATGTAGTATTCCCATAAAACGCTTATCAGGAACAGTAAACAAGAGATGAAAACACAGTATTGAAGTCAAATAATCAGTTTAAAACATTTCCTTTACCATCTTGTGCACTTTTAGTTCAGACCGTTGTGCCAATGTTTTTCTATGATCATGTCGTTAGAGACTTCGATGTATGACAGCTGTCCTCTGCAACAGTTGCTTGTGGGCCCCCCACATGTCATTTATTCTGCACCCAGCCCCAAGTCTAGATGGAGGTGGAATATTCCATGTGGATGAGGTTCAGTCAAAGAACCAATTCAGAGAATTTTGCATTTTTTAAAACACCTGAACCAGCTCTCTCCTGCTATGTAGAGCCATAACCATTATGTCTAATTATATGTCATAAATAAATTATGTCTATTTTTTCTGCGTAGGTTGTCTAAGAATGCCTCTTTACCATTCAATTGTAATTTTAATTATGGTTGCACATAGATTTTTTAAAAGAACGTTATGCCTTAGGAGTTTAGTACAAGTGCCACATTGGTGTATTGTAGGGCTGTGACGAAACCAGTATCGCAGTATTTGTTATAATAAATGACACTCTATAGCAATAAAGCTCAATGGATAGAAGAATCGCACCAATCCATCTGCAGAGTTGAACTCTATTTCCATATGTCCATGGTTATTTCTTTCCAGGATTGAATATTCATTAGGTAGTCACACAATGTCACAATAGTATAATTGGTAACATTTCCTATAAATTCCACTCTTCATAATGCATTATGAGCCCATTTATAATGCCTCATGAGCTATGCATGAATCAGAAATGAAGACCCACATACAGAAATGCACACACGCACACAAACAAAAGCACAAAGCACTGTACTTTCACTCCATGTGTTCTAAGTTTTAATGTGTATTCATCCATCACAAATGCCCAGTGGAGGCCAAGTTCTTTCCCTGAAGTGGAAGGCAAAACACAGCAGTTCAATCAATGGCTGATTAATCATTCTAATTTCATCACTTTCAGCCAAGCATTATTATAATCACATCCCACCCAGGCATTCAATATAGCATTGTTCACTGCAGGAATGGCAGGCTGCTCTAAATCATTCTGATGTGGCTGCAGTGTCCTGCTATTTCCCACCAAACTCAATTTACTCCCCATTTTTATGCCATGTGGTCATGAATGATCAATTTCCCTTCCCATTTTTGGCCAATCTGCCAGAGATGAGTTCCCCGGCCAATATAGTCTTTGTGCACACACCTGTCTACTCGGGTGCTGCTGTGGATCTCAGATCTCAGCTTCATTTAATTGATATCCTCAGGTTTCACGTTTTATTAGTGATATGTACAGGATACACATGGTGTACACCATCCAACGAAATGCTTACTTGCAGGTTCTTTCTCGACAATGCAACAATAATAATAAATATTTAAATATAAGAATAGGAACATAAAGTAAATGGCTCAGTAGAAAATATATTTTAAGTATAATACAGGGAAGCACAATTTATAGTACAATATTCACACATGTATCAGAGAAAGGGGGGATTGGGGGCAAGTGTTTAAATTATGCAGTATTAGCTATAGTATGCAAGAGTCTGGTTGAAGCATTTGCGATGTGTGTGTAGCATGAATGTACAGTGTATGTGTGTGTGTGTGTTTGTGCATGCGTGAGTACGTGTGTGGATGTGTGTCTGTCTGGGTGTGTGCATGAGTGAGTGCATGTGTGCTAAGGTGCGGAGAATCAGAGCAGGTGGTCAGTCCTGTTCAACTGTTCAGCAGTCTGATGGCCTGTAGATAGAAACTATCTCTGAGCCTGTTGGTATCAGACTCACTGCTCTGATACTGTCTGACCGACGGTAAGGGAGAGAACAAACAGCTTGTGTCTGGGGTTTGTGTATCCTTGATGATGCTGCTAGACTTCCTCAGGCACCGTTTCAAGTAGATGTCCTGGATGGGTGGGAACAAGCCCCCAGTGATGTACTGGGCCGTCTTCACCACCCGCTGGAGGGCCTTGCAGTTCATTCCTGTACCAGGCTGTAACACAACCGGTCAGGTCGCTCTCGATGGGGCAGCAGTGGTTTTTGGAGAGGATGCGGGTGGCATGACGAATTTCTTCAACCGCCTTAGGAAGTATAGGTACATTGTTCCCTCTTGACAAGAGTGGTGATGTTGTTGGTCCGCATTCTCCCCAGTACTTTTCAAAAGCAGCAGCACCGACTGGGCCAGTAACCTCTCAGTACATTTTTGTGTTACAGTTCGACATTTACCTGATCTGTCGCAGTCTACCATTGAAAACCATTGAAGACTACATGCAGAATGTTGTGCTATTTGTATTTGAGCAATATGGGGTGCGTTCGTAAATTCACTCTGTCTGTTCGTAAATTCACTCTGTCTGTTCGTAAATTCACTCTGTCTGTTCGTAAATTCACTCTGTCTGTTCGTAAATTCACTCTGTCTGTTTGTAAATTCACTCTGTCTGTTCGTAAATTCTGAGAATTTAGCTCTCAGAGCTTTCAGAGTGCACACTTGACGCTCTAGCTGTGGAGTAGGGTTGATTCACAGATATTTCACCAGATGTATAAATGGGAAGCATCTGGTTGGCGTTTCCACTCACTACCACATATGGCGATGAAAGGAAGCCCAGTAGTGGGAGCGAGATGAATTTTCTCATTAATTAAACATTTAATCTCCATAAAGTTTTCTGTATCCAAAATTGGAATCTGTAACAGAGTAGACTGCATTTTGAAGACTTTACCTAAAGTTTCAAAATAATGGCTTGTTTAGAAGGAGTGCAAGGGTGAATTGAGTTATTTCACACATGCACTTCACAGAGTAGACGTTCCATAATAGAAATATGCTAATAAATGCTCAAATGCACCAATAGGATCTCACTAGCTTGTGCTTGGCTCTGCCCTCCTCCTCGTTTGTTCTGCCCACTATGATTCATTTTCTCTCATTGGAAATGACAGACTCTGGTCTATCTTGGATTAGTTATACAAATCTTTGGTTTTTCCAAGTGTTCTGACCTCACAAAGGCAGTCAAGCACCCAAGCTAACTGGCTAAAGTTTTGCTCACCCTAGTAGAGCTGGTTAGAGTGTTTTCGTCTTATCTAGAGGGATAGTGGCTGTAACTGTGTAATGGCAAGAATTGAATTCAGTTTTTTAGCCAATGTTTACTTACACGTGCCATAACAACCACGTAGCGTTCGTAAATTCCTTAATTATTCTGCTCTCTGGCACTCTCAGACCAATTTACGAAAGCACTCATGATTGTCCTTCATTCAAGCACCACTATGCTCACATGAGTCACAACTTGGTAATAGCATGGCACCAACAAAGATGGTCACCTCGCTTCGAGTTCTTAGGAAACTATGCAGTATTTAGTTTTGAATGTATATTTCTATTTCTTAAATTGTAACCCCAGGAAATCTTAAGTCTTATTACAGCTGGGAAGAATTATTGGATATAAAAGTAACGTCAACGTCAACTTACCAACATTACGACCAGGAATACGACTTTCCTGAAGCGAATACTCTGTTCGGACCACCACCCAGGACAATGGATCTATTTCCAGTAGGCGATCCAAGGGGGCACTCGGAGTGTCGTGCCAGGAAAACAACTTCTCACTCAACGTCAACAAAACAAAGGAGATGATCGTGGACTTCAGGAAACAGCAGAGGGAGCACCCTCCTATCCACATCGAAGGGACAGCAGTGGAGAAGGTGGAAAGTTAAGTTCCTCTGCGTACACATCACAGACAAAATGAAATGGTCCACTCACACAGACAGTGTGGTGAACAAGATGCAACAGTGCCTCTTCAACCTCAGGAGGCTCGATGAATATGGCTTGTCACCCAAAACCCTGAAAGACTTTTACAGATGCACAATCGAGAGCATCCTGTCGGGCAGTATCACAGCCTGGTATGGCAACTGCACCGCCCTAAACCACAAGGCTTTCCAGAGGGTGGTGCGGTCTGTACATTGCATCACCAGAGGAAACTACCTGCCCTCCATGCCACCTACAGCACCTGATGTCACAGGAAGGCCAAGAATGATCAACCATCCGAGCCACTGCCTGTTCACACTGCTACCATCCAGAAGGCGAGGTCAGTGCAGGTGCATCAAAGCTGGGACCGAGAGACTGAAAAACACACAAGGCCACTGCTAAACAGCTATCACTAACTCAGAGAGGCTGCTGCCTACATTGAGACCCAATCACTGCCCACTTTAATAAATGGATCACTAGTCACTTTATATAATGCACTCTAAATAATGCCACTTTAATCATATTTACATATCTTACATTACTCATATCACATGTATATACTGTATTTTATACCATCTATTGCACCTTGCCCATGATGCTCGGCCATCACTCATCCATATACTTACATTCTCATTCACCCCTTTAGATTTGTGTGTACTAGGTAGTTTTGAAGAATTTTACTTGTTAGATATTACTGCACTGTCGGAACTAGAAGCACAAACATTTCGCTACACTCACATTAACATCTGCTAACCATGTGTAGCTGACAAATAAAATTTGTTTTGAATATATTCGAATTTCTCAAGCACTCAAGCAGTACGGAGATTGATAGCCACAGTACCTTCAGAAAGTATTCATACCCCTTGATTTATTTCACATTTTGTTGTGTTACAGCCTGAATTCAAAATGGATCACTCATCTACACACAATAATCCATAATGACAAAGTGAAAACATGTTTTTAGACATTTATGCTAATGTGTGGAAAACTAAATACAAGTATTCACACCCCTGAGTCAATACATGTTAGAATGATCTTTGGAGTGATTACATCTGTGAGTCTTTCTGGGTAAATCTCTAAGAGCTTTGCACACCTGGATTGTACAATATGTGCTCATTATTCTTTTCAAAATTATTCAGGCTCTGTCAAATTGGTTGTTGATCATTGCTAGACAACCATTTTCAAGTCTTGCCATAGATTTTCAGACAGATAACTTGGCCATTAGGGACATTCACTGTCTTCTTGGTAAGCAACTCCAGTGTAGATTTGGCCTTGTGTTTAAGGTTATTGTCCTTCTAAAAGGTGAATTAATCTCCCAGTGTCTGGTGGAAAGCAGACTGAAGCAGGTTTTCCTCTAGAATTTTGTCTGTGCTAAGCTCCATTTATTTTTTATCCTGAAAAACTTCCCAGTCTTTAATGATTACAAGCATACCCATAACATGTTGCAGCCACCACTATGCTTTAAAATAGGGAGAGTGGTACTCAGTAATGTGTTGTATTAGATTTGCCTCAAACATAACACTTTGTAGTCAGTACAAAAAGTTAATTGCTTTGCCACATGTTTTGCAGTATTACGTTAGTGCCTTGTTGCAAACAGGATGCATGATTTGCAGTGATGACCCGTCATTCAGGGCCTGTTGAGAGCCTCACCTGTTTAGCAAAAAAAATACAAAGAGTATATATTTTTGTGTGTGTGTGTTTTGCATGTTATTTTGGCATTACTACGTGTCACATATCAGTTTGAAAACAATGTAAAAACAATTATATTGAGTTAATAAAGCTGCATAAAAACATGGTCTCTTCTTTGACTTCTTGAATAAGGCAGCTCCAAAATGCAGGCATTTCAGCCTAGCTCAGTGCTTTTTGTGGTGGAAGGGCTGCATGTGGAAAATACAGAGTGTAGGGGTTGGGAATCTTCTCTAGTTGTGCAGCGATTGGCTCAGTATTATGTCACTCATGGGGACACTACATCACCGCAACATCTACAGGGAGAGCTAGAAAGTTCAACCCCCTGTGGGTGCTGCCACAGATTTACATTAGAAGTGCCCGTCCATGAAGGCTCAAGGTCATTGGCCACAGATGAAAGGATGTCAAATCACTCTATACAGCGCATTCGGAAAGTATTCAGACCCGTTGACTTTTTCCACATTTTATTACGTTGCAGCCTTATTCTAAAATTGATTTTTTTAAATTATCCTCATCAATATACAAACGATACCCCATAATGACAAAGTGAAAAAAGGTTTTTGGAAATTTCTTGTACAATTATTACAAATAAAAAACTGAAATATAACATTTACATAAGTATTCCGACCCTTTGCTCAGTACTTGCTCAGTTTCTCACATTTTTCTCTCTCAAGCTCTGTCAGGATGGGGAGCGTAACCGCACAGATATTTTCAGGTCTCTCCAGAGATGTTCGATCAGGTTTAATTCCCGGGCTCTGGCTGGGCCACTCAAGGACATTCAGAGAGTCCCGAAGCCACTCCCGTGGTGTCTTGGCTGTATGCTATGGGTCCCTGTCCTGTTGGAAGGTGAACCTTCGCCCCAGTCTGAGGTCCTGAGTGCTCTGGAGCAGGTTTCTCTCTGTACTTTGTTCTGTTCATCTTTCCCTCAATCCTGACTAGTCTCACAGTCCCTGCCGCTGAAAAACATCCCCACAGCATGATGCTGCCACCACCTTGCTTCACCGTAAGGACGGTGCCAGGTTTCCTCCAGACGTGATGCTTGGTATTCAGGCCAAAGAGTTCAATCTTGGTTTCATCAGACCAGAGAATCTTGTTTCTCATGGTCTGAGAGTCTTTTAGGTGCCTTTAGCAAACTCCAAGTGGGCTGTCATCTGCTTATTATTGAGGAGTGGCTTCCGTTTGGCCACTCTACCATAAAGGCCAGATTGGTGGAGTGCTGCTGAGACGGTTGTCCTTCTGGAAGGTTCTCCTATCTCCCCAGAGGAACTTGAGCTCTGTCAGAGTGACCATCGGGTTCTTGGTCACCTCCCTGACCAAGACCCTTCTCCCCCGATTGCTCAGTTTGGCTGGGTGGCCAGCTCTAGGACGAGTCTTGGTGGTTCCAAACTTCTTCCATTTAAGAATAATGAAGGTCGCTCTGTTCTTGGGGACCTTCAATGCTGCAGAAATGTTTAGGTACCCTTCCCCAGATCTGTGCCTCGACACAATCCTGTCTCGGAGCTCTACGGAAAATGTACTCGACCTCATAGCTTAGGTTTGCTCTGACATGCACTGTCAACTGTGGGACCTTATACAAACAGTTGTGTGCCTTTCCAAATCATGTCAATCAATTGCAATTACCACAGGTGGACTCCAATCAAATTGTAGAAACATCTCAAGGATGATCAATGGAAACAGGATGCACCTGAGCTCAATTTCGAGTCTCATAGCAAGGGTCTGAATACTTATGTAAGTAAGGTATTTCTGTTTTTAGCTTTTAATACATTTGCAAACATTTCTAAAAACCTGGTATTATGGGATATTGTGTGTAGAATGATGAGGAAATGTCTTTATTTAATCAATTTTGGAATAAGGCTGTAACATATGTGGAAAAAGTCAATGTGGTCTGAATACTTTCCGAATGCACTGTATCTACCGTAGCTTTGATTGGATTTTGATTGGACAGTCAACATGTCACGGATCTCTCCGGAACTTTCATACGCACACCTGTCCCCTGTTCCCGCTGATTAGTACTTGTATAAGTGTGCCCTTTGTTTTCCGTTGGGCAGTCGATTATTGATACAATGTCTGTTGGTGCGTGTGAGTACCTGTGCTGTGTGTTTTGGCTTTCATGCCATTGTGGAATGCGCAGATGATTACACGTCTCGTCCCATGTGTTAATCATTTTACGCATGTGTTATTTATTCGAGGTACTCCTCGCTCTTTTGTTTGGGTTTCAACCCTGTGTTTTTGTATGGTGTTTGTTTGGTCTTTAACGGCACACCGTAATTTGGGCTTAATAAAATCCCCTATTACGCATTCCTGCGCCTGTCTCCCAACCCTTCATACCAACAAACACAACATCATACTTTCAAAATCGTAGCTAGCAAGCTAAACAAGCAGTCATCATCATGAATCACATCGAGAATCTACTGATAAATATTTTTCAATCCTTGTCATATGAAGAGAAATTATAGATTAAACGTATCAGTGCTCAGTGGCCATTGGACATAAACATTACCCAACAAGTTGGAAATTACAAATTCAACAATGAGTGGTTTGGAAAGAATCAGTGGCTGACTGGAAGCGTTGCAAAGCAATCGCTATTTTACTTCCCCTGCTATTCATGGGAGAGGGTTTGTGATCCAAGTCTGGGTTTAAGGGTCTCTTTTCCAAGATTAAAATGATAACCATTCACACACAACACCATAGGCCAGAAAAGGTTGAATACATTGGCCATGCACCAGGACTTCTGCTGTTCAAAACATTTGGAAACACGGAACTAGGAAATCTCAGACTTCAGTGAGTTCAGGACAACTTTTAAAAAATGAGCTCCGACTGGGAAAATACGTTTTGAATGGTCATCCAACTCGAAATTCCAAGTCAGGAACTCAGGTCTCTTTCTAGAGCTCTGACTTGAAGATCACTGATGTCATGATTCAACCTTGTTTACAGCACCATAAATCCAGAGAATGCCAGACGTTGATGAGAAAGTTTTATGACGAATTTCCTGTTCAAGTGAACATAGCACAACAGTGATAAAAAATATATATAGTGTTTGCTGCTGCATTATTTATGTAATATGCCTGAAAGATATGTATACTGTAGCTAAGAAAGTAATACTAAGTGTATGTTGTGTAGTAAGCTGTTAGTAACCCATGTGCCTCACCCTAATAATTTTGTCCCTTTCCCCCTCATAGCCTACTGAACAAAAATATAAACGTAACATGCAACCATTTCAACCATTTTACTGAGTTACAGTTCACATCAGGAAAACAGTCAAGCAACATATTTTTTAATACGACAAAAATGAGTAGCCTACTCTGCTGACACTGACAAACAGATCAGTAAAAACGACCTTGTCTTAAGTGCAACCATCTAATCTTCGAAAAGGGGAGACACAAATTGTACAAAATTATCTCCATCTAGCCTGGAGGATGAAATTATTGTCCCCCAATAAACTTCCCAGTGGTACTGATGCAGTAACAAAGACGGTGAATGTGTATGCCCTTACAGGGGGATATGGCTGATGCTCTCTGCAGGTGCCAATAAGATAAGATACTGTTCGCTAAATTGGAATTTAGATAACTAGAGACAGATTATAGTATTTTACTTATCTTATTTTTTCAGCAATAGCCACGTGCTTTCTAAGCATTTTTCCCCCTACAATTGTATTTTGAAATATTGCGATTGTCCTTGGCCTATTTAATAGCTTTTTACTGACCGCTGAAACTCAGCAATCAGCTATTTGCTGAGCGCTCCCCAAACTGCATGCTTCAAACAATCCAAAGCTCAATTTTAAAAGAAGTGAATGATCCTTAGTGGCAGAATCATGCTCTCTGATGTAGTATTTTGAATGATTTTATTTATTTCTGTATCGGCATGAGTAATTACAGTATATAGCTAATTTTGGCAAAAGTACTTCAATTTACTTAAGGGGAAGGGGAAGCATATTGCATAAAACAGCTGACCGGAAGGCGTACAAGGCTGAGTTCAAATGTAGACATCAAATTCAAAGCAATCGGCGCACTGACTAAAAGGCTGACCGGCAAATCAAACTGTCTGGCACTGTCTTTGCTCTCTGCTTTCTTAAGGTGAGAGAAAGGCACCAGGCTGGCAGCTTGTCTCCAAGCGATTAACGCATGGCCCTACAGCCAACCATCAAAATGCTAAACAGTCGTTGCATTTGAATTGGTATTGAAATCATATTGGTCTACTTTTTTGTAGCCTACTTTTACATTTTGGTCTTGAGCTAGGGTATGGGGACTGCCATACCCTGCCATACCCACAATGCCAGCTTATTTACCTCCTCCCTATAGTCTGACTCGTTGTTGTTGGTTGTCAGGCCTATATCCAAGCGTGTTGTCATCCTCAAACTTGATGAGGGAGTTGGTGACGTGCAAAGCCACACAGTCGTGGGTGAACAGGGAGCACAGCAGAGGGCTGACGACACACTCCTGGGGGGGGGGGGGCCCTGTGTTAAGAGTCAGTGTGGAGGAGGTGTTGTTGACAATCCTCACAGTCTCTGGTCTGGATCCAGTTGCTGAGGGTAGTGTCCAGACCCAGGGCTCTGATCCTCAGCTCCATGTGGTGGGCAGGGGCACAGAGCTGCTTGTCAGACTAATGGAACAGTGGGTGGTGAGACACATGTGGTGCCTGATCCTTGAGAAAAGGGTATATACCAGCCTTGAAGCTCCCCCTGTGTCTTAACATTAACTCAGGCCCGGGACAACACATTGATATAGCTTGTGAACATCACAAATGACCAGTAAATGGGGTCACAATAGCTTTGTAAACATAATCTCCTGATGTTCTTCCGTACATGTTCAGTTATCCAAAATAGATACATACAGTATTTGAAGATTGACCTCGGCTACAGTATATTCTTTAAGCTTGCCCACTTTGTGGTTTCATAGAAACAAACATAGACCATTTTGGTGTCATAAAAACATACCAAAACCAAATAGAGGGGACATGTTATGTTCACCTTCGAAGAGATAGCAGTTCAAAGGTGGCAGCCATGTGTCTGATGTCGATAAATGACCTTCATTTGGTGGTTTTTGTTTTGTTTCTCCCATCACATTTTCAGCTGGATTGTGAAAAGAAGGGAGCAGAAAAAGAGAGAAGATAACTGCAATTCCAGTCCTATACCACCTGCCGGTAAATTGGCTCCTTATTACATTTAGGCCACATCTATCAATAAATGGAATGGTATCGAAATGTCTTTGTTGGCCACAAATCGTTGGCAATAGATCCGGTCTCTCCTGAAACAAGGCAGTCATTTATTTGGTCCACAGTTCCTCCTTGGGTGAGACGAAGTAGAACACAAGACTTGTATTTGTTCCCTCAGTGATAGATGTGCCCCCGCTGAACCTTTGATTACCAGCAGTAAAGTAGGAATCCATTAGACAATCATTTAGTGCTGCTGGGGCACCTTCGGATTCTCTCTCTTTCATCAACTGGTGCTACCAGGGAGGCCAGAGACACAGAGAAGACTAATGCCATACCCAGCAAACCGAGAGTGTTACCAGGACATAAGGTAAGTTCTAATTAGGTTATGTAAAGCTGAGAGTCATTTTCTAGAGGGCAATGCATTAAAGTCAAGAATAAATGTGAATGAGGAATATAATATGAATATGTAATGAATTAAATATGAGTCAAATGTTCTACATTCAAATTAAACTATTTGCTCATACACCTTTTATAGCCACAGACTGTATACCATTGCAAGGTAATAGAGTGCCCTTGGCAAGATGAAGGTAGTGGCAGACTGAAATGGTAATCAAGTGAGGGGGAGATTTGGGAAGGTCTCCCCAGTGCTTGGCACTCTGAGCAGTGGATTTATCAGTCCAGTAAGTCTTTACGCAATATCCTCTTGTGCTTGCAGCATATTGAAGAGAAAAGAATCTGGGTGGAAATGATCAGCTGTATGAAAGGTCAGGGAAAGTTAAGCATGCCCTAAGCAGGTCATGACTCTTCTTCCCAGATAAGAAATAACTGCCCATGTAAGGCAGAATGAGGAAAAAAGATAACCTTGTCCCATTTGTCCTATTGAAATTGCTGAACTGTCACTCAAAATGAGAGTCAGTCAACTGGCTTGATCAAAACTCTCTCAGGGGGAGATATTTGGTTCCTAAAGCTGTGCTTATTGAGAAGTTGCATAATAATTGTGCAATTGTTTTTGCAGAATGCATTGACAGATTAGATTTTTCATGTTCATCTGGCTATGAAATGTTTACAACATTAACCATAGACATGGCAAGTCCACTTCAGGTCTGTATGTTATTTGAAATAGAAGATGTTATTTTGTGCTGTGTCTAAGTGAGTCATATTTGCTTTAAAGGTTAGGCAACAAGAACAAATCAACAGGAGAGGAGCAGTAGCATAGCACACCCTCCTGTGACTTACTGAGGGCCATAGGAAGGTCACTTTATTCTTCCCCTGTGGGCATCTTCCTGGCACACAGAGTGAAGATAATAAGTAAATACAATTTTAATGGCCTTCACTCTGAATAGGTGGCTGTAATCTGCACAGGCTCAAGGTGTACTGGGCACCAAAGGAGACAGGGAATAGTCTGCAGTGCCAGTGGTTATTATTAGCGCTATCATAGATCAGATAGAGGAGGAGAATGAAGTGTGATGATGAATTTGGGGCTCCTGTCAACTTCTGTGGGGCTGTCAGGGCCAGTAGGCAAGGGAGCCTGGCTAAGGTCATGGATAAAGGATGCCACCTCAGGGTGGCCCCAAGGGAACTACTCACTACATTACACATATAAAGGGGGAATATATTGCAACTCTGAACTAAAGGTCAGAGGGGGGAACAAAAGTTTCTGTTCACACATGGAGTCACTAAGATTCGTCCCTAAGAGTCAGGTAATTCCCAAATGTACATAGGGTGATTTATTCATAGATTTTTAAATAGAATGCTTATTCAATGTCTTTATCTACAAATCTCTCTTAGGTTCCTTTGTCTTCAAACCTCCCCATCCATCTTCATTTCACATTCCCTTACATCAGTCTGAAGTAAATTGATGTGGTGTGCAGCTGATGCTAATGTCCATGTTAAAAACCTAACCACATGTACAAAAACATTCCCTTAACCAATAGACCTGAATACTAATATACTTAGCAGATGTGGATCTATGGGGAGTTAAAGGTGTATTATTGTATTTCAAAATGACTTGCAGCCACAGACCGTGTAACCCTAGACATTGAGGCCCAGTCTGGAGCATATGAAAACCTTTAGAAGTAGAATAGATCTCAGTGTAGAATTGGCTTCCAGGGCTCAGTGGGGCCCAGATGCACATGTGCTGCCTCTGGGCTGGCGCCAGCTTTCATGTGAATAACATGCCAGTTCACCATTACTGCTGAAATACATTTTTGTGAGCCAATGCTTTCTCCTTCCAACTCTTTTAATGTTTTTTACAGATGTTCGAGAGTGAATTTGTTTCCCTCCCAGAGATCACATTTCATACATTCAGATGGAACCAAAACATTGGTTCCACGTGGGGAGGGATGGAATTTGAGATAGAACCTGAAAGCATAATAAACAGCATAAAAACAATTATAGTGTGCGAGCATTGTAGAACGAGTATAGCTGATTGAAATGCAGTGGTGGTGCCAACTGTATATCAATGCTGGTCAATGGATCCTAGATATGTGAACACCATCACAAGGTACTGAGGATGGCAGGATATGCTCAGCTTGAGCTCACTCTATTCTGACTTGCATCTGAATAGATAGCAGATTGATCGAGGTACAGTACAATCAAGACTTTTATGATATGGGTCTGTTTCATGTTTAATGTATCTTTCCTACCTACGGACAGAATAGATGCAGGCTGCCCTGTGGATGTTATCCTCACCTCGTGTATTGGGCTTGAAAAGAGACATCAGAGCACTCAGAAAGAGCGAAGAACATGAAAAGAACGACTGAACTAGGCAGATTATAATTGCATTTAGCGCTCATATTCAATAGGATTTTGCTTGGGATTCTCCTTGTCATTCAAAGCAGGCAACATACTTCCCATTGTGAATTCAACTGTATGGTTTTCAAAATGTAATGAATCATCTGATGAGAGCAACCTGACGCACACTTCATGTCTGTGTGTGATAGAACATGTTGTTGAATCAATGGCACTACTGATTGAGGGTTAGTCCCTGTCATGTAGAATTGATTTTGAGCATGACAAAATAGATGGGTTTATGATGTGTTTGTGTCTTGGTGGCATTTCGGTCACTCTGAATGCTGGCAGGATACAGTTTAACCTATTCATGTTGATCTTCAAAGTATAGCGACAATGTCACATCATGCAAGATGCCCTGGCAGTGATGATCAGAATACATGGGTTAGATTGATTCATGTTGGCTACCTTGACTTTTTTTAAATTAAGGTTATAATTAATTGTCCTGTAGTTAAGGTTTTGCAGTTGACAATATGTTAGCACTGGTAATAACGGTCTATATCATGAAATGAACGAAGTTAATACATCTATGAACAGTTGTATTCTAAGGATGTACAGGCGGTCTCACGTTGGGTCTCCGACTATAGTGACTACAGTTGGCTAGATGGAGAGGCTCGGTCTGCGTCTTTCAATGTGTCATCAGCCCCGTACATAAAAAAAAAACATTTATTGTAGTCCACATGGTGTCGCTGTTGCCTGTCAATCAGCATAATATTGAGAAGTGGACAGGATTTTAGATTGAGAAGAACAATTGAATATGCCCAACGTGAGAATCCTGAACCGTTTGGCAACATACATGGTACAGAAATGTGTTAGATATGGTAACAACCCGTTTCCTAAATATCTGCACTCTCGGCTAGAGCTTGGCTACTGCGTGAAGAAGAAACAAGACAAACCTGTAGCCTAGCCAGTTGTCAAGTTGTCATTTATAAATGTCAAAGTAATTCTCACATATTTTTCAAGGCTCTCGAGAGGTCAGATTGGAAGAGATACTTCTACAGCCCAACGTAAGACAGAGACAATACAAAACCACACGTAATTGTTGCGATTTGGGCGTTTTGCCACATGTTAGATTGTTACCCAGGTAGCCTGGGGCTATAGGCTATCCAACTACAAAAATATATATTTCCTATAGCATCAGCAGCAGTAGCAGAGTTATGTGTATCCAGGTTGTTTGGCAAATTTAATAGCAGGACCATTTATGAGTGCGTTAAAGTTTCTAAATGCTTTGCGTAAAATGCACAATATGCTTTGCGTAAAATGCACATATATCTATGGGATGCCTGATCACTGCCGGTTGTGATACAGTCCGGGATTGAACCAGGGTCTGTAGTGACGCCTCTAGCAGTGAGATGCAGTGCCTTCGACCGCTGCCTCACTCCGGAGGCCAAATGCTCAACATTTTAAGTGCGTGCGTGGGGTGCTGAGCAGTCGGTCCGCCTTTACTCCACACTACACGCCCCCTAGACCAGCATTTGCCAATACAAGTTGTGATTTGTGTTCAATTCCCTCTTATTTTTATACAAAGGATGTTGACGATGTGCATTATGCCAGGAGGATGGATTTAAGAGGGCGGAGTGTCAGGTCTTTATAGCTTGGGTATATCTGCAGCAGGGCACATGGATACAAGCGGATACAAATGCAAATAAGTATTTCATACTGCATAGTCAGCGGCCACATGGAGTCCCGAAGTTTGATAAAAAACGGATATAAAACAACAACAACTAACTGACCGCTATGTTGTACTGTATCCGATATGGAATTAATCTTTGTTCCCGCTGTAAATAACATGTATTGGAGTTAGCCGACTCGTGATTTGAAACATTTATTTTTCGACGGGTGACAGGACATCTGAGAGAACTATATGAAAACACTTTCTTGTGCATTTCTATCACACCGTGAGTCTTTTGCAGCCAAAGTATAATTGATTCTCAGTGAAATTCTTGAGGTTCGACGATAAGAGCTATTAAGCATCGCCAAGAAACTTCACATCGGTCTGCAAACGATGCAGAGGAGACAGGGATGACAAACTGGTGAAGACAGTGGATTTAAAATCCAGTAATATAATCCCTATGTAAAAACGGCTTCCATGGTGATTTTTCATGATCCCATGTAGCAGAAAACCAATAGGCTACTAATACTATTTTGTCGATAGGTAACGCTGAAGTCACCGTGCGTTATTCAGTTATCTGGAAAGCAATGTGCATGTAAACTGCAACTTGTACTTTTTTTATGACTTAATATTTACTACATATTGCCACGTTTTCATTTACATTCGATATTCAGAAATGGTCACCTTTTTGCTGAAGGCTGTTCACATTGGATTATAGAAACGGGCATGACTTTTTGGAACTTAATAAACTATCCATTTGGATGGTCAGTGGACATTTGTAAAAATCCAGAAGTCAGTTTTGATGCAGCCAAGTCTATGATTTGAATCCCTTTTGACTTATCCATTATCACTAAATCTAAATGGATTTTTTTCAAGAGGCGAACAGAAACATGTTGCATCTCCATGCGCTACAATCAATCATGGTACTTTTAGGGGGTAAGTGTAACATTATTTTAAACCATGTGTTTTGTGACCAATGCACACATGCAACTCATCTTAGCTCTATGATTTTGATATTTGAAGAATTTAATATTTTATTCATTCTGGGATGCTTAAGCTTTACAATTGTGTTTTATGTTTCTCTTATTATAAACATCATTTTATGGGGTGTTCATCTAGTGAATTGGGTCGTACCACCTATACTGTGCCTTTTGAGATGTGTAACTTGGTGAAAAAAAACCCCATTCGATTTCACTTAATTTTAACATTCTATCATAAAGAGAACACGTTCAACTTTAATAAAGAACATGTTTTCCAACCTCAAGAGGTTTTACATTAAAAAAAATGACAATAGTAAGTACCTATTAAGTGGCAAATAAAATAACAGGGTTGACCTTAACAGGGTTGACCTTAACAGGGTTGATCATTTCATCTTAAAGCAGTTGTTAATTATTTTACAACATGTTAATATAAGGTTCCTCACCCTGAAAGTAGTCTATGAGCCAGGATACATTTTAACCCATTGTTCGGTTTCTTTAAACAACCACTGCAAACTTTAGCTAAATATAGCCACCGCCAGCTAAACCTCTATGGTAGTAATAGTGAACATTTTATTTGGCCATTTAAAAAAATAACAGGAGTTGATTTGAGTTGATTATTTTGGGGGGTTACAGGGGATGTGATGCCCTGTCATTTCCATAGCTTTTTAGCTAACGGTGGCTAAAGTTAGCTAAAGATTGTAGTGGCTGTTTAAAGAAAACCGAACCATGGATTACTGGCCCACAGCCTATTGTCAGGGAAGGGAACCATCTAACATAATGTTGTAAAGTAGTGAACTACTCCTTTAAATCAGTCATAAATCCCCTTCTGACAGGGGAACTGGAAGCTTGTTTATGTGCAACAGGGAGGGGCAATCAAATGCAAGCTTAAAAAATAAATGAAATTGTTAAAACATTTCTAGCCTGTCTATGTATGGGTAACAGGATTGACCAACTCAGTTTTCCACCCACAAAACAACAGAAAAAGGCCCAAAATAGTAGAACCAGCTCACCTGCTTTTACTCTATGATTGGATTATTAGCTTAGATGTTCAATGTTTCGTATGAAATAATTATTTAAAAAGGAATAGTTTCCCCATATTAAAAGGAGTTCAGTTCAGAGTTGACCTTTAAAATGAGGGACAGGTTTTTCTTTCTTTTTTCACTTTAAAATAAATCACTAATGACATTTAAATACATCATCTTCAGAAATAACTTTGTCAAAGCAACAAAATAACTGGCTTTCTAATGATGGTGAAAACAATGGTGATGATGGTGACATGTGGTGAAGTGTTTGGGATAAGTGGGTTAAAATCATTCTGGAAGTCAAGAGGGTGCATGTCAAAATTGTGCATTTTTGCACTTTATTCAGATTGATTGAATTCTACATGTGGTCTGTATTAAAGGGCTCATCAATACATTTAAAAGGCTTTTTAAATTCAAGATTTGTGCACAATTTATAATTGAAATATCAAAGGAACACAAAAGGCACTCATTTCGTAGAAGGACCCAAATATAGTTGACCAATGTTAACGCCTCACACGGATAGCTTCCTCATGGGAGTCTTTCAACATCATTCTTAAGGCTAAGTGCTTACAACAGAAATTCAAGAACCAACTGATTTTCTGTCAGCATCAACAGTTCTCTACACCCCATTCTCAAACCCAGCTACATGTGACAGACATAGGGTTGGGCGGTATCTAGATTTTCATACCGTTATACCGTTTCTGTACCATACTGGGATGTACGGGATTACCGGACGTGCAGACAAGGGGAGTTATAAAAAATTATAATAATATACAGTACACTGGGGCGGCAGGGTAGCCTAGTGGTTAGAGCGTGTGACTAGCAACTGTAAGGTTGCGAGTTCAAACCCCTGAGCTGACAAGGTACAAATCTGTTGTTCTGCCCCTGAACAGGCAGTTAACCCACTGTTCCTAGGCTGTCATTGAAAATAAGAAATTGTTCTTAACTGACTTGCCTGGTTAAATAAAGGTAAAATAAAATAAGTTGGACACCTACTCATCCAAGGGTTTTTCCTTATTTTTCCTATTTTCTACATTGCCTTGACGACAGCTTTGCACACTCTTGGCATTCTCTCAAACAGCTTCATGAGGAAGCTCTTGAAGGAGTTCCCACATTATGCTCAGCACTTGTTGTCTGATTTTCATCCACTCTGCGATCCAACTCATCTGAAACCATCTCAATTGGGTTGAGGTCAGATGATTGTGGAGGCCAGGTCATCTGATGCAGCACTCCATCACTCTCCTTCTTGGTCAAATAGCCCTTACACAGCCTGGAGGTGTGTTGGGTCATTGTCCTGTTGAAAAACACATGATTGTCCCACAAAGTGCAAACCAGATGGGATGGGACATCGCTGCAGAATGCTGTGGTAGCCATGCTGGTTAAGTGTGCTGTGAATTATAAATAAATCACTGACAATGTCACCAGCAAAGCACCCCCACACCATCACACCTCCTCCTCCATGCTTCACGGTGGGAACCACACATGCAGAAATAATCTGTTCACCTACTCGGCGTCTCACAATAACACAGCGGTTGGAACCAAATATCGCAAATTTGGACTCATCAGACCAAAGGACAGATTTCTACCAGTCTAATGTCTCTTCTTCTTATTGGTGTCCTTTAGTAGTGGTTTCTTTGCAGCAATTTGACCATTTTTTTTAAATTATTTTTTTCACCTTTATTTAACCAGGTAAGCTAGTCGAGAACAAGTTCTCATTTGCAACTGCGACCTGGCCAAGATAAAGTGTAGCAATTAGACACATACAACAACACAGAGTTACACATGGAATAAACAAAACATACAGTAGAACAAAATAAAACAAAAAGTCTATATACAGTGAGTGCAAATGAGGTTAAGTTAAGTTAAGGAAATACATATGCCATGGTGGCGAAGTAATTACAATATAGCAATTAAACACTGGAATGGTAGATCGGCAGAAGATGAATGTGCAAGTAGAGATACTGGGGTTCAAAGGAGCAAAATACATAAATTAATAAATACCAGTATGGGGATGAGGTAGGTAGATAGATGGGCTGTTTACAGATGGGCTATGTACAGGTGCAGTGATCTGTAAGCTGCTCTGACAGCTGGTGCTTAAAGCTAGTGAGGGAGATGTGAGTCTCCAGCTTCAGAGATTTTTGCAATCCGTTCCAGTCATGGGCAGCAGAGAACTGGAAGGAAAGACAACCAAAGGAGGAATTTGCTTTGGGGTGACCAGTGAGATATACCTGCTGGAGCGCGTGCTACGAGTGGGTGCTGCTATGGTGACCAGTGAGCTGAGATAAGGCGGGGCTTTACCTAGCAGAGACTTGTAGATAACCTGTAGCCAGTGGATTTGGCGATGAGTATGAAGCGAGGGCCAACCAACGAGAGCGCACAGGTCGCAATGGTGGGTAGTGTATAGTGTCCAGTTTGTTGAGTAGAGTGTTGGAAGCTATTTTATAGATGACATCACCGAAGTCGTGGATCGGTAGGATGGTCAGTTTTACGAGGGTATGTTTGGCAGCATGAGTGAAGGATGCTTTGTTGCGATATAGGAAGCCGATTCTAGATTTAATTTTGGATTGGAAATGCTTAATGTGAGTCTGGAAGGAGAGTTTACAGTCTAACCAGACACCCATGTGTTTGTAGTTGTCCACATGTTCTAAGTCAGATCCGTCCAGAGTAGTGATGCTGGACGGGCGAGCAGGTGCGGGCAGTGATCGATTGAATAGCATGCATTTAGTTTTACTTGCGTTTAAGAGCAGTTGGAGGCCACGGAAGGAGAGTTGTATGGCATTGAAGCTCGTCTGGAGGTTAGTTAGCACAGTGTCCAAGGAGGGGCCAGAACTATAGAGAATGGTGTCGTCTGCGTAGCGGTGGATCAGAGAATCACCAGCAGCAAGAGCAACATCATTGATGTATACAGAAAAGAGAGTCGGCCCGAGAATTGAACCCTGTGGCACACCCATAGAGACTGTCAGAGGTCCGGACAACAGTCCCTCCGATTTGACACACTGAACTCTATCAGAGAAGTAGTTGGTAAACCAGGCGATGCAATCATTTGAGAAACCAAGGCTGTCGAGTCTGCCAATAAGAATGTTGTGATTGACAGAGTCGAAAGCCTTGGCCAGGTCGATGAATACGTCTGCACAGTAATGTCTGTTATCGATGGCGGTTATGATGTCGTTTAGAACCTTGAGCGTGGCTGAGATCCAGCTCTGAAACCAGATTGCATAGCGGAGAAGGTATGGTGGGATTCGAAATGGTCAGTAATCTGTTTGTTAACTTGGCTTTCGAAGATCTTAGAAAGACAGGGTAGGATAGATATCGGTCTGTAGCAGTTTGGGTCTAGTGTCACCCCTTTGAAGAGAGCCTGATTCATGCCGTCTCCTCTGAACAGTTGATGTTGAGATGTCTGTTACTTGAACTCTGTGAAGCATTTATTTGGGCTGCAATCCGAGGTGCAGTAACTCTAATGAATTTAACCTCTGCAGCAGAGGTAACTCTGGGTCTTCCTTTCCTGTGGTGGTCCTCATGAGAGCCATTTTCATCATAGCGATTGATGGTTTTTGCGACTGCACTTGAAGAAACGTTCAAAGTCCTTGACATTTTCAGAATTGACTGACTGTCATGTCTTAAAGTAATGATGGAATGTCATTTCTCTTTGCTTATTTGAGCTGTTCTTGCTGTAATATGGACTTCGTTTTTAGCCAAATAGGGCTATCTTCTATATACCACCCTTATACAAATGATTGGCACAAACACATTAAGAAGAAAATAAATCCACAAATTAACTTTTAAGAAGGCACACCTGTTAATTTAAATGCATTCCAGGTGACTACCTCATGAAGCTGTTTGAGAGAATGCCAAGAACGCGCAAAGCTGTCATCAAGGCAAAGGGTAGCTACTTTGAAGAATCTAAAATCTAACATATATTTTGATTTGTTTAACACTTTTTTGGTCACTACATGATTCCATGACTGTCATTTCATAGTTTTGCTGTCTTCACTATTATTCTACTATGTAGAAAATAGTAAAAATAAAGAATCTCTGGAATGAGTAGGTGTGTTCAAACTTTTGACTGGTGCTGTATATATAATATATGTGTATGTCTGTACGACACACAAATAGAAACGCAACATGGAACAATTTCAAAGATTTTACAGAGTTACAGTTAATTTAAGGTAATCAGTTAATTGAAATGAAGTCATTTGGCCCTAATCTATGGATTTCACATGACTAGGAAAACAGATATGCATCAGTTGGTCACAGATACTTCAAAAAAGGTAGGAGCGTGGATCAGAAAACCAGTCAGTATCTGGTGTGACAACCATTTGCCTCATGCAGGCTGTAGTTTGTAGCCTGTGGAATGTTGTCCCACTCCTCTTCAATAGCTGTGCGATGTTGCAGGACACTAGCGGGAAATGGAACACACTGTCGTACACGTCAATCCAGAGCATACAAAACAAGCTCAATGGGTGACATGTCTGGTGAGTATGCAGGCCATGGAAGAACTGACTGATGTCACGAGAGTGCGCGACTCCCAATAGATAAGCTTGGAGATGCATGCTATGGAGCAATCTAAATTAAACACAACCCACACACCACAGGATGTTGGTGGCATCTTAATTGGGGAGAATGGGCTCGTGGTAATGAATGGAGTGGAATCAGTGGAATGGTATAAATTACATTAAACCATGGTTTCCAGGTGTTTGATGGCATTCCATTTGCTGCGTTCCGGACATTATTATGAGCTGTTCTCCCCTCAGCAGACTCCTCTGCTACACACAGAGGCCAGGCGAAAACAGACACACCATGCACAGCCGGGGACAGGCAGACCAAACCAAGCACACCATGCACAGCCGGGGCTGGGCAGACCAAACCAAGCACACCATGCACAGCTGGGGCTGGGCAGACCAAACCAAGCACACCATGCACAGCCGGGGCTGGGCAGACCAAACCAAGCACATCATGCACAGCCAGGGCTGGGCAGACCAAACCAAGCACACCATGCACAGCCGGGGACAGGCAGACCAAACCAAGCACATCATGCACAGCCGGGGACAGGCAGACCAAACCAAGCACATCATGCACAGCCGGGAACGAGCAGACCAAACCAAGCACATCATGCACAGCCGGGAACGAGCAGACCAAACCAAGCAAATCATGCACAGCCGGGGACAGGCAGACCAAACCAAGCAAATCATGCACAGCCGGGGACAGGCAGACCAAACCAAGCACATCATGCACAGCCGGAGGAGGCCGTGTCTTTTAATTACATTTTTCTGATCCTTGCTAATAATTGGAGACAGACACAGCTCTAACAGCATTCTGAATGTTAGTACATAATTAAATAGGCTAATTCACTTTCACCAAAATATATTTGCATTCACAAATCTAAATAGTATTAATCTGGCTTCCATGAGATGAGAACATTGTGTAGAGACATTTTGGGAGTCTTTGAATGCTTGTATGGTATATCTACATCCTAGTCTGGGTAACCAGATCAAGAAAAATGCATGTTTTTAGATAAATAGCCGAGACCTTTTTCACTTCCCAATCTCTGGTGCTCTCGGATTTGGTGTAAAAAAGGATACATAAGACATGGGAATGTATCATCATGGCAGAGCAGGGGACGTTGCTGTTACTGTTTCAAGTGTTTGGTTGTTGTACTTTTTCACTGACATTGTAACTGAAGGATTAGTAACCATAGCAGCACAGCACCACTCTAAGGCCTCTGTCTGTGGATCACTGCCAGTAGTGGGTGATGATGGTAGTAATGGCAAGAGGACTGTTGTTTTGTTTCTGAAGTATTTTGAGTGAGATTTTTGCTGGGGTTGTGAGGATTTGTACGGAACTCAGAGGGCGAGAGAGAGAGAGACGGAATGGGTTCGAATTCCATTCTACAGGTTGCTTGGATATCATTTTAGTTTTTTAAATATTTGGTTTGTTTTTAGTCCCATCCTTCAGCGCCACTCAACCCCTCCCATCTATCTCTGAACATCATCCAGTTTTGATTTCAATTTGCCATGTATTTTCAACTGTTGTGATGTTTCACAAAAGTTCTGAACCTTTCTATTCTCATAGATTCTACATATTGTGTCACAGATGATTCATTTTATATTCTAACAATGGATAGGTAGTTGAGCATGAAAATGAAATGAACTGTCTGGTGCACTTAAAATTGGGATTGAGGCAGTCAAATTAGAGGCAGACAGATCGTAAAAGAAGCAGACAGTGATGCACTAAATTATTCAGAGATACATTAACATCTTCATACATTTTGCATCCAATTTGAATCACATTGTAATCATTTTCTCTGGCTAATCGTCTGTTATCCTTGGGTTCATTCATTCTCAGTGTTCTGTAGAGACCCCATCACATTTGTGTTAGAGGGGGCCCTGGGGTGAGGAGGGGAGGAGAGAATGCAGGAGCAGATAGTGGTGTAGAGGGGAAGGTCGTGCTCCGTGCCAAATCAACCTCTTCTGCACGGAGCCCACAGAGCTCTGTGTTGCGCTGGACGCTGTGACTGCCAGGGCGCCCCTGACTCACTGATGCCACACGGCCATGACAGGACTGCCCAGGAGTCACAGGCTCCTGGTACACCAAGGACAGGGCAACTGCTGTGTAGGATCAAACAGCTAAGACAGGGCGGGAGGGTAGCAGGATGGAATTTGTGTTTGAGAATGTTCTGGATGTAGTACAGCCACGTAGGCCACCATTTCGTTGGCTAGAAATGAACAGGACCAGTGCACAGACACGGTTTCTGACTGAATGTGGCCTCAGTGGTTTTGGTGTTCTTTGTTTAAAATAAGTGTAGACGATATGAACATTCACTCAGTGGAGTTAATGAAGACGAACCAGTTCCTGTGTGAAAGGCAGATGTACTGATTGAGCTCCGAGTGGCCATTACCTCCACTCTGATTAGGAGCAGAGGATTATGGCACGTTGATTGGAGACACAGAAACACTCAGGCTTTCCAATTACACTCAGAACCTCACTCCTAGTTACACTTCTGTTCCTCAGGCCATTTACATGACTGATTAGAGTTGGACACAAACACAATCAATCAGTGAGTCTATTTCTTCTGTAGTTTCAACAGATCACATAATGCAATTCTCAATAAAAGCTGGTGTACAGCACATAAAAAGCAGAGGATGTTTTAACATTGACCACACAGCCACCAGTGAACGGACAGAGAATGTATGGGGCAGATAGATGGTGTGAGTCATGGTTTCATATATCCCAGCCCGGTGAGTAAACCCCTCCACTGCACCACTCTGATCCAAATCAGAGGGAGATGGCAGAGGCTAGAGGGGGCCTGTTTTGGCAGGAGAGGAGAGCGATATGATTTAAAGTCTTGTAAAATCGCCTACTAAAACAACCTTCAATGTAAGGGTTATCTGAGGGTCCGTGTTTGGTTTGACATCGAATCTTCAAGCACAAGAGTAGCAGATATATTCGTGTCCTGTCTATTATCTTTAATAATTTGTTATTCTTATCTCTTTTTTTCAGTTATTTTCTTAAAACTGCATTGTTGGTTAAGGGCTTGTAAGTAGGCACGTGACAAATAGAATGTGATTTGATTTGATCCAATAAAGCAGCCATGTCCATCAATTTAGCTGTTGTCTCCCTGTACAGGTCCTGCCCAAATACCCTTTCTGTCCATTACCACAGACTGACATTTTGATTAAAGTCCAACAATTAAAAAAAAGTGCATTCCATCACAGATAATGATACCCTGTAGAAGGAGCTTTTGCATTTGCTGAAGTCAACAAAGAATATTAACCGTGTATAAAATGTGATCCAAATATCTGGCATTATCAATATTCAACATGATAAGCAAATCTACAAATCTACTTGGAAGATCTCCAGCCTGAGAATGAGAAATGCACTATAGGCTAACCTTTTTGTTTCTAAATGCTCTCTGACTCACTCATCCCCAGCTCTCAGTAACAGCCTCACTCTGAATCACAGAGAGGTGTCAAGACTCCACACTTAACATAATCCTGACAGTCTATACACCTCACCACAAAGAAGTAAATGGCCCTTGAGAATATACACCTGTCATTGCCTCTTCTAATGCATTTAGCTCTGATTCCTCCAATAGATGCTGACAGTTACTCACAGAGACTTCACTCTGATGGTCTGTAAACCTTCATCCAGCCACCTGTGCATAATTTTTCATTCCGAAAAAGAGATGCAAAACAAATGTGCATGCCAAAGATGGATCTATCCAGCAGAGATGGATTTTTGGGGAGAACAATTCAGATATCTATACAGCTTGCCTTGAAATTCAGCAGGGTTGATGGGTAGACACCATACGATTTATACCAAGATGTAAATCATCTTTCAGTGTCACAGATTATGCATTTTTATATTCTAACAATGGATAGGTAGTTGATCATGAAAATGAAATGAACTGGATGGTTCACTTAACATTGGGATAGAGGCAGTCAAATTAGAGACAGACAGATTGTAAAAGAAGCCGACAGTGTATGCAATGAAGCGTACAGGTTAACTTAAATGCCTCCAAGCGCAACATGTTGCATTAATATCTAATATCATGTTGTGCTGGTTTAGTATTTTCTCCAAGGCTGTCCGCAACTGTAATACCATCTCTAGTAATGCAGTAATGAAAACATAATACCTTTGCTGCTTCAAAGTCATTTTGAATACCTCATAATTAGACACGTTTCAAATTTAGCTGAATGTTTTTTTTCTTCTGTATGTTGGACCTAGACACCAACAGTCAGATCTGTTATATGTACAGTAGGAAACCAGCCAAGCAAAACTTGGACAATCTGATATGAAGGTTTGTGAACTTCAACTTGAGTACAGAACATCTTTTTTTATAAAGAAGTAGCCAGTGATAATGTGATTATCCCAATTCTGAGTGTATGCCTTCTACAGTCAGTAATGAGTTGGGTGGTCCCACCCCACACAGTAATGAGAGCCCAGTTGTAAATGTTGCATGGTAAACCATAGCTTTGAACCCAGACAGATTGACAAGCCGGAGGTCCTCTGTTTTGACCTCACAAGGCTGGAGAAGGGAGAAGGGAGAAAGCACAAACACTGAATCAACAGGTTGTATTTGGCGCACGTGATTTGATTGTAATTCCTAATTCTATGGGTGAATCATATGAGAGTGGATATCACACTCATAGTATACTCAACAAAATTATAAACACAGTATGCAAGAATTTCAAAGATTTTTCTGAGTTACAGATCATATAAGGAAATCAGTCAATTAAAATAAATTTGTTAGTCTCTAATCTATGGATTTCACATGACTGGGCAGGGGCGCAGCCATGGGTGGGCCTGGGAGGGAACCCCAGACCCCCCGGGCCTACGCACTGGAGAGCCAGGCCTACCCACAAAGGGCTTTATTACAGACAAAACTACTCCCCCGCACCCCCCTCCTCCCCCCTCTGACAACCCCGCAGGTGAAGAAGCCGGATGTGGCGGGTCCTGGGCTAGCATGGTTACACATGGTTTGCGATTGTGAGGCCGGTTGGATGTACTGACAAATTCTCTAAAATGACATTGGAGGCTGGCTTATGGTAGAGAAATTAACATTCCATTTTCTGGCAACAGATCTGGTGGACATCCTGCAGTCAGCATGCCAATTGCATGTTCCCTCAAATCTTGAGACATCTGTGGCAATGTGTTGTGTGACAAAACGGCACATTTTAGAGTGGTCTTTTATTGTCCGCAGCACAAGGTGCACCTATGTAATGATCATGCTGTTTAATCAGCTTCTTGATATATCGCACCTGTCAGGTGAATGGATTATCTTCTGACATAGCTCCAGAGTTTGTCTGTTAAGATGGGTCAAACTTACAGAAGGACAACCATCTCTGCAGAACTCCACAAATCATGCCTTTATTTTAGAGTGGCTAGACATAAGCCACTCCTCAGTGAAAGGCCATGACAGCCTGCTTGGAGTCTCTCAAAAGGCATCTAAAGGACTCTCAGACCATGAAAACAAGATTCTCTGGTCTGATGAAACCAAGATTGAATTCTTTGGCCTGAATGCCAAGTGTCATGTCTGGAGGAAACCTGGCACCATCCCTACAGAGAAGCATGGTGGTAGCAGCACCATGCTGTGGGGATGTTTTTCAGCAGCAGGGACTGGGAGACTAGTCAGGATTGAGGGAAAGATATAAACAGAGCAAAGTACAGAGAGATCCTTGATGAAAACCTGCTCCGCAGCGCTCAGGACCTCAGTCTGGGGCGGCAGGGTAGCCTAGTGGTTAGCGTGTTGGACTAGTAACCGGAAGGTAGCAAGTTCAAATCCCCGAGCTGACAAGGTACAAATCTGTCATTCTGCCCCTGAACAGGCAGTTAAACCACTGTTCCTAGGCCATCATTGAAAATAAGAATTTGTTCTTAACTGACTTGCCTAGTTAAATAAAGGTAACATAAATAAATAAACTGGGGCGAAGGTTCACCTTCCAACAGGACAGCAACCCTAACCACACAGCCAAGACAACACAGGAGTGGCTTTGGGACAAGTCTCTGAATGTCCTTGAGTGGCCCAGCCAAAGTCTGGACTTGAACACGATTGAACATCTCTGGAGAGACCTGATAATAGCTGTGTAGCGACGCTCCCCATCTAACCTGACAGAGCTTGAGAGGATCTGCAGAGAATAATGGAATAACTCCCTAAATATAGCTGTGCCAAACTTGTAGCGTCATACCCAAGGAGACTCGAAGCTGTAATTGTTGCCAAAGGTGTTTCAACAAAGTACTGAGTAAAGGGTCTGAATACTTACAGTACCAGTCAAAAGTTAGGACACACCTACTCATTCAAAAGGTTTTTCTTTAGTTTTACTATTTTCTATGTTTTTGAATAATAGTGAAGACATCAACACTTTGAAATAACACATATGGAATCATGTAGTAACGATAAAAGTGTTAAACAAATCAAAATATATTTTAGATTGGAGATTCTTCAAAGCCGTCAATGACGGCCTTTGCCTTGATGACAGTTTTGCACACTCTTGGCATTTGGCCAGAGCAAGGAGTCTGGGTAGCCAGGCAAGGTTATTAATTGACAGGGATACAGTTAATGCTGGGACAGTCACAGTAGCTGAAGGAGGAGACAGCATGGTTTGTGTGCCTATGATGCCAAATGTAGACTATCCATGCTTGATCCCGAATTGCATGTGGATGAGAGGTAGGGATGGAAGATGGGTATTTCTCCTAGCCAGCAGTCCCATTGGGACACCGTTCAGTAGTTTTCAATTAAAAGAGGGGTGAGGTTGAGAAAAACATATTACAGTTTGAACTTTGGGGAGATATGAGAAAATTAATTTCATTAAATAAAATAAAAGAATGGGTATGTTTAGCCCTTATAAATGACTGTTTTATGAGGTAGCAATTTGCCTATTCTGTGTACTATCTTACAGTAGGATTCAATATATTGAGTCAGTGCTTTTCCTCCCATTCCATTTATGTTTTCTGTGTGTGCGCTGTAATTAATGTGCATAACCTCCACCAACAAATGTGCACACACACAAATTGTCTGCCTGCCTGCCTACCAGTGCCTCCCTCCCTCCCTCCTTCCCTCACAGATCTATGAGCTGAGCCGGAAAGCTGTTTTTCTTCATTAATAGTGGAAATGCAATCTATCAAATCAGTGAAAATGTATAGTTTCCAACTACAGTAATAACTTGCTTAATACATATACAATAAATACAGACCCATAGATGACAAGCAAAGAGCTGAACATTTTCAGACAAAATATGATATCAAATCTACTCATTACTCTCCCTAAACATCAACCAAATGAATGAGCTTATCATGGACTACAGCAGACAAAGAGGGAGCATGTCCCCATCCTCATAGACGGGACCACAGTGGATAGGGTCAAAGCTTAAAGTTCCTTGGCGTGGACATCACTGAGGACCTGAAATGGTCTCGCCACACCGACACCGTGGTGAAAAAGGCATAACAGCACCTCCACAACCTCAGGCGGATGAAGAAATTAAGAATGGCCCCTTAGACCTTCACGGATGGGCTGGCGAATAACCCGAACGTCTAGCAATTAAAATGTTGCGAGTTTGAATCTCATCACGGATAACTTTTCAACTTCTTAAAAGTTTTTAGGTACTTTGCCACTACTTATCATGTTAGTTAACCCTAACCTTAATCATTACACCGAACTCCTAACCTTAACCCCTAGCCTAGCTAACGTTAGCCAGCTAGCTGTTTACATTTACTTTGTTGACCACCATTGGAGTAAAACAAGTTTATATTTTAGGTTATGATGGTGTACAACAGTTTAACTAAATTCATGAGGCATTTAAGTTAAATTCTTCATGAATCAATGGGTACATTCATTTATAAGTCCAAAAATGTATGTAGCAACTGCTGATTGCCCCTTTAAAACTACAAGGGAACATCCTGGTATTGCAGTGATTGGCAATGTCCTATTTTAAGCTCTATCTCAAGTTTTTGTGACTCAAAGGGGCTATAGGTCCTCATTATGAGCAATAATATTGGAGCATCTCACATCATTGATGATAGTATTCACTGCTTTTTTACTTCTTGTTTTTAACTTTAGCTTTACCATGAAAAGCTCCATGGTTGTGGAATGGGAGAGATAACGGCATTGCCCCGGTAGCATTCCTCAAGACTAGATTGCTTGACTGTCCATCTTGGCAGTCAGGTAAGAGGGCTTTGAAATAAAATGGGCTCAGCATTGCCCTTCGCACAAATATTTATTTTTACTTAAGAGACATTGTCTGAAGCAAGACAGCACATTGCTTTTCCTTGTGATCTAGTCTGAAATAGAATACTCCCTCTCCCCTCTCCCCTTGTTGTGTCCTTAATGGCTTTCTTCTCCTGGAAAAAAATTGAGCTACTTGGTTCCCACTGACAGCTTTTGGCTTTAACCACAGATTTAGAGCCAGTCCATCTGGAGCCGCAACAAAGGTTATTTTAAAAAGGAAAGAGCCACAGTGAGGTGAATGCACACTTCCTCTTTAGATAGATTATTCTACCGCATTTTCAATAATGGCTTATGAAAATAAATAATTTAAGGCTATTTGTATGTTTTGTAATGGCTTTCGCATTCAAGACCTACTGTATCTGTGGATTTTTTTCTTCAAAGGATTGCATTATTTCCATAGATACATAACTAAGATAGGTTCTGTTTTCAGTAAATGCCAAATTAGCAGAAACTATGAAAAGATGGATTAAGCCAGGAGTAAGGTCTAGTAGAAAAAGTGATTTTCTGGTCTGGTTCCCTTCATAGAAATGCAGTGTTGTCATGTTGTAGAATGTATTGTCTGGTAATATGGGTGACCCTGGGAAAGGTTTACCAATATATTTAGGAGGGTAGAAGGGCCTGTGTGAATGTAAAATAATACTGAGCTACCATGCTGCACTGGCTTTTAATGCACCAGCTCACTATTTTAAAAGCTTGTGTTCCTTTACCTGCGTTCCTTCATCAGCTACAGTACAGCCACAGTACAGCCACAGTACAGCCACAGTACCCGGTTAGTAAGAAACTCAAGTCATGTGAAACAAATTATGAAAGGAATATCTGGTCAGCTTTGTAGTTCTAGACAGATGTTTGACTGTAGTTGTACTTTGGTGTGAGATACTAGCTTCTCTTCCCTGGCAGCCTAGGATGATCTGATCTCAGTGAGGTGTCTGAACTGTGGTGGCGTATTAAAGAACATCCTGAGGCTGAATCCAACTGACACGTCCTCCATCCTCTAATGTGAGCTGCCCTCCATTTCTCACAGCCATTAAAGAAGCCTGTAGCTCAGTCAGTCATTGGCTTTAAACCCGCACACTTCCTTCCACCACCATGCACAACAAATGGTTGCTACTGCTACACTGAGGTGTTGTGTTGTTATAGTCACATGTAGAGACCTGTACTGTAGAAATATCCTGTTGAATATTTCAATTTTTTTAATATCTATTTGACAGATTTTAGAATTTTGAGGGGAAATGACTAACGAGAGGGTTTGAAAAGGTGTGTGTGGCAGTGTGCAGATTACTTTCTTGCCTGCCGTCACACAGCCACCTATTTGATATGCCATTTTTAGACTCTGGGTATGTGTCTTCTGTAGTACAAAGAGGAGAGGGTTACATGCCAAGCTAGATGCTTAGCCTCTGACTGGAGAAGTAGCTATTGTCCTCGGGTCTCTTAGGCAAGTGATTGTTCCACAGATCCTCTTACTCCTCTCTATGCACAATTATCATTAAGAGTAGTTTTGATTACTTGTCATCAATGACATTGTGTGAAGTCAGTGGTAATATTTTTTCAATATTCTGTAGATGTCCTGATTTGTGATAAGAGGACAGGAGATCAACTGGTACTGTAGGTGTTATACTGTCCCAATGAATAGAGAGTGAAGTGGTTTGTCATGGCCACTTGTAGCTGTTAAGGACCAGAGCAATAGACTCGACTCTGGTAAGGACTATCCTTGACTATCCCCCCCCCAGCTGTTATCTTTTTGGTTTCTGTCATGTTAGGAGGTAATATTGAAAAGGCAGCCACATTCTCTCCACAGCTCCACCAATCTGTCTCCCATTACCTCGGTCCACAAGGTGCGTATTGTTCTTACTCTGCTCTTCGCCATCATTGTTTTCGTCTCACGTGCTGAGTGCTCTTTGACTATTGGCAGTAGTCCTTGCCCAATTGTGTCGTAGCACTGCTCATACTACAAGATGCACAACCAACATTTCTGACAAGGCAGATAATCATCGGGAAATCTGTCACGGGTCTGGAGAACGGAACATGAGTGCGTCCTTTACCCGCTCAAACGACGCGAGTCCTGACCTAACTGATCCTAGCCCAAGTTTATATGATTTCACCCTAATCATGAAAATTAGTCTGGGAAAGCAAAAATGTGGCGAATTCATGGAAAAATCGGTTAGTGTGTGCCCGACATAATGTAACAGCCCGATGACGATAGTCACTACAATTCCTTATATTACAGCACTGTATCTGATCTTTTTTGTCTTCATATTTTACACTGTAAATCTTCTGCAATGAATATTGCTGAGCTTCAAGTTGTGGTCTGAGAGCAATCCTTTTGGGTGATATGAAAGTGTAATCAGCATTTTATTGACCTGTGCTTAGTCAGATGTGGCGAGAATGAAGATTTCAGTGTGTGTTTCCTGTAGTGAGACCGGCGGAGAAATTAACTATATCTTTTTTACAATTAAAATGTTTTGCATTTTCTCATCTTCGTAATGTTTACTGGAACATTTTTATTTGGTTACATACTTTATTTTTTTTACACCCGTTGTGCCCTGCACCGGGCAGTGTGTTGTCTGAGCAGTGTGTTGTCTGAGCAGTGTGTTGTCTGAGCAGTGTGTTGTCTGAGCAGCAGCGTATAGATCTTTGGTGGGTTTGTGTCCACTTATTCCCCTGGTCTGCTCTCATTATTAAATGTCCCTCAGTGCACACAAAGAGGCCGACTCACTCTGCCCTCCGAGAGGCCCTGTGTTTGCCCTGATTTACGATATCACTTTGCAATAAAGGGCAGTGTGAGGGCAAGAGATTCATTAGGCGGCTAGTTTATGTTTTAGAAAAGTCCGGAGCGGCCCTGGGAATACTGATTGGCACACAAATCTGTGCTTGTCTCATCCTCCCTGTCCAGGCCAAAAGCTCTCTGGCCTGGCCTTGTATCCTCCCCTACAACCGTGTGCGCTGCCTGCTCTGGCACAATGGAGCCCTTCTTCTCTGCATCCAGGAGACCAGTAATGTCTACAGCCCAGCCCAGGTCACTCACTGATTGATAACCTCTGTGATAACAGTGTTCCAGACACATCAGGCCTCATCCCAGCACCTGAACGTTCCTTTTTAGAAACTAATGGTGTCCCCGCTGTCTCTCACAGCGAGGCACATTGGGACGAGAATGTGGTGGCCTTGGTTCTTCTCTTCTCTGCCCCACAGCTTTACCAAACACATCCAAGGAGTACAGCTACTGCTGCTGCTGTTTACTTTTCCCTGGTCAATACTCTTTCATCTCCAAGATGATGCTTTCTCTCATAAACTCAAAAATAGTTATTCTCTTAGTGAAGCCACAGGCCCATTGCTCTTTATTAGCTCTTACCGTGTAGAATGTGGCCATCTATTTAAGGTCAGGCAGCAAACAGCTACAGCAGGTTCACCACTATAGTCGAAGAGGAAACTGTTCTACACACAGCAATTTGCACATGAGTAGTTATTATAGATGTAATTTTGCTCATCTCAGGGATAGAGAGGGAGGGGTAATAGCGCCTAGGGAAAATGTCAGTTTAAAGTGATCGTCGTAGTGCTCCAAAAGTGCTCTTATTGACTCTGTCTAAATTATCCTCTTTCTGTGGGAAGTAAAAATAATTTTGTTCTGCCCGATTCCATCAAACAAAAATCCCCAAATTCTGTTTTCTCTGTTTTGTTTTTCCAGGTTTCTGTAAAAAAAAAAAAAACTGAACATCCAATTTGGTTGTTTTTCTAAGTCCACAACAATGCTTAAACCACCTCAGGAGACCACCTTTGAGGTCTTGAAAAATCTACAAAATTTAGATTTTCGGGTGGGTTGCACTTTAATTCAAGTGTGCACCAGCCAGAGCCCATTGTTTGGATGATTTTCTGTAGTGTGCATGTGACTGCAGAGTTTGGAAAACAAATAGCCAATGGATTGATGCAAATAATCGTGATATCATTCTGGCATGTAGGCATAGGCTACTTTATAGTTAACATTTAATTGAGAAGGTTTTTGGGAAAGCCTTTCCATCTCTATGGTTATCATTAGCATCATCGCTAATGGCTACATAAAGTGTAGTCGTACGTGTGCACCTCAGACACACACAGACAGGGGCATTCCTGTGCTGTTTCAGAAAGTTGCAGGAAACTACAAATCACTGAAGCATTTTGTTCATGTCTTATGATTAACTAGGGCAAATGAAATAATAAAGTTCATTATATTTAGTGGATTTACTACTAAGTTCAATACATTTTTGAATATCGTTGAATTTCTTTTTTATTGTCTGTCTTCTGTAATTCCGTCCAAACTTTCCATAGCATAGATTTTATACGGCCCTAGAAAAGTAAACAAGCGAAAATAATATCATATTGTATCGTGTATAGATTCGTCCCCTAGTGCCTTTGCCACTTTCTTACATTTCTTGGTGGCTCAACAACATTGATCATTCTCAAATGATGCTTGAAATAAGAAATATATTTATTATTGTTGACACTAGGGCACATATTTAATAGCCCTTATTAATGACATATTATGATAAATACGCCGTTGGTAATACATAGGGATGAGAGAGCTTTAAGTCATTCTTCATATTTAAGGAATGTCCCATTCAGATTAAAGTCAGGGCTGTGGACTGTGGGAGTCAAAGGTGTAAGAGAGAGGTACACACCCAGGAAGAGGAAAAGAAGAGAGGAGGAGGAACTGTCAAAGTCAACCATTATAGCCTTAGCCCAGGAAACTTGACCACATTGGCCCCATGTGGGTATTCAGTGGGCAAGGTGGACACAGGTTAGCCCACACCAAACCCACACCAGCTCAGCACGGGCTAGCCCACAGCAATCCCACACCAGCACCACATGGGTTAACCTACACCAGTCCCACACGGTCTAGCCCACACATGGATGTGGGAAGTAACAAATAACATTTTAACAAGGCACACCTGTTAATTGAAATGCATTCCAGGTGACTACCTCATGAAGCTGGTTGAGAGAATGCCAAGAATGTGCATCAAGGCAAAGGGTGGTTACTTTGAAGAATCAAATTTATTTTGATTTGTTTAACACTTTTTTTGGTAACTACATGATTCCATGTGTTCATTCATAGTTTTTATGACTTCACTATTATTCTACAATGTAGAAAATAGTAAAAATAAAGAAAAACCTGGTGTGTCCAAGCTTTTGACTGATACTGTATATTCATGTTTTTTTTTTCTTCCAAAAAAAGAAGTGCACTGGGCCTTTAATGAATCCACCAGATCAGAAGCAGTAGGGATGACCAGAGATGTTCTCTTGATATGTACGTGAATTGGACCATTTCCTGTCCTGCTAAGCATTGAAGATGTAAGGCATACTTTTGGGTGTCAGGGAAAGGTATGGAGTAAAAAAAATACATCATGTTCTTTAGGAATGTAGTGAAGAAAAATACAAAAAAGACCACAAAAAACGACTTAAGTTGTACTTTAAAGTATGTTTTAGTACTTTACACCACTGAGTGAAACCAATGGTCCTTTATTGATGTCACTTGTTAAATCCCCTTCAATCAGTGTAGATGAAGGGGAGGAGACAGGTTAAAGAAGGATTTTTAAGCCTTGAGACAATTGAGACATGGTTTGTGTATATGTACCATTCAGAGTGTGAATGAGCAAGACAAAGGATTTAAATGTCTTTAAACTGGGTATGGTGCCAGGTGAACCGTTTTGAGTGTGTCAAGAACTGCAACACTGCTGGTTTTTTTCACACTTAACTGTTTCCCGTGTGTTTCAAGAATGATCCACTACCCAAAGAACATCCAGCCAACTTGACACAACTGTGGGAAGCATTAGAGTCAACAATGGCCAATATCCCTGTGGAACGCTTTCGACAATCAAATCAAATTGTATTTGTCATATTTGCTGAATACAACAGTTGTAGACCTTAAAGTGAAATTCTTACTTACAAGCCCTTAACCAACAATGCAGTTTTAAGAAAAATACCAAGAGAAAAATAAGAAATAAAATAAGAATTAATTAAAGAGCAGCAGTAAAATAACAATAGCGAGGCTATAAACAGGGGGTACCAGTACAATGTGCGGCTAGTCAAGGTAATTGAGGTAATATATATTATTGTTGGTAGAGTTATTAATTTCACTTATGCATAGATAATAACCAGAGAGTGGTTTCTCAAATGACTGCCTCGCCTGGTTCACCGACTACTTTTCAGACAGAGTTCAATGTGTCAAATCGGAGGCCCTGTTGTCCGGACCTCTGGCAGTCTCTATGGGGGTTCAATTCTCGGACTGACTCTTTTCTCTGTATACATCAATGATGTCGCTCTTGCTGCTGGTGATTCTCTGATCCATCTCTACGCAGACGACACCATTCTGTATATTTATGGCCCTTCTTTGGACACTGTGTTAACTAACCTCCAGACGAGCTTCAATGCCATACAACTCTCCTTCCGTGGCCTCCAACTGCTCTTAAATGCAAGTAAAACTAAATGCATGCTCTTCAACTGATCGCTGCCCGCACCTGCACGCCTATCCAGCATCACTACTCTGGACGATTCTGACTTAGAATATGTGGACAACTACAAATACCTAGGTGTCTGGTTAGACTGTAAACTCTCCTTCGACTCACATTAAGCATCTCCAATCCAAAATTAAATCTATAATCTGCTTCCTATTTCGCAACAAAGCCTCCTTCACTCATGCTGCCAAACATACCCTCGTAAAACTGACTATCCTGCCGATCCTTGACTTCGGTGATGTTATTTACAAAATCGCCTCCAACTCTACTCAGCAAATTGGATGCAGTCTATCACAGTGCCATAAGTTTTGTCACCAAAGCCCCATATACTACCCACACTGCGACCTGTATGCACTCGTTGGCTAGCCTTCACTTCCTATTCGTCGCCAAACCCACTGGCTCCAGGTCATCTATAAGTCTTGCTAGGTAAAGCCCTGCCTTATCTCCTCTCACTGGTCACCATAGCAGCACCCACCCGTAGCACGCGCTCCAGCAGATATATTTCACTGGTCACCCCCAAAGCCAATTCCTCCTTTGGCCGCCTGTCCTTACAGTTCTCTGCTGCAAATGACTGGAATGAATTGCAAAAATCACTGAAGCTGTAGACCCATATCTCCCTCACTAACTTTAAGCACCAGCTGTCAGAGCAGCTCACAGATCACTGTACCTGTATATAGCCCAACTGTAAATAGCCCATCCAACTACCTCATCCCCATACTGTTATTTTTTTTTGCTCCTTTGCACCCCAGTATCTCTACTTGCACATTCATCTTCTGCACATCTATCACTTCAGTGTTTAATTGCTAAATTGTCATTATTTCACCACTATGGCCTATTTATTGCCTTACCTCCCTTATCTTACCTCATTTGCACACACTGTATATAGATTTTTTTTTCTCTATTGTGTTATTGACTATGTTTGTTAATTCCATGTGTAACTCTGCGTTGTTGTTTGTGTCGCACTGCTTTGCTTTATCTTGGCCAGGTCGCAGTTGTAAATGAGAACTTGTTCTCAACTAGCCTACCTGGTTAAATAAAGTTGGGGAAAAAAACAGTAGCAGCAGCGTAATAAAGAGGGGGGGCAATGCAAATAGTCTGGGTAGCCATTTGATTAGAATATCAATAGTCTTATGGCTTGGGGGTAGAAGCTGTTTAGAAGCCTCTTGGACGTAGACTTGGCGCTCTGGTACCGCTTGCCGTGCGGTAGCAGAGAGAACAGTCTATGACTAGGGTGGCTGGAGTCTTTGACCATTTTTTAGGGCCTTCCTCTGACACCGCCTGGCATAAAGGTCCTGGATGGCAGGATGCTTGGCCCCAGTGATGTACTGGGCCGTGCGCACTACCCTACGCCACGTTGGGTTTGGCCGGAGTAGGCCGTAATTGTAAATAAGAATTTGTTCTTACCTGACTTGCCAAGTTAAATAAAAACTAAAAACTCTGTAGTGCCTTGCGGTCGGAGGCAGAGCAGTTGCCAAACCAGGCAGTGATGCAACCAGGCTCTCGATGGTGCAGCTTTCGAACCTTTTGAGGATCTGAAGATCCATGCCAAATCTTTTCAGCCTCCTGAGGAGGAATAGGTTTTGCTGTGCCCTCTTCCCGACTGTCTTGGTGTGTTTGGACCATGTTAGTTTGTTGGTGATGTGTACACCAAGGAACTTGAAGCTCTCAACCTGCTCCACTACAGCCCCGTCGATGAGAATGGGGGTGTCCTCGGTCCTCCTTTTCCTGTAGTCCACAATCGTCTCCTTTGCCTTGATCACGTTGAGGGAGAGTTTGTTGTCCTGGCACCACACGGCCAGGTCTCTGACATCCTCCCTATATGCTGTCTTGTCGTTGTTGGTGATCAGGTCTACCACTGTCATCGGCAAACTTAATGATGGTGTTGGAGTCGTGCCTGGCCGTGCAGTCATGAGTGAACAGGGAGTACAGGAGGGCAGTGTGGAGTGCAATAGAGATTGCATCATTTGTGGATCTGTTGGGGCGGTATGCAAATTGGAGTGGGTCTAGGGTTTCTGGGATCATGGTGTTGATGTGAGCCATGACCAGCCTTTCAAAGCACTTCATGGCTACAGACGTCAGTGCTACAGGTCGGTAGTCATTTAGGCAGGTTACCTTAGTGTTCTTGGGCACAGGGACTATGGTGGTCTGCTTGAAACATATTGGTATTACAGACTCAGACAGGGAGAGGTTGAAAATGCAAGTGAAGACACTTGCCAGTTGGTCAGCGCATGCTCGGAGTCCACGTCTTGGTAATCCGTCTGGCTCTGCGGCCTTGTGAAAGTTGACCTGTTTAAAGGTCTTACTCACATAGGCTGAGGAGAACATGATCACACAGTCCTCTGGAACAGCTGATATTCTCATGCGTGTTTCAGTGTTACTTGCCCCGAAGCGAGCATGGAAGTAATTTAGCTTGTCTGTTAGGCTCGTGTCACTGGGCAGCTATTGGCTGTGCTTCCCTTTGTAGTCTGTAATAGTTTCCAAGCTGTGGCACCTCCGACGAGCGTCGGAGCCGGTGTCGTACTGTTCAATCTTAGTCCTGTATTGACGTTTTGCCTGTTTGATGGTTTGCCGGAGGGCATAGCGGGATTTCTTATAAGCTTCCGGGTTATTGTCCCGCTCCTTGAAAGCGACAGCTCTACCCTTTAGCTCAGTGCAAATGATGCCTGTAATCCATGGCTTCTGGTTGGGGTATGTAACTACAGTCACTGTGGGGATGACGTCATTGATGCACTTATTGATGAAGCCGGTGACTGATGTGGTGTACTCCTCAATGCCATCGGAAGAGTCCCTGAACTTATTCCAGTCTGTCCTGGAAAACAGTTTTGTAGCTTAGCATCCATTTCATCTAACCACTTTTTTATTGACTGAGTCACTGGTGCTTCCTGCTTTAGTTTTTGCTTGTAAGCAGGAATCAGGAGGACAGAATTATGGTCAGATTTGCCAAGTGAAGGGCGAGGGAGAGTTTTGTAACCATCTCTGTGTGGAGTAAAGGGGGTCACTACAAAGATACAGGCATCATTCCTAACTCAATTGCCAGAGAGGAAGGGGGAAAAAATGCAACTTTCAAGGTATTGAGAGAACTTGATACATTGTATCAGAAAGACAACAAAGTTGTTAGTATCATACATACAGTAACTCATTAAACCAAAAAAATGCCTGTGCTATCGACGGTTATATCGGTCCACTAATAAAGGACTATTAAACACACATGCTTAATTTGTAAATTATGATTGTGTGTTGGAATGTGTCCCTCTGGGATTCGATCTTGCAACGGTTACTAGTTGCGCTTGGCTTATGTATATTTAAACCCAAATACTTTTAGACTTTTACTCAAGTACTATTTTACTGGGTGACTTTTACTTGAGTCATGTTCTATTAAGGTATCTTTACTTTTACTCAAGTATGACAATTGGATACTTTTTCCACCACTGCTTTCAACTTTATTCACCCGGTCAGTCTATTTCATGGAAAGAGCAGGTGTTCCTAATGTTTTGTGCACTCAATGTACATGATTTATTTCCATTCCAAGCACTGGCATGCTGACACTTGGTTACTATGGATTTGGGTTCAAAGTTTTCCCATCCCTCTTTATTTCCTTTTTCACTCTTGATGTTTTCTGTTTTTTTGAGGTTGTAAATTCTGAGCCAATTCCAGAGACTGATTCCATCAGAGATTTGCATACAAATACCCAGCGCCTGGGAAATGGTATCTCACAGTTGTCTATGGGTGTAAGCATATTGTAGACTACAATATGCTGCAGTTACTCTACCACATAGTCACATAATGAACTACTCAAAGGTTGGTGGCTTCAAGCTGCTTTTATTAACATACAAATGAAAACAAAATTGTGTAAAAGGTTTAAGAATTATTTTCTGATGTAAAAACACATTCAGTGCTTTGTGTATTTGTTGTAAACATACAATTCCAACCTCCTTTATTACATACATCAATTAATCTATCTCCAGCATGTTATTTTACAATGAGCATGGAATGGCTTTGTCTTTCTACAAAGGTGCCTCACAAAGATTGCATCGAGGAATGTAGCTATCTGCTTTTGAATACACATGTCAAATTCTTTTTTTATTGGTAGATTTCATGTGGTCACACAGGGCTTCCATTGGTTGCTGGTGCTTTGAATGGAATTCAATAATCTGCAAAGACTTTTACGTTCTAGGGAGTCTGAATTTATAACATCCCTTTTTTTCTTCCTTTAAACTTTTGTCCTCTCAGTTTAGAAATTCAATAAATTCGGTCACAAACAAATTAAAATTGTGTTGATTAATAAGGTTAATTAACTTCTTCTTTATTTTGTATCAAATGTTCACAAATGGCTAGAATGGTCCTCAGAAATTTAAACAAGGCATCATTTAACAATGATGCAGCACCCCCTTGGGCCATTCAGTATAATTTTGTAAATTACGGATCATTCAACCAAGTTTAATCAAAATCGGGCCAGTGGTTTCTGAGAAATCGTGTGTGACTGACATACATACAGATGATAACTATAGCGCCCCCCTTGGGCCATTTTGTAAATGCCGGATCTCTATGGCAAGGCATATCATTCACCTAAGTTTAGTCAAAATTGGGCCAGTGGGGTCTGAGATATTGTGTGGGTCAGTTACTCATGTCCCTGAGCATGTGAGTCAAACAGATCAATAGATATACAGTACCAGTCAAAAGTTTGGACACACCTACTCATTCAAGGGTTTTTCTTTATTTTTAATATATTCTACATTGTATAATAATAGTGAAGACATCAAAACTATGAAATAACACATATGGAATCATGTAGTAACCAAAAAAGTGTTAAACAAATCAGAATATATTTTATATTTGAGATTCTTCAAAGTAGCTACCCTTTGCCTTGATGACAGCTTTGCATACTCTTGGCATTCTCTCAAACAGCTTCACCTGGATTGCGTTTCCAACAGTCTTGAAGGAGTTCACACATACACTACCTTTCAGAAGTTTGGGGTCACTTAGAAATGTCATTGTTTTCCATGAAAACATACATGAACTGAGTTGCAAAATGAATAGGAAAAATAGTCAAGATGTTGACAAGGATATAAATAATGATTTTTAATTGAAATAAAAATTGTGTCCTTCAAACTTTGCTTTCATCAAAGAATCCTCAATTTGCAGCAATTACAGCCTTGCAGACCTTTGGCATTCTAGTTGTCAAATTGTTGAGGTAATCTGAAAATATTTCACCCCATGCTTCCTGAAGCACTTCCCACAAGTTGGATTGGCTTGGATCTCTTACATACCATACGATCAAGCTGCTCCCACAACAGCTCAATAGGGTTGAGATCCGGTGACTGTGCTGGACTCTCCATGATCCCTTTAACCCTGTACAAATCTCCCACTTTACCACCACCAAAGCACCCCCAGACCATCACATTGCCTCCACCATGCTTGACAGTCAAGCACTCCTCCAGCATCTTTTCATTTTTTCTGCGTCTCACCTCAAACTTAGATTCGTCTGTCCATAACACTTTTTTCCAATCTTCCTCTGTCCAGTGTCTGTGTTACTTTGCCCATCTTAATATTTTCTTTTCATTGGCCAGTGTGAGATATGGCTTTTTCTTTGCAAATCTGCCTAGAAGGCCAGCATCCCGGAGTCGCCTCTTCACTGGTGATGTTGAGACGGGTGTTTTACGGGTACTATTTAAAGAAGCTGCCAGTTGAAGACTTGTGAGGCGTCTGTTTCTCAAACTAGACACTCTAATGTACTTGTCCTCTTGCTCAGTTGTGCAACGGGGCCTCCCACTCCTCTTTCTATTCTGGTTAAAGACAGTATGTGCTGTTCTGTGAAGGGAGTAGTACACAGCGTTGTATGTATGAGATCTTCAGTTTCATGGCAATTTCTCGCATGGAATAGCCTTCATTTCTCAGAAGAATAGACTGACGAGTTTCAGAGAAAAGGTCTTTGTTTCTGGCCATTTTGAGCCTGTACTCAAACCCACAAATGCTGATGCTCCAGATACTCAACTAGTCTAAAGAAGGCCAGTTTAATTGCTTCTTTAATTAGCACAACAGTTTTCAGCTGTGCTAACATAATTGCAAAAGGATTTTCTAATGCTCAATTTAACCTTTTTAAAATGACAAACTTGGATTAGCTAACACAATGTACCATTGGAATACAGGAGGGATGGTTGCTGATAATGGGCCTCTGTATGCCTATGGAGATATTCCATTTAAAAAACAGCTGATTTCAAGCTACAGTAGTCATTTACAACATTAACAATGTCTACACTGTATTTCTGATCAATTTGATGTAATTTTAATGGACAAAAAAATTGATTTTCTTTAAAAAAACAAGGACATTTCTAAATGACCCCAAACTTTTTAAAGGTAGTGTATGTTGAGCACTTGTTGTCTGCTTTTCCTTCACTCTGCAGTACAACTCATCCCAAACCATCTCAATTGGGTTGAGGTCGGGTTATTGTGGAGGCCAGATCATCTGATGCAGCACTCCATCACTCTCCTTCTTGGTCAAATAGCCCTTGCACAGCCTGGAGGTGTGATGGGGCATTGTCCTGTTGAAGAACAAATGATAGTCCCACTAAGCGCAGACCAGATGGGATGGCGTATCGCTGCAGAATGCTGTGGTAGCCATGCTGGATAAGTGTGCCTTGAATTCTAAATAAATCACTGACAGTGTCACCAGCAAAGCACCTCCACACCATCTTCAATGCTTCATGTGGGAACCACACATGCAGAGATCATCTGTTCACCTACTCTGCATCTAACAAAGACACAGTGGTTGGATCCAAAAATCTCAAATTTGGACTCATTAGACCAAAGGACAGATTTCCACCAGTCTATTGTCCATTGCTCATGTTTCTTCTCCAAAGTAGTCTCTTCTTCTTATTGGTTTCATTTAGTAATGGTTTCTTTGCAGCAATTCAACCATGAAGGCCTGATTCATGCAGTCTCCTTTGAACAGTTGATGTTGAGATGTGTCTGTTACTTGAACTCTGTGAAGCATTTATTTGGGCAGCAATTTCTGAGGCTGGTAACTCTAAAGAACTTTATCCTCTGCAGCAGAGGTAACTCTGGGTCTTCCTTTCCTGTGTCGGTCCTCATTCATCATTGTGCTTGATGGTTTTTGCAACGGCAATTGAAAAAACGTTCAAAGTTCTTGAAATGTTCCGTATTGACTGACCTTCATGCCTTAAAGTAATGATGGACTGTCATTTCTCTTTGCTTATTTGAGCTGTTCTTGCCAAAATATGGATTTGCTTTTACCAAATAGGGCTATCTTCTGTATTCCACCCCTACCTAGTCACAACACAAATGATTGGCTCAAACGCATTAAGAAGGAAAGAAATTCCACAAATGAACTTTTAACAAGACACACCTGTTTTAATTTATATGCATTCCAGGTGACTACCTCATGAAGCTGGTCGAGAGAATGCCAAGAGTGTGCAAAGCTGTCATTAAGGCAAAGTGTGGCTATTTTGAAGAATCTCAAATATAAAATATATTTTGATTTGTTTAAAACTTTTGTGGTTACTGCATGATTCCATATGTGTAATTTCATATTTTTGTCTTCACTATTATTCTACAATGTAGAAAATAGTACATTTTTTTCAACAATTATTGAATGAATTGGTGTGTCCAAACTTTTGACTGGTACTGTAAACATGTGCCGTTATATTGCCACCGTGTGGTCGATATGAATTTTCTTGCATATGTTGAGTCTTGATGTTTGCAACATGTGTACCAAATTGTGTTACAATATGAATATCCTTGACAGATTTATATGCTTTTACGTGCCAGACCACACCCACCTGAATTTTTATTGTCAATAGCGGCCATGTTGTTTTAGGTACTAGTCTGTAAAATATTTTTGAGAGACCTTTGTCCATAGTTTCCAAATATCAAGTTTTGTGCCGATCGGTCATTCGGTGCTCGAAGAGTATAACAAAAAATACATAATGGCGGACCTTATGGGTCCCTGAGGCAAATGTGTTCCTTGTGAGGAGAGGGAACTATGTACTGAATTTCATGAATTTAGGTCAACACGGGGTGAGGAGCGTGACCTTTTAAAGTTTGCATTTTCAATCTCTTGTTATAGTGCCACCACCTGGCCAATCGCCGATTACTATGGCAAGATGCATCATTCACCCAAGTGCTGCCTTAGATATCGCGTGTGACTAATGTATGAATGTACTAACAGACGGAGCCAGATCCACAGTCCCTTCCACGATTTCACTGTGGGGGACAACAAATTCAGTCAACTTCGCAATAATATATTAAGTCTATAAAGGTTTTCCTTTCAGCACACACTGCATAGCTAATCTCTGTGATAACGCTTAACATTGACAGGTAATTCTTCTCTTGAAAATATCTCAGACTTTTGTTGACTCCATAGACACCAAAATGTTGCCCACGCAGTGTATGGTATTTGTCATTCACTGTCAATACAGCGTGACTAACGGTTAGAAAATGGTCATTTGACAGCTGTTAAACAAGGGAATAAATCTGACTGACTTTAAAAACAGGCTGATTGACTGAGAAGACGAGTGATCCCATTCGTAGATGTGTATACGTGCACTTAACAGTGTTCTATGTGAAGCATTAGCCTATGTATGTGAGGCACAAAGGGACATTTAATTCCTTCTCAAGTGTGTTATGGCATCTGCAAAGCACAGACGATAAATATCATTATAGTAGAGACATGAGAGAAATGCTGAAGCCTTTGGAGTAAGTGCTTTGTCTTATAAGGCTTGCTGGATTGAGACAGCAACCTGAAATGCGAATAGAAACATTGCCACCATGGGACCACAGAGGAGGAGACTTTGTTCCTGATTGTTCTATCTTGTATTGCTCTTGCTGGACTATCAAGCCTTTCATTTGTTAATGTCGTCGTACCATCTGCAACAATGCTTCTTGTGTACAAACAACACTTCTCGAGTATGTTCAAAAAATAACAAATTACACTGCGGTATAGTATTGTTCAATGGTCTCTGTCTTCTGTTATAACAGCTAAGTGATGTTTAAGTGGAGCTGTTATAGAGAGAGAGAGAGTCCCTAAAATAAACAGTGCGAGCCCTAAACAGTGTTGTATTGCCCTTCAGATGCAGAGGTAGGTAGGCTGCATCCCTCGCGACCTCCAGGCTGCCTCCATGGGCCAGACAGGGCCGAGGTCCAGTGGGCGCCATGAATCACAAATCCCTGGCTGATTTGTAAATTGTCGGGACATTGATTTACAAGGCTGTGGCTAAGGAATGAAATCCTCTCCCAGCAAACGTTGAAGATGGAAGTGTGCTGTGCGGGTGGGGGGAGGGGTGTAGTAATCACAGCAGATTGCTCTTAAAAGGAAGGTCATAGCCCACTCTTTGGGTGATTAAAACCTTTTTACCAGTGTAGTGTTTTCTCCCTCATCACACAGGCCATCATGGAGTGGGACCTGTTAACAATGGCCCACCAGAAACAACTCATGATTACTCCACATTACATACATAAACTCCAATGATTACATTCATTCATACAGTATGTTCATGTACATCTTGCTTATTTAAAGGTGATATATTCAGAAATCGCTCTGCCATTTCCTGGTTGCTAAAATTCGAATAGTTTGCCTCATTTCAGTTTGTGACAAAACAAACAGTGTATAGTGTAGAAAATCACTTTACCACCTAAAACATATTTTCAAAAAAGATTGTTTTCAGCTGTTTGAAGCTGCCGTACAAAACTGAAGGTAAAAGATGCAAAAAACAAATTTAAGAACGGGAAGCATAGAAATAGCGCACATTGAACAGATCTGCCGCTTGTTAGACTTGGTTCAATGAGAATGACAGATTTATAACTCACATTTCTATGTGGATTTGATCGGGTCACCCGAAAAGTGCAGAATTTCAGCTTTAACACATCGTGAATTGTAGGTACATACATACATCTACTTAAAGTCATCTTTCATGAGAGATGATAGTTATACCTGAGCTTTTCATGAACATTATACATATTTAAATGTTTACTTGTTCTTGTTTTATCACAATCTGTGTTGATAATCTTGTCATCATACTGTTGGTGTCGTCTGTGTTGGTGCCTCTACTCTCCGTCGGCACCTCTCTGGCTTTGTGCAGTACTCTTTGTTCTCACACTAGAATATTGCATATTTTCCTTTCCATCTGAAGCATGAGCTGAGCTCAGCTGAAAGATTGATTTACCAGAGGTTCAATATAATTGGATCTCACTCCGTTTTCAGAGCAGAATATTTTGAATGTTAGGTGCAGCCAACATGAAGGGAGCGGGGGAGGGGGCAGCAAAGCATGAAAAGGATACTAGTTCTAAGTAGAATATCATTGACCAAAACTTATGATGTGGTTATTCCAGATGTGCTTCCCAGAAATGTGACCATTTCGGTCTTTGTGAATTTCAAATCAATATGTATTATTATTATTGTTTTATTACAAAATGAGAAAATATATGGATAGTAATGTAATGTGCAATGGTCCTGACTCATGGAGTTAGTTTCCTTCATTTTAAGAATATCAAAACATTACAATAACCGTACACCATGAAATTACATCTACAACATAATTAAATGTATTGTAAAGTAGGCCTGACAGTAGCTTACATTAGTCACTGTCATCTCTGCTGTCTGTGTGTAGTTCTATCAGGTCTGTCTGTTAAACTCCAGTCCAAATGGCCATTCTAGTTTTACCTGAGGGAAGCTTTAGAGGAAATTTACAGGATGTAGAACAAGCAAGCACTGTCTGAGCTTGTCCTGACTCAGCCCTTCTTTTCTGTCTTGTAGTAGCAGACTGTCGAGTCTTGGAGGGATTGCAGAGGTTTTCGTCCATCCCCACCTACTTGCCTGTCAACTACCAGGTGGTCAACGCAGAGTCTGCCTTCTTCCTGAAGGAGGCCAACCAGGAGTTTATGAGGAACTCCAGCCTGCTGTCGCGGACAGAGCCCTTCTTCATTTATCAGGCCCGCAGCATGCCCTCAGTAAACGCCAGCTATGGACCCCTCTCTGTGGAGCAGCCTGTCCCCCCGGAGCTCATCCAGCACCCTGGAGCCTTTGTGGCGTCCTCCATGTTCACCTTCAACTGGAAGGTTCAGACCTTCATCATTCAGGAAAGGATCTACCTGGCCAAGCCCAGGGTCCAAGTGCTGTTCTATGTGGCCGGCAGGGACTGGGATGACTACAGCGCCATCGACAAGCTGCCCTGCGTACGCATGTTTGCCTTCCATGAGACCCAGGAGGTGCGTGGCACCTGCCAGCTGAAGGGGGAACTGGGGCTGTGTGTAGCTGAGCTGGAGCCCCTGGCTGGCTGGTTCAGCCCCCCCAGCGTAGTGCCTGGGCGTCAAAGGACCATAGAGTTGGCCGAGGGAACCACCGTGGAGCTCTACTACATGTTACAGTCAACAGAGGAAGGGGAGTGCCACTCGGAGGAGGCCCGGAAAGGCAACTCCATCCGCTCGGATCAGGAGGGTCTGTTCGGCTCATCCACCTCCACCCCCATGAGGAGGATCGGCAGTGTGCGTCTGTACCAGATCCCTGCCACTCCTTTCCTGACTGAACACAGGCTGGATAGTAACTTCCTGGTCATGGTGCCAGCCATGCCCATGAGGCAGAGGGACACTGTCTCTGCCTTCATCACTGCCTCAGCCTTCTCTCCTGTGGAAATGTTCACTCTAAGGTAAGACAATACTGTACATGCTCTGATACTAAAGGTTAATAATTAGACCTGTGCATATCTTCATACAAAGTGTCTCTGCAATGCTGTATTAAAGAGTGAAGACTTTGAGAAATGAACAACTCTTTGTAATACAAATCAAATTAAAGTGTATTTGTCACGTGCGCTGAATACAACAGGTGCAGTAGACCTTACAGTGAAATGCTTACTTACAGGCTCTAACCGCAAAAAAGGTATTAGGTGAACAATAGGTAGGTAAAGAAATAAAACAACAGTTGTAATTTAAAACACCCTGGTTGTAAATCAATTAGCAAGGAGTATAGGGCAAGTGTAACATTTGGCAGTTTGGCTGTTAGTTCTGATTTAATTATAAAGTTATCTCAGTGTTTTTGCGGTCTCCAAAATTAAAGTTACTTTACTCATTTTAGCCAAGCTTATATAACTCAGTGAAAACAGGGAGTGGAGCATCTCTATCTCAGATAAATTGTCAGATTCATTGAAGCTGTAAGTTGTAATTAGAATGTGCAGATGAGATGAAGTGATTTAGATAATTAACACACAATGCAAATGAGGATGTCATTAATTAAAATGCATTTCCATTAGCGTAATGACTGCAAGCCTGATCTTAATCACACTGGTTGGGAACATTTATAAACCATAAGAGATGTCGTGACTTAGGGTCAAGCCAATTTGTCAACCTGTGTAAATGAAAACAAGCCAACTGGCTGATTGGATTGTTTTCTGAGTAGGTGAGTGGAAATGCTGAAACTAGTTTAAGTTAGTTACACTATACCTTTCTCATCCTGAACCATGGAAATAGAGGACAAGTTGTCATAAATGTCCAATATATTCCATTGTTCTCAGAGTCTAGATTTGATGTTGAATATCTCTCTCAGCGATCTCTGACTTTCACATGAAATCTAAATTATAATCTAAATGAAAACTAGAACATAACTGGTGTAACTGAGTCAGGTTTGTAGGTCTCCTTGCTCCCACACACAATATTTTTTCTGAGGTCAAGCAAAGAAGCACTGAGTTTGAAGGTAGGCCTTGAAATACATCCACAGGTACACCTCCAATTGACTCAAATGATGTCAATTAGGTACAGTCAACTTAGTGTATGTAAACTTCTGACCCACTGCATTTGTGATACAGTGAATTATAAGTGAAATAATCTGTCTGTAAACAATGGTTGGAAAAAGTTATTGTGTCATGCACAAAGTAGATATGCTAACCGGAGTGGTGAAAAACGAGTTTTAATGACTCCAACTTAAGTGTATGTAAACTTCTGACTTCAACTGTACGTGGTTGCTTTAAGTTGTTTATTTATGGTATTTTATGTATTGCGTTGTCATCAATGGCAATTTGAATGCTAGACTAGTTTGTTAAATAGCCTACAAAAATAAAATAACAAAATGTTTTTGAACAGTAATTGCATGGCTTCAATATGGAAGTATATTGTTAACATAGCATTCACACTGAAATAGGCCTACTGTAAAATGCATTATGTCTGAGCCATGGAAATGCCAAATGTTGTCCGTGATCAAGATTAAATTAACTATTGATAAGAACTAAAAAGACAGTGTTACGGCTTTCTTCCGTCGAAAGAGAGTCGGACCAAAATGCAGCATGGTAAGTTAGATACATGTTTAATAAACAAATAAACACGAAAATACAAAACAACAAACGGAACGTGAAAACCTATACAGCCTATCTGGTGAAATACAAAACACTGAGACAGGAACAATCACCCACGAAACACTCAAAGAATATGGCTGCCTAAATATGGTTCCCAATCAGAGACAACGAGAATCACCTGCCTCTGATTGAGAACCGCCTCAGGCAACCATAGACTTTGCTAGAACACCCCACTAAGCCACAATCCCAAAACCTAAAAAAAAAAACACAACACAAAATAAACCCATGTCACACCCTGGCCTGACCAAATAAAACATATAAACACAAAATACTAAGAACGGGGCGTGACAGAACGGCAGCGCTAAACAGGCGGGAGACTCCGGCAGCGCTGGAGAGGAGGAAGGCTCTGATAGCGCTAGACAGGCGGGAGACTACGGCAGTGCTGGAAAGGAGGAAGGCTCTGGCAGCGCTAAACAGGCGGGAGACTCCGGCAGCGCTGGAGAGGAGGAAGGCTCTGATAGCGCTAGACAGGCGGGAGACTACGGCAGTGCTGGAAAGGAGGAAGGCTCTGGCAGCGCTAAACAGGCGGGAGACTCCGGCAGCGCTGGAGAGGAGGAAGGCTCTGGTATTTTTTTATATTTTTTTATATTTTTTATTTAACCTTTATTTAACCAGGTAGGCTAGTTGAGAACAAGTTCTCATTTACAACTGCGACCTGGCCAAGATAAAGCACAGCAGTGTGAGCAGACAACAAAGAGTTACACATGGAGTAAACAATAAACAAGTCAATAACACAGTAGAAAACAGAGGGGGAGACTATATACAATGTGTGCAAAAGGCATGAGGAGGTAGGCAAATAATTACAATTTTGCAGAATTAACACTGGAGTGATGAATGATCAGATGGTCATGTACAGGTGGAGATATTGGTGTGCAAAAGAGCAGAAAAGTAAATAAATAAAAACAGTATGGGGATGAGGTAGGTGAAAAAGGGTGGGCTATTTACCAATAGACTATGTACAGCTGCAGCGATCGGTTAGCTGCTCAGATAGCTGATGTTTGAAGTTGGTGAGGGAGATAAAAGTCTCCAACTTCAGCGATTTTTGCAATTCGTTCCAGTCACAGGCAGCAGAGTACTGGAACGAAAGGCGGCCAAATGAGGTGTTGGCTTTAGGGATGATCAGTGAGATACACCTGCTGGAGCGCGTGCTACGGATGGGTGTTGCCATCGTGACCAGTGAGCTGAGATAAGGCGGAGCTTTACCTAGCATGGACTTGTAGATGACCTGGAGCCAGTGGGTCTGGCGACGAATATGTAGCGAGGGCCAGCCGACTAGAGCATACAAGTCGCAGTGGTGGGTGGTATAAGGTGCTTTAGTGACAAAACGGATGGCACTGTGATAAACTGCATCCAGTTTGCTGAGTAGAGTGTTGGAAGCCATTTTGTAGATGACATCGCCGAAGTCGAGGATCGGTAGGATAGTCAGTTTTACTAGGGTAAGCTTGGCGGCGTGAGTGAAGTAGGCTTTGTTGCGGAATAGAAAGCCGACTCTTGATTTGATTTTCAATTGGAGATGTTTGATATGAGTCTGGAAGGAGAGTTTGTAGTCTAGCCAGACACCTAGGTACTTATAGACGTCCACATATTCTAGGTCGGAACCATCCAGGGTGGTGATGCTAGTCGGGCATGCGGGTGCAGGCAGCGACCGGTTGAAAAGCATGCATTTGGTTTTACTAGCGTTTAAGAGCAGTTGGAGGCCACGGAAGGAGTGTTGTATGGCATTGAAGCTTGTTTGGTAGCGCTAAACAGGCGTGAGACTCCGACAGCGCTGGAGAGGAGAAAGGCTCTGACAGCGCTGAACAGGCGAGGCGCACTGAAGGCCTGGTGCGTGGTGCTGTCACTGGTGGTACTGGACCGAGGACATGCACAGGAAGCCTGGTGCGGGGAGCTGCCACCGGAGAACTGGTGTGTGATGGTGGCACAGGATGGACCGGACGGTGAAGGTGTACTGGAGAGCCTGAGAGCAGGACTGGCACAGGATGTGCAAGGCTAGGTAGGTACACAGGAGGCCTAGTGCGTGAGGCTGGCACACTCTTCACCAGCCGACTAACACGCACCTCAGGACGAGTATGGAGCCCTGACCCAGGTGCCATCAGATCCCGGACACGCTCCGTCGGACGAATATCATACATAAAGCACCAAACTAGCAACTCCCTCATAACTCTCTCCTCCACTTTCCCCATTAACTCCTTCACAGTCTCTGCTTCACTCACCTCCAACACCGGCTCTGGTTCTGGTCTCCTCCTTGGCTCCTCACGAAAAACAGGGGGAGTTGGCTCAGGTCTGAACCCTGACTCTGCCACACTCTCCCTGAGCCCCCCCCCCCCTCCCCAATACATTTTTGGGGCTGACTCTCGGGCTTCCATCCGCGTCGCCGTGCTGCCTCTTCATACCAGCGCCTCGCCGCTTTTACCGCCTCCAGTTCTTCTTTGGGGCGGCGATATTCTCCAGGCTGTGTCCAGGGTCCTTTTCCGTCCAATATCTCCTCCCACGTCCAGAAGTCCTGTGATCGCTGCTCCTCACGATAAACAGGGGGAGTTGGATCAGGTTTGAACCCTGACTCTGCCGCACTCTCCCTGAGCCCCCCCCAAGACATTTTTGGGGCTGACTCTCGGGTTTCATTCTGCGCCGCCGTGCTTGTCTCCTCGACTCCATTTTCCTATAGCCCTCTTCGGCACTGCTCCAGCGAATCCCAGGCGGGCTCCGGCACTCTCTCTGGGTCGACCGCCCACCTGTCTATTTCCTCCCAGGTCGTATACTCTAAACTTCGTAGCTCCTGCTGCCGCTGCCTGTCACCACGCTGCTTGGTCCTGGTGTGGTGGGTGATTCTGTTACGGCTTTCTTCCGTCTAAAGAGAGTTGGACCAAAATGCAGCGTGGTAAGTTAGATACATGTTTAATAAACAAATAAACACGAAAATACAAAACAACAAACGGAACGTGAAAACCTATACAGTCTATTTTTTTTTATTTTATTAAAAATAATTTATTATCTTCAATACCATTCATACTTTACAACTCATAATTTTCATACATACTCAAATAATGGTATTTTAATTTAACTAATTAAATTAAACAAAAACCCCAAACAAAACCTCAGGGGAGCATCTTCCCTCCCCGTCACCCTACAAACTACCTTTCCCTATCTCCCCGTCCCTAATCTATCCCCTTACAAATCTAAATGACACCCAGCCCTAAACCCCCCTTCCACCTCTCCCGAGCAGCATGCTGCCCCCACTTCCTCTCCTCCCTCTTCATCCTCCCCCTCAAATCTCCTTCCACCCTCCTCACTATCCCTTCCACCCCCCAATCTCTCCCTGTCTTCACCATGTTCTGCCTGGCTTCCAATAGCCCCCGTTTAAAGAGACTCGTGAGAAGCCAGAGCAGAAACCTGTCCCTATCCGTCCCTCTCGCTCTCCCTACACCTCTCTCTAACCTGGCCCGTGTCAATACAAAATCCCCCCTTACCAAACCTAACAACACCCGTGCCCTAGCCCATACTACTCCGGCAAAGGCACAGTCCCAAAAGACATGGCGCACAGTCTCCTCCCTGCCACAAGAGGATCTTGGACAGGTGGGGGATTGCACCAAACTATACCGGTACATGATGGAACGTACCGGCAAGCACTTATGGAGGCTCAACCAATTCAGGTCCTTGAGCCTGTTGTCCAGACCCCGCGCCTGCACTCCCTCCCAGACCACTTCCGAGATGCCCACTACAGGCGCCGGACTCCCTGCCGTGTTAGACCACACCATTACGCTTCTCGCCTGATACGAGAAGAACACCCGCAGGAGGTAACCGGATGGGTGTATCACTGGATGAGCAAGCTCCGTTAACAAGAAAGAAACAAAAATTGTGTCCAGCTTGAGGGGGAAATGTGGTACCCCCCTACCTCCCTCCCCGATGGGACAGATCATGCGTGCCCTGGCGACCCACTCGCACCTGCCACTCCACATGAACTGAAACACAAGCCTCACTAGAGGCCTCCTCAGACAAGCCGGCAATGGGTAGATGTACGCCAAATACAAAAGAGACGGCAACACATCCACCTTTAGGACCAGGACTTTGCCCATAAAAGACAAATACCTAGCCTTCCACATTGCTAGCTTCCTCTGTACCACTGCGATACGCATGTTCCAGTTCAGCGTTGCTGAGCCGGAGGTCTCAAAATGGACCCCGAGAATCCTCAGGGCCCCCTCACAGAGAGAGAACCCCCCGGGCACATCCGTTTTACCGCGCCATCTACCGAAAAACTTGACGGAAGACTTTGCATGGTTCAGAACCGCTCCCGACTCTCGGGTGAAATCCCCAAAGATGGCAAGGGACCTTGTCAGGCACGAGTCCTTGCACAGCAGCAAGGAAGTGTCGTCGGCGTACTGCGTCATCTTAACACGCAGCACACCACTTCCGGGGATCAACAAGCCTTCCACCCCTGTGTCTGCCCTAATGGCAGCCCCCAGAGGCTCCATGTACAGAACGAAGAGGAGAGCCGAGCGTGGGCACCCCTGCCTGACCCCAGACGAGAGGTCAAAAACGTCACCCAAGTGACTATTTACACTAACTCGGCACCCCGCTCCGACATATAATGTACGAATCCATCCTATGAACTTCTCCCCAAATCCTAATCGACCTAACACTCTGAATAAAAAGGATCTATTCACGCGATCAAAGGCTTTCGCCTGATCTAGCGCTGCTACCATTAAAGGCAGTCCTCTATCTTCAACCCAAGCGATGGAGTCCCTGATTAACTGTAGGTTCCATCTAATAGAGCGGCCCTCTACCCCGCACGTCTGATCCTCATGAACGACGTAGGGAAGGGCTGTGCGCAACCGGTCTGCTAAAACCTTTGCAAGTAGCTTGTAATCTACGCACAGCATGGTCAATGGCCGCCAGTTGCCAAGGTCTGTTACTTCCCCCTTCTTATATAAAAGTGACAGCACACCAACAGCCATTGATCCCCCAGGGACCCCCGTCTCAAGGATGGCCTTCAGGACTTCGAGGACCACTGGTCCAAGTATACCCCAAAACTTGAGATAAAACTCAGCCGGCAGCCCATCCATCCCAGGCACCTTCCCTTTTCCCATCCTCCTAAGAGCGCTCTCAACCTCTTCTAGTGAAATCTGGGCCTCCATCACTTCTCTAATGTCCTCCGGCAACCGCCTGGACAAGTGTTCTAAAAACACATTTCCCTGCTCTACATCTATTTCCCTTTCCTTAAATAAACCTTGGAAATGATCAGTTGTCACCCTGACCATATCCTCTGGTTCTCTAACTATACTACCATTTTCTTCCCTAATGCCATGCATTACCTTCCTACTCTGTCTGGCCCTAACCGACTTAAAGAGCATAGCGGATAGCGCATTGTGTTCTAGAAAGCCACTATGCGCACGCTCCAGGAAAGCTCGAGCCTTCCGCTCCTGCAACTCCCTGAGCTGCGCCTTTAGGGTAGCGGATCTCTCCCAGTCAAACGACCCGCCGAGGTTGCCTGCCTCATACTCGAGTTCAATTAACCTTTGGATACGATCCACCTCCCTCCTCTCCTCCCTTTTTTTCCTCTTGCAATACCTTATTATAAAAGCCCTAATCCTCACCTTAACTAATTCCCACCACTCTAACACCCCCTCGCACATGGACCGGAGGCCTTCAAGCCTCCAAAAGAAATCATAAAACCCGTCAACAAAAGCCTGCTCCTCCAGCACATCCCGATCTAACTTCCAGTACCCCCTACCAAAGAGGCAGACTGGCGACCCCACCTGCAGGAGCACCCCGTCGTCATCCGAAAAGAAAACAGGCAACAGCCGCCCAGACAACTTACCCAAAGACCTGGGTACAAAAATATAGTCGAGCCTCCGCTCAACCCCCCTGGAGTTGCGCCATGTAGGACCGGCCATTTTCGGAGTAGTGTGCAGACCACCATCAACCAGACCATGGCAAGCCATTAGCCTGGTAATGGCGCCTGCACTGCTATCCCCCCCCTATTCCCAAATCTGTATTAAAATCCCCCCCTATCACTAATTTCCTATTTGTGACACACAGGGGCGTCAGACAGTCCACCATCTCCCTCCTGTCTGCCACCACCTGTGGCCCATACACCACCACTAATCTAAATGTACAATCCCTTATCGTGACATCCACCCCTATAACCCTCCCCTGCATTACCACAAAAGAATCCTCCACTTTTACCTCCCTGTGCCCACACAAAATCCCTACCCCCGATGAGTGCACCCCCCCAATACCCCAAACCGACTCCCCCTTGTCCCACTCCCTCTTAAACCTACTAACATCCCCTCCATCCCTCAGGTGAACCTCCTGTAAAAAACAAAAATCAAACCCCACACCCTCCAAATAACTAAAAACAACCCTCCTCTTAACAAAATCCCTTAAACCCCTTACATTTAAAGTAACAAAAGTAAAATTAGACCCCATGAAAGAATCAAATAAAAACATGTAATACACTCAAATTCTAAACCCAGACAGAAAAAAAATCAAAAACAGGAGACTCACCCGATGCTCCCCTGCTCCATATCTACTGGTGAAAACACCATCCGTACTCCCGACATCCCCCCCACTTCCTCCATCTCACCAACCCAGGATGCAGGAATAGTGTTTGGCTCCGGGGTGCCCTGCACCCTGGGTCTACCCCCACAATCCTCCCCCTCCCCAGTGCTGCAGCTGGATTGGAAAAAAATCGGGGAGGCTGAGTCCCCAAACAAAAAACTCCCCACCTCCTCCTGTACCCAGTCCTGAGTCTTGTTAGGTGTGTCCCCACCCAACAGAAGTTGAGGGCCTGGGGAAACCAGCAGCAACCCAGAGGTTTCTCCCACCCCCATCACTCTCTTGGCCATCCCCTCCCTCTCACTGTCGGCCAATCGCACCCTCCTCTTCATTCTCTTCTTTGGTGATGGCGGCAGTGGAGAGATACCACCCTCCCCCCCACCAGCTCCTCCACCATACCCCTCATCTCTTCCACCAGGGCACTTTCCCTCCAGTCCACTTGCTCTTCCACCGTCTCCTTCTCCAACACTCCTCCCTCGCTTTCTTCTCTCTCATGCTCCTCCACTCGGTTGCCTTCTTCCACCGCTTTTCCTGGTTCTCCTACTCCCGTGCCTTCCGTTTCCTTCTCTCTTCCATCCGCCGCTTCTTGCTCCTCCTCCTTCCTTGCGGCCTTCCCCTCTGGACCTGTACTCTGGTCATGAGGCTTGCTTCCTTCCCCTCTTCTTCCCCCATCCCCCGCTCCTGCTCCCCCCCCAGCCGCAGACGCATATGACCTCTGACGAGCCGGGCACCCCCGCCACAGGTGTGCTGACGAGCCACACCCGTGGCACGCCTTAGGCTTGTCACAATCCTTCGCCTCGTGTTCCTCAGATCCACAAAATCTGCATTTTCTTGTGCTGCACGAGGCGAATATGTGGCCGTAGGCCATACAGCGCCTGCAAAACGGGGGCTGACGTGCATAAAACAACGTCCCCCTGTCAGCCCCTAGGGAGAACATAGCAGGAGGATGGAGGTAGCCACCATGTCCCTTTGGGTCCTCTCTGAGGAGGGCCTGGAAGCCTCTCCTCCCATTCCAAAACCCAAGGGAGTCTTTGAGGTGCCTTGCTGAGGAGACGTTATCCATGTATCTCCCCAGAAAGGCCCTCACCTCTTCATCCTTAACGTATGGGTTGTAAATGTTGACAGTTACAACCCTAAAGTTATTCTTCGCCAGGCTTGTTATTTCATAGTGGCTCATCGGCCTCTCGCCTCCCACTGCTCTTGCCCTTCTCAGGATATCATCGTGTTTCTCCTCCTAATATAGTGCCACGTCGTATGCTCCCTCCAACGAGTTGCCTTGGAAACAAAACACGTCCTTCACCGTCAGCTTTAGAATCCCCATCAATATTATCCTTCCAAAAGTTTCCCGTCCTAAAGGCTCCAACTCCTTTTCCTTCCAAGCAAAACGAATCGTATTGGCCAGCCCAATCCCAGGGACCGACCGTGTTGATGTATTTAGCACCATCTCCGCAAGGAGAATGGCGCTCGTTCTCTTCTCTTCCAAAACAATGAAAAAAGAAAATCCAAAGTGACTGAGCCTATCTGGTGCAAACAAACACAGAGACAGGAACAATCACCCACGAAACACTCAAAGAATATGGCTGCCTAAATATGGTTCCCAATCAGAGACAATGAGAATCACCTGCCTCTGATTGAGCACTGCCTCAGTCAACCATAGACTTTGCTAGAACACCCCACTAAGCCACAATCCCAAAACCTACGAAAAAAAAACATATATAAACACAACACAAAATAAACCCATGTCACACCCTGGCCTGACCAAATAAATATATAAACACAAAATACTAAGACCAGGGCGTGACAGACAGTGAATAATTCAAATCTAATTCTAATAAAATGAAACAACAACTTGTTTTAAATAGGCTATGTCTAAATACAGTTACAAGCACCATTATTGCTCTCTGTGGGCGTATAACATTGGGCCTAAGACAACGTAGACTATGGAGAGTTTTACGCACTTCCAACATTTTCACAGGAGCTGGGAAATGATCCAATATAAAGAGAGAGAGAGGGAATGTTCACTCACAGTTTAATGACCCAAATATACATAGCTATAGCTTACCATCGCCTTTGATATGGCCAGTAGTGACTCCCATGTGAAAGGTAAACAAACAAAGAGGAAAATATAGTCTACAAGGGGATTGAGCACCATGGACAGCAATCGGAATTCCAGCGATTAACAGTTAGGTCCATAACATTTTTACCAAATGATCAATGAAAAACCATAAGCAGCCTTTTTAAATATCTTCATGTTCCTAAACAGGCTTCTTTGACACCTTTCATGCAATGGGCATCACACATAATGAGTCCAAATGTTTCACATGAGCTGGACAAAGATAATGTACAATATATAAAAAAAGAATGTCTGTCGACTGTTTTGCTGCTTGTGATATTTTAATAAAACATTGTTGATGTACTGTGTGTGCACCTCCGCTGGCAAAATCAATGCCATAACCAAATGCGTTACTGCTAAGACCAACTTTTGGTCGGTCTTAAATATCTCTAGTTGTGCACACGTTTTTAAGGACACACCTCAAATATTTCCTCCCCTCCAAACTCAGCGCAGGAGAGCTGAGACAGGTAAATTACCGAACCTGGTGTAAGTAGTGGTGTAGTGAAGGGTATATGCAGTTATACGCCGTATACCCACTTATTTTTCAGTGGGCATTGTGTATACTCACTTCTTAATCCCCACAATGCATATGAAAATAGTGTAGTGGAGGTATACGCCGTATCAATTAATAAGGCTGATGGAACAGATCAGAATGTTTAGCTTAAAATCTTCATAAACTATTATTTCTTCACATTTTAGGCGCAGCAACGTGCACACAGTGGTAGGTCTACACACAAATGACACCATTCTACAATGCGCACCGCACATGCGAGCGGTTTCATGGACAGCGATGGAAATATATGTCAGTGTGCCAGTTTTTACATTATGAAATTGCAAACTGTCATGCGTTTGACACTTGTGCCTTCCTACCGCCAGCCAAAAATAGTGCCCGTAGTCTCTCTACATAGTAAACAGTAACCTACTATGAGCCACTTCATTCAGCAGTATACAGATCAAGCTCAATGCAATTACAGCCTGTCAGTGGTACTGTAAACAACTTTATCCTTACCCTCTGATTCCCACTCTCAATCTTCACCTCCCTCAACTCCATGTTTATTCAGAGACTCATGCTGTGACAGCAACCAGAGATGAGAACTCAAGTACAATCATAGCCAGCCAATGGGTTGTTTGATTGACACCTCATTTCTGGACCCTCTTGAATATTTCCGTCTTGTTACAACATGTCTAGTGTGATTGGAATAGAAGGAAGTTCGGATCTGGCCAAGTGATTAAAAACCCAGAAGGAAAGATTATATCTTTAATCTAATTTGTGTACTTACAAGTTAATTCAGACTGACAACATAAACAACCAGATTGAAAGAATCTAATATGGATTGTGAAGTGATTGTGCAGATTTTTTGACCTTCACCTTATTTAATAACAGGAGAGAAAAGTGATCAAACTTGACCATCTATCCCTTGGAAGAAACATATTTGTCCACACCTTTACCTTGGTTTGCTGGCTTAGATGTCGTGGAATTTCCTGAGATTTGTCTGATGTGTTACATGTGTCAGATGGAACAATCTCCTCCACCAGATCATAAAGGCCTGAGCTGTAACTACTTGGAGCTGTTAAGAGTCCAAATGACCACTGAATGACAAATTAAAATAGGCTGAGACATATACAGTCTCTCTTGTTTCCAGTCTCCCAAAGGAAGAATTATTTTCACCATGGTATATTTTTGCATGATCGGAAATTGTCCCTGTATTTAATTACAAAAGTGTCCGTCATTTTCAATGTTACTTTCAATATGAGTATCGGTTGATTCAATGCTGCTAACATGAGTCAGTGTTGAGATTTGCAATTACCAATGGCAATTACCGTAATGTATCTAAACAACTTGAACAAGTTTTGAAATCAGAGGAACATTACTGTACACCATAATAAACATTCTGGACTGAATATGATTAAACTGGATTAGGCCTGATAATTGTTTATTCTTCATAGTTGATTCTCGCTTGATATTTTCATGCTGTGTTAAATTGATGAGTGGGTAGTAACAGAATGTCTACACAACTGATTGCACTATCAAGTCCAATTATGCCATTTCATCTTGTTTATGTGTATTGGATTCCTGCAACTGGGCCAATTCATCTCCTTTCAAAAGAGCAAAATTTGAAAAAAAAGCATAGGAATAAGCCTAGCATCCACAAATTGAAGGACAATTAACATAATGCAAGTAATACATAACATGAAGTCATTAGCATAATATATTTTCAGCAATCATTGTAAGACTAGTATGGTTATAAGTCATTGATAATTTACTATCCCTCAGTATTAGATGGTTTATATGCAAATCAGATTTTCCACAATAGCTAGAATACAGACTTAAAATGATATTTTCCCCAGGACAAAAGCATATAGTATCATAAAGAAAGGCAAGTTCACTAAATAAAAGTGCCCTACTTACAAGCAATTCAATCACTCAGCATGCTAACCGCCGAACAGACTTTCTTTGTAGCCTATGTACTGTTGATCAACATCAATGGATTCTCCATATTGCTTGCATTTTGACGTAGATTGATGGGAGTCACACAATGACTTGCTATTAGAGGATGGTTACTATGTTCCTGTCTAATTATCTAAAGTAGCCTCCGCATCCAAACAAGTGCAGAGTCCATATCTAGAACAGGGAGATGTGCATTAGATCTAAGGTAGCTCAATAACACAATGCAGTGTTTCATGATGAAACTCAATATGCTGAGACATTATAAAGTGAGGATCATGTCTTAGAAGTTCTTCTGAAACAACCTCTGTGTGATCAGAAAAGAGTCATTAGATGTCCTTAGCATGGCCTCTTTCATCAGGGACAGCAGTGACTTCAGGGTAGATTGAAAACAGTGCACTGATTCAATATTGGAATCAATATATTGGCATGGAATAACACCACTTGATTACATGTTTCTTTCAAGGAGGGTCTCAGGTTTTTATAGACTGAGACCGTGTTTGTGTATGTGTGCGTGTCTGTGCGCATTGTGCAGTGCATGGTTGTGTGTATGTGGGTGTTGTGCATTATGTTGATTTTGTTTGTGTGTGTCTGTGTTTACTTGTACCGCCAGATAAATACTGTTGCTTCTCCCCTCGTAATTTGTTTGAATAATTTGCCCTCTACCAAGAACAATTTACAAACATTTGTCTGAAAACAAATTTAAATAAAACTTGGAGTTGTTGCCTGTGGGAGCAATAGGGAAGTGTGTGTGTAACGTGTGCGTCCAACTCACACTCTCAAACACCCAGCTCACTCTCCAGATCCCAATCACTCGAATTCTAATCACCTGTTCACACACCTGCATGCCATCATCCCACACTATTTAGTTCAGTTCCTTGCACCCCATCACTGTGAGGTATTGTTTGTTTGTTGAAACAAGCTTTTTCAGAGCTCTGGTTTTTCCCGTCCTTCTCGCCTCCTGTGTATGATAGTTTTTGCCTGCTTCACTCACAACGCCTTTTACATATTCCCTGCCAGTACTGTTGCCATTTTTTAACCTACCATGTATGACCTTTTGCCTGCCCCTGGACCCAGCTACCTACCTCCTCCTATGGTCCCCTTCATTAAACAGCTGCTGCGCTTTGCGCTTGAAACCAGCTCTCGGTCTCCCTCGTGTTCATAACAGAATACCTCCCCGAAAACGACAAATGGATTCAGTGGATTGCAGCTACGTCTAGCCCGACAGGAGGAACGGATTGATGAACTCTGCGACCTCCTTCGCTAGTCCATTCCTTCTTCAGCAATATCAGGTGCCACAGCCTCCTCTCGTTCATTCTCCACTAGATCCATGCCTAATCAATACGACGGCTCCCCAGTGAAATGTCAAGGATTTGTCATTCAGTGTAACCTGTACATACATGTAGGCAATCACCCTGCTGACTTCACCTCTGACAAAGACAGGGTGGACTTCGTCACCTCCCTACTCACAGAAAAACCTCTGTAATGGGCCACAGCCCTGTGGGCCTCTCAAGGTTCTGATCTGTCCTCTGAATCACGTTTCCATGCCCTCTTCAAGGAGGTGTTTGACCATTCAGTTTCAGGTCGTCACACCGGGGACCTGTTATGTGAGCTGCGACAGGGCCGTCGCTCCACCACTGAGTATGCCCTTGAGTTCCGCACCATGGCTGCCGGCAGTGGATGGCGTGAACCAGCTCTCCTTGCAGTCTACTGGAGGGGTCTTAATCAGGAGTAACAGACCGAACTAGCCTGCAGAGGCAATTTAGCAGATCTAAACCAATACATCTGGATGTCCATATCCATTGGAAACCTACAGGTGGACCGCAGCCCTATACAGTCGCCCATTGCCTGCGATTCTTCCACGCCCTTCTCTCATCCACCACGGTCCAATAGCCCCGAACCCATGCAGCTCGGCCGCGCCCCTCTAACACGAGAGACAATGAGAGACAATGGAGGTTACATGTGAACCTGTGCCTCTATTGTGGAGAGAGTAGCCACCTACTCACTAGCTGTCCAATTTGCTCCCCACGAGGGGTTGACCACAACCCCTCCACTTCTGCCCAGGTAAACACCTCTACGTTTTTGAATATTACCAAAAGGCAGTTTGGTATCCCGGCTCTTCTTTCTGCTAATGGGGTTACTCAGTTTGTGGAGGGACTAGTGGACTCGGGGGCTGCAGGAAATTTCATTGACGAATATTTGGCACAACAGTTAAGAGTCCCTGTTAATCCTCCCTTTAGGATTAATGCGCTGGACAGACAACCTCTCGGAACTGGTCTTGTGATTCGCATGACCGACGGTATCACCCTTCAGATTGGCCTCCTTCACTCTGAGGTCATTCACGATCCTGCCATCTCCTGGCAACAAAGGGAACTGCTGCCATGGTCTCCCGCCTGTTTTAAGAACTGCTTCAGTCTACCCTGTCGAGCCACCTCTATAGAAGTGTCATGACGTGGCCCTTTCTGGGTGTAGATCGTGGCTTCCCCTTCTCTCACTCTCTCCCACACCCTGGTTCTGTTATCTCCGGTCGTAAATTCCCCTTTTCATACAGAGAGAGGCCACAAAGTGAACAAAGGATTTCACGTGGCCAAACTCCTAAATCCCCAAAATGGGAAAATGAAACTATATGTCCACTTGTGAGAATGTGGGAAGGGTCCGTGGACACTCCTCAGTCTCAGTTGCTAATATATGCATATTATTATTAGTATTGGATAGAAAACACTCTAAATATTGTCTGTGAGTATATCAGAACTGATATTGCAGGCGAAACCCTGAGGAAAATCAAAAGAAGTGGCTTCTATTTTGAAAACTCCATGTTCCATAGCCTCCCTTTGCTGGATTTAAAGGGATATTAACCAGATTCCTTTTCCTATCGCTTCCTCAAGGTGTCAACAGTCTCCAGACATAGTTTCAGGCTTTTATTTTGAAAAATGAGCCAGAACGATAACATCGCGTCAAGTGGTCACATGAGTTTTGCTCGCGCAACAGAGTTTGGATAGGTATTGCTTTTCCCTTTCCTACTGTGAAAGACATTTGCGGTTGATATATTATCGATTATATATTTTAAAAACAACCTGAGGATTGTGGACATTATGGAAACTATTTGGAATTTTCGTCTGCGTTGTCGTGACCGCTCTTTCCTGTGGATTTCTGAACATACCTCCGTTTGTTTGGAGCGTTATTTTGGATATAAAAATAATCTTTATGGAACAAACATTTGTTGTGTAACTGGGAGTCTCGTGAGTGAAAACATCCGAAGATCATCAAAGGTAAACGATTAATTTGATTGCTTTTCTGATTTTCGTAACAAGGCTACCTGATGCTAAGTGTACTTAATGTTTTGTCGTGCGATCGATAAACTTACACAAACGCTTGGATTGCTTTCACTGTAAAGCATCATTTCAAAATCTGACACGACAGGTGGATTAACAAAAGGCTAAGCTGTGATTTCATGAATATAAATATTTTTTGTAATATTTGAATGTAGTGCTATGCTATTCAGCGGTTGTTGATGACACTTATCCCGTTAGTGGGATTGCAGCCATAACAGTTAAGGGACAGTTATGTTGAGTGTGTTTCATTTGGTGACCTCACGAAGGACAGGAAATATACAACCATATTTCTGAATATGCACATTTCTCAATTATGGTGTTTGCATCTAATTGTTGTATAAAATGAATGAGTAGAGATTAAACTATTTGTGAAATTATGTGATGTTAATTTTGAGAGAATTGTATTCCCTGTAAAGTTGAACAAGTCAGCGGCCACACCCTTGTGAGCACAGACATGATCTGGCATCATGAAACCACCTTCTATTGTTACGAATACAACCCTATCCTGAGGAAATTCTCTTCAGACAACGCATGCTGAGGTGGCACAGGTTTGAGTACCAAGACTAAGTGAACCCACAGCAGGCGCTGTGATTGCGAATAGTTGAGTACCAAAACTATACCACGTGGAGCATTGGCTACACGGCTGGAAATGGTTAAACTCAGACTATCGATCCCTAAAGAATAAGAGCAAATCATAGATACCAATTACTAGTCTGCAGCTAGAAATTGTTAACCTGGGATGTGAATACCGACAACTGCGAAACATCTACTCTAAGAACAATATCCATTACAACAGTCTTTAGTCTTTCCTGTTCTTTCTCAGTCCACACCCCCTTCCCTTTGTCCAGCAAGCTGTCATATCGGTTTTGCCCACTAGGGGATCTTCCCTATCATTGTAAGTAACCAATATCTACTGTTTGTTTGTTTTATGCATTTCTGTGATTATATAGTTGGTAAATAAATGATTAAGCCAATTTGTGTATGGATGATTCATAGTTTAGACTGGGTTCGTGCAGCTAACCAAGAATTTGACGACATTTGAAATGAGACTGATGTAAGGTAAAGAATAATTCATTAATAGAAGACTAATTGATCGGATAATAAAATATCTGAAAAGTTATATCCGAGCATTCCAAACATCTTCCATTTAAGAATAATGGAGGCCACTGTGTTCTCGGGGACCTTCAAGGCTGCAGACATTTTTTGGTATCCATCCCAGATCTGTGACTTGACACGATCCTGTATTGGAGCTCTACGGACAATTCCTTCAACCTCATGGCTTGGTTTTTGCTCTGTCATGCACTGTCAACTGTGGGACCTTATATAAATGGGTGTGTGTCTTTCCAAATCATGTCTAATCAATTGAATTTACCGCAGGTGGATTCCAATCAAGTTTTAGAAACATCTCAAGGATGATCAATGGAAACAGGATGCACCTGAGCTCAATTTCACGTCTGGGCTGAATACTTGTGGGGACAACATCACCAATGCAATTCCTAATGAAGCCAGTGGTTAGCCCATTGATGTTATCGGTGGAGTCTCAGAACATATTTCAATCAGTACTAGCAAGCTGTCTTTAAAAAAAAAAACTTTATTTAACTAATTCAAGTCAGTTAAGAACAAATTCATATTTTCAATGACAGCCTAGGAACAGTGGGTTAACTGTCTTGTTCAGGGGCAGAACTACAGATTTTTACCATGTCAGCTCAGGGATTTGATCTTGCAACATTTACGGTTACTGGTCCGACGCTCTAACCACTAGGCTACCTGCCGCCCCTGTTCTGTAGCATAAGCTCTGATTCTGTCTACCATTTCGCAATGGCGCGAGTCACGAGTACATCCTGTTTGAGCTTCTGCTTGGAAGCAGGAGTATGGAGTCATGATCTGGTTTGCCGAATGGGGACAAGGGAGGGCCTTGTATGCATGCTTGTGGTAGAATAACAGTTGTCCACGACTTTATCTCCCCTAGTGGTGAAGTAGATGTGTTGATGGGAGTTGGGCATCACGTGTCTTAATGACACAGAATTTAAATCGCCAGCAACAAATAACGCAGCCTGCAGGTGCAAGTTTTCCTGCTTGTTTATAGCCTTGTACAGTTCGTTAAGTGCCAGCTTGTTATTCATCTTGTCTTGAGTTACAATGTATACAACAGTCACAATAGCAGCTGAAAACTCTCTTGGGAGGTAAAACGGTTGGCATTTGACCATCAGGTATTCCAAGATGGGTGAGCAATGGGCCGAGACTTCCACTGTGCTCGTGTCGGCACACCATTTGTTGTTGTTGAAGAGGCAAACACCTCCCCCAATCAATTTCCCTGATTGAGTACACTGCTGTACAGTCCTGTCTGCTCAGTGAATGTGTGTGTGGGGGGTGTGTGTGTGTGTACACGCAGGACCGGATGCACACTCTGAAAGCCAAAAGCATGAACTACTTAGGGAGAATAAATTTGCCTCATCTTTAAAAGGCAATGCATCAGTAAGCACATTATCATTATGTGTGCTGATGGACAGTGAACTAATGTATGCAGCGATGGCCTGAAAAAGAAATCAGCAGGTGCAGGATACTATGACTCAGAGAATGCTCAGAGGAGGGGAATGGAGGAAGGGACTCGCAGAGATGCCAGGTCTTTACTAAAGCTTCAGGGCGAGTGTGTTTGAATACTGGCAGGTGAGTGGGCTGGTGAGTGGGCTGTGGTAGTGCGTGGTGGACTGTGGCTGACTTGTGAGTTAATTAGCTTTCTTAAGTTTTCCTGGACAGATTTAACTTCAGATTATACAACAGCATGACCCATAATGCTTCAGTAACATTGCTCTACAGTTGAATTTGTTGTAGCTTTTGCTCTAAACCTCTATTCTACTCCAGGCCTTTAGATGGGGTTTATTCTTGGTCCCTTTTAATTTAAGACTCGAATCAGGCACAAAGTAACCTAGTCCTGCACGCTCAAATCCTGCCCACTACATCCTGCACCCTGTGGTGATGGTGGTGCAGCTCAACTATCTTCCTCATCCATATCAGGGAATGCTGTCTCAATTCTCACCCCTCTGATGTATGACTGGTGGACAGCAGTGTACTCAGTATGAGTATCAGTATGGCCAACTAAGGCCAGGGTATAGGAAGTAGTGATGGGGAGGTAGATCAGAATTCTCTTCGATTATAATCACAGTCGTGTACAGGGCAAGGTGACCGAAAACATGACCAAATACAAACAGTGTAGCTAATTTGTGGAGTGGTTGAAAAACGAGTTTTAATGACTCCAACCTAAGTGTATGTAAACTTCCGACTTGAACTGTATATACATCAATATTATTTTGGAGGATATCATAACGATACTTTGACTCCAAGTATGAATTTGTAAAAAATGTAATACTGTAAAACTTCAATTAAATACTGAGTCTCATAGCCAACTGTCCCTTTTAATAGTCGGGAAACAGCACCGATTTCCGCAAAGAAATGCCTCTTTCAAATAAACGGCAGGTCTAAATACATTTTTTCGAGGTGAACATTAATTGTTTACGAGGCTTAATGTTTGATTTTATACATTCAGAAATTCCGTAATGACTTGAAAGAATGATGGCAATCATCTGTTTTTATCACCAGCAAGAACCTGCTATCCATTGGCTGCTAACAGCTGAGAACTGCTAGCTAACACCGGTTGAAAGTAAGATCTGCTGTAAATGCAAGGTCAAAGACAATAATATTTATTCTGTCAAGGAAGCTCTAGGAATAGTCTTGGTGGTTCTAATGTTCCAATGTTTTGGTACCCTTCCCCAGATCTGTGCCTTGACACAATCCTGTCTCGGGGTGTCTACAGACATTTCCTTCAAACTCATTGCTTGGTTCTTGTTCTGACATGCACTGTCAACTGTGGGACCTTATGTAGACAGGTGTGTGCCTTTCCAAATCATGTCCAATCAATTGAATTTACCACAGGTGGATTCCGATCAAGTTGTACATAGCTATGTAAATGTGATATTTCTGCCCTAGCAGAAAGGTGAGGGACTTCTACCTGGGCCTGACATGGTGCACTGCTTTAAACTGGACCCAGATTTACTGTCTGCTCAGGATTAATAGGGGAAGGTCTCTCTCTGATAGTGTGTGTGCTTACTGCATAGGAGACCAGACTGTAACATGGCTTGATTTCTCTCTCTCTCTCTCTCTCTCTGTCTCTGTCTCTGTCTCTGTCTCTCTCTCTCTCTCTCTCTCGTAAAATACTTGGGACAATAATTACAGAATTAGATGGTAATAAATGCTTGTGTGTACAATAATGGACAACATTAACCAATGCCTTTGTGGAAATACACTACCTGGCTTATAGTGTAAAAAGGCCTAGTGAGTGAGTTTCTATCCAACAGCTAATGTTAAACTATTCTGATCTGTCCCAGAGGCCTGACACTTACACCAGACCCATAATGGTGTAATCTCATTTGAGACATAATCATCTACTATAAACAGCTATGAAATCAGTCGCTATTTCAGTTGGAGTGCAAGATAGAGATGAAAGCCCAAGTGGATGCCGCTTAATGTAATGGCCAGTATCATTGCCCTACGCATAGCCGACCACATTCTGATGAAGCTATTATTTTATATGAAATTGAGATGTAAGAACCCCAGAGATCAGATGGTTGAGATGAGATAAAATATCCAAACCTAAGGTGGATTGACATGAGTTTGAGTGATATGAAGGATTTGATGTGAGATCTGCCAATTGGCAGTTGTGTTTGTGAGTGGTTCCGCAACATTCAAAATTGATCACAAATTGCAGCTGGCATAAACGAAAAACTATTTTCTTACTACAATTCCAATGGCCAATAGAGCCATTACCAGCGGCATGGATCAGTTTGATTATCGTTTGTCTGATTTTGCAGCTGCCCAATTGCTCAGTGCGCTGGATTTAATTTGTTCATCTGAGCTTGTGAGCACAATGATAAATGGGTTCAGTAGAGAGGGACAAAAACCCAGCCCATCTGAGCACGGAGCAGATAGTTTTACTGGTGGCAATTCTCCTCACGTATTTAATAAGGCAGCACGGAGGCGCCAATATGTGTCAAAACCTGACATCTTTTCTGCTGAGCTAGCCTATTGGAATTTAGCCCATTAATGTCTTACATTTTTATAAGCCGGCAGATTGGATCACATGTGGCCCAGCCAGCAACCCACTGGGAAAAAACTGGTTGAATCAATGTTATTTCCACATCATTTCAACAAATAAATTCAATGTGATGACGTTGAATCAACTGATTAGATTTGCAAAGTGTCATCAACGTAAGGGAGTTTCGTATTTTTTTCACCCAACTATTAACCTAATTCTAATAACACGGCACATTTTTTTTTGATTTAATGTTTTATTCACCTTAGTTGACAACTAAACCAAATGTAAATCATAACTAGACATGTAACTTGATAGAGATTCTGTTGACACACATCTGCAAAAACCCTTGCACAATGCAATGCTGCTGGCCCTTGCCCAGACTGTGCAGATGAAATCACTACTAACATGGCCTGTGTTTTAATTATTCTTCTGATGTTGACTAAATATAACTCTTCTTCTTCCCCTCATTGTGAATATGAATATACTAATCGAAAGCTGACAAGTGTGTGACACCTCCCAGGTATTAATGTTCTCTGTGGGAAGTTAATGGAGGTCAGACTCTTGATGCGGATGAAAACACTGATAAGAATAGAGTTCTAAGTAATGGATCTCCACACATGTTCTGATGTTCTATCTTAATACGTACATGCATTCAACTGAATTGTTTATGTGCAGAACGACTGAATTATATCACGATCATGTATTCTATTCATTAGAGAGGACTAATTAATGGGTCAACTTATTAAATCATCATAGTGTTATATTTCCTTACTGGAGCCCCCTTTTTACTCTTCTCTGATCAAAGCAGTGTTGTTACAATTAATTGCAATCTCTAATCCAGACTCATGTTATGTGGCCTTTGTTCAACTCTAATTTCATTATTTTGCTCATTGTATGAATTGATTCAAGATCACCTTAGATGTTCAGGAAAAGCATGTTGAGTCACACAAGTAAGCATTAGCAGTGATGGCATAGCATTTTAATTAGGGAATCTGAAAATGATTTTTTTCTCCTAATCTCAGCTCGTTACCTGTATAAAATACACCTGGGAGACATAAATCTTCCTGATTGAGAGGGGGTCAAATAATTATTTCCCTCATTAAAATGCAAATCAATTTATAACATTTTTGACATTCGTTTTTCTGGATTTTTGTTATTCTGTCTCTCACTGTTCAAATACACTTACTATTAAAACTATAGACTGATCATTTCTTTGTCAGTGGGCAAATGTACAAAATCAGCAGGGGATCAAATACTTTTTTCCCTCACTGTATATAATTTTGCATATGGAGATAAAATAAAATCAGAGTTTAGCTCCTTACAACAGCTGTATAAAAATCTGTCAATTAAGAAATAAACTGATCAAGGTTGCTCTCCCTTATATAGTTTTATTTTAACCATCTGTTAATTTTCCTTGATATTTTCAAAAAGATCACCATGCAGTGCTGTAAATTGGGACACAGAAAGTAACAACATTTCCCATAATTGATGTTAGTACTAGATTGCCAGAATGTACAGTATATCCCCAGGCTCCACATACAGCGCCTAGTAAAAATCTGCACACCCCTTGAACAGTTTTGACATTTTGTGGTGGCAGCATCATGTTATGGGTATGCTTGTCACCGGCAGAGACTGGAGAGTTTGTCAGTATTAAAAGAAGTATGGAACGAGCAACGCCCAGGTAAAAAGTTAGAGGAAACCCTGCCTCAGACTTCTGAATACCTAGCCCTGGGATAGAGCCTTTTTCTCAGCTGGACTATTGCACACATATTAATGCCAAAGACACACCAGAATGGCTTTCCAATAGGTGTTGAGTGTTCTAGTCTCAGTCCTCTGACTTAAATCTGCTTGAAAATCAGAGACAAGGATTTAATATTGCTGCCCATCAATGATTCTCAAGCAAATCTACTGAGCTTGAACTACAGTATTTCTGCTGCACCTGAGCAAAAACAATGGATTTAATGTTGCTCTAAGTAAGAGTTGTGCAAAGTTGGTAGAATCTTATTCAAAATTGTTCACAGCTTTAATGGCTGCCAAAGGTACTTCCACCAGGTATGAACTACGTGTGAAGACAAATACAATCAATACTTTTTAAAAATGTATTGTTATACTTTTTCTTTCACTTTGAATATGTGAAGTAGGTTTTGAGAAAATTTTAAGGCAGCAAAATGTGTAAACTGTGTAACGGGTTGTGTATACTTTCACTAGGCACTCTACCTCAAGTAGGTTATCCTTGTAAATTTCCAGTAAAGTGCATTTCATGAGTTCTCATTAATCAACCTCATTTGAAAAATGTGAGAATTCTTACTATGAAATTGATTTCCGTTTAATTTGAATGTCAAGTGCATTCTGTCACAACTTTGTATCATATCAGTGAATAGATTCAGAAATGCATATAGACATGAAATAATAGAGTTATATGCTATAATCCAAAGTCTGGGCTTTTAAAATAATTAGTCATGATGGTGTGCTATGTGATGTGTGAAAAGCCCAAGGACACAACCTCTTGTGGGAGCCCATATAATCACTGTCTGCTCGGTTTCTCTATTGATTCTAAAAGGGAGGGTTCTGTTACTTCAGCCATGGGCAGAGTGGGATTTTAACCCTTTTTATCTGAAGAATATCTTATGATTTCAGTATCATTATCTGTTCACAGATACAACTGTGTTTAGCCTGATATGTAACTCTATCTTGCCTAAGCATGAGCATCTCCTCTGTGAGATGGGTGTTGTGGTGTACCTAACCCTGTGTATCCCTGGTATATTTACCTATAGCCTGAAGGTAGTGTGGTCAATCATGTACCCAACTGTGCTGGAGGTTATTTATTTCTAACCTGTTGCACATACAATATAAATTATCCATAATCTCTGGCATCTACTGATGACCTCCCCCCATAGTCGCTGTTGGAAACCCCTCCAAATACAGGATTGGCCCGGATCATCCCCCTAGACTGTGTTAGATCTATTTGGGATGTTTATCTGTCAGTCTGTCTGGCTGCATCCAGAGATCAGGCCAGATAGACTAACCGTGCCCTCTCCTCTCTGATCAGAATAACACACTGAGCATCGCATGCCATCAGCACTGCCAGTTCCTTCTTGCTCCTCTCTAACCTACATCAAATAATATGGATTAGTGAATTAATGCCCTATAAGCTTCTCCATTGCATTCACGGTAACTAATGCTATTTGGAAGAAAAATGGTGTGTCTAATTAAAATGTTGTGGTGGCATTCTAGCTCCCTAGAATAATAATCTGCGACATATTCATTTTTCACAAGCAGATGTTTTTTTTTAACATCAATGCATTGACACCACCTCACCTTACTCAGTCACTCATTGTTTTTTGGTTAGTTTTGGGTTCATACTGAGCATCAATCAGGGAGGCAGCAGGTGGCCGAGCAGTTAGAGCGTTGGGCCAGTAACCGAAAGGTCGTTGGTTTGAATAACCTACCTGACAAGGTGAAGAATCTGTTGATGCGCCCCAAACTACCATGGCTGACCCTTTAAAACAGCACATTTCACTGCACCTATCAGGTGTGTGACATAAAAATCACAACCACGCAGCTCTTTAGTATCTCTAGCGGAGATGTCTCGCAGAATGGATGTGGTAGAATTTCAGTACATAAATGCTCCATGTCACGCCCTGGTCTTAGTATTTTGTGTTTTCTTTATTTATTTGGTCAGGCCAGGGTGTGACATGGGTTTATTCTGTGGTGTGTTTGTGTATGGGGGTTTTTCGTAGGTTTTGGGATTGTGGCTTAGTAGGGTTGTCTAGAAAAGTCTATGGTTGCCTGAGGCGGTTCTCAATCAGAGGCAGGTGATTTTCGTTGTCTCTGATTGGGAACCATATTTAGGCAGCCATATTCTTTGAGTGTTTCGTGGGTGATTGTTCCTGTCTCTGTGTTTATTGTCACCCGGCTGTATAGGTTTTCACGTTCCGTTTCTTGTTTTTGTATTATCGTGTTTTTTCGTTTATTAAACATGTATCAAAATTACCACGCTGCATTTTGGTCCGACTCTCTTTCGACGGAAGAAAACCGTAACACTCCAATGACAGGTTGTTTCTTCTTCTCTTACCAACCTGCTGTAGGTAACGTCACTGTACAACTCTGTGAAGTGAAGTTATCCATATTGCATGTGAGGCTTTTAAATGCTGGTCAACCATATATTAATGTCTACCAGCTTTGAAAAAATTATTCTGAGGTCTATGGAAGCAGATCATGATCTATTAGAATATAGGTGTAGGATTACTTATTTGCATATAAGAACTGGCCATGATAATAAGCTGCATGATACCAGTTGTAGGATCTTAATCTGATAATTATTTTGTTGCTGAGAATTTGCAAACAAAGAACTTTCTTCTGAAACTCGTCAGTATATTCTTGTTCTGAGAAATGAAGGCTATTCCATGTGCGAAATTGGCAAGAAACTGAAGATATCGTACAACGCTGTGTACTACTCCCTTCACAGAACAGCGCAAACTGGCTCTAACCAGAATAGAAAGAGTGGGAGGCCCCGGTGCACAACTGAGCAAGAGGACAAGTACATTAGTGTCAGGTTTGAGAAACACATGCCTCACAAGTCCTCAACTGGCAGCTTCATTAAATAATACCCGCAAAACACCAGTCTCAACGTCAATAGTGAAGAGGCGACTCTGGGATGCTGGCCTTCAGAAGAAAGTTCTTTGTTTCTGGCCATTTTGAGCCTGTAATCGAACACACAATGCTGATGCTCCAGATACTCAAGTCGTCTAAAGAAGGTGTTTTATTGCTTCTTTAATCAGAACATCAGTTTTCAGCTGTGCTAACATAATTGCAAAAGGATTTTCTAATGATCAATTACACATATATATATATACACATATATACATATATACACATATATATATATATACATATATATACACATACATATATATATATATACATATATATACACATACATATATATATATATATACACATATATACACATATATATATATATATATATATATATATATACACACACACATATATATATACACACACATATATATATATATATATCTATAACTTTGTCATGCTTTATAAATAATTAATAAATGTGGCTGTAATATATATATGTATGTATATATATATATATATATATACACATACACATATATATATATATATATATATATATATATATACACATACACATATATATATATATATACACATACACATATATATATATATATATATATATATATATATATATATATATATATATATATATATATATATATATATATATATATATACACATACATACACATATATATATATATATATATATATATATATATATATATATATATATATATATATATATACATATATACACATATATATATATATATATATATATATATATACACATACATATATATATATATACATACATATACATACATATATATATTACAGCCACATTTATTAATTATTTAGAAAGCATGACAAAGTTATAGATGCTTTGCAACACATTTATGTAGTGCTTATGAAGGCATTACGAAGGCTTTATGAAGTCTTTATAAGCTGAATGTAATTTAAAGCTGGACCGAATAGGGTCAATAATGTCCGCATACAACAAGAAAAGAGAATGCATTTTTCTGTCCTAGATTTCTGTTATTCTGAAAGATGTGTTCAGCTAGTCTCAGCCTCAACTCCTACCACAGTACCATGGGATTTAACCAGAGAAGAAATGCTATACAACACTGTGGCATTTTACATACGCTTCCAAAATGTGTTGGGTTATTTAACAGGGTGGCATTTCCAAAGGTCATGGCCTTTCTTTGTTCATATGGTGCTTTCGATGTCAATGTTTCAGTGTTCAACATAAGTTTTTTGAGTGCATTTGTCAGCGGCCTGATCCCTGTTAGGTCTGCAGAGATGGCTTATCAGCAGGAGGGATTGATTCTCAGCCAGCTCCCTGTGATCTTTTCCACCTGTCACTCTCCCCTTCATCTCCCAGGCCTAATCGATGGGCTGCACCCAGATACTAAACTCTGCTGAATTACAATTGCACCTGCCAGCCAGTTTGGGGAGGGAGGGAGTCTCGACAATGATTTACAAGGCCCCTGTGGTCTATAGGTCTAGCTAAACACACAACGTAATGACTAAAAGTTGACCCATACACTTTACCCTTGAGTCAGGAATAAGGAACTTCTCTGCAGTTCAACTTCTTCTAGTCCGCTGAATTGTTTCTCCTTTTTAATGTTTCATTCCTTCAGATGAAATTCCTGTCACTTTTCAACTAGTATCAAAGTCCAGACAGTGAGAACACGACATACTTTCCCCAGGCAGGCAATTAATCTTTATATGAAAGAAAAGGAGGAGCAGAAAGAAGTGGTTTTTCAGAGTCCTCCTGGATCGGGAGAGATGAGCCTCGTGGCCTTTCCTTTCCCCTTAAAGGAATCTTGGGGCCCCTCATGGAGGAGTGAAGTTAAGGATTCATCACTGACAAGGAAATAAAAGTGTGTGTGATCAGGGTGGCTGGGTCAGCAGCACTGGGCTTAATGGAAGACTAATGGGCAAGGGGTGCAGGCCTGACGGGCTCTGAGGAGCCCTGTTCACACTCCCTACACCTGCCATCTATCACACTTCCAGCTGATACTGGGAGATAGCTGTACCACGCAAAGGGTTGGGGGACTGGGGACCAAACAGCCAGCCAGCTGCATGGGGACACAGACAGTGCGACATATCATTAGGAACAGCCTGTGTTGTAACCATCCTTTCTGCATCACATATTGAGGCGAAGAGTGTGTTGTCTTAAGGCTCGTACACATGCCGATCGTTCAGCGGCCAGTGTTTTAGAGACTACCCGCTGTAGACGTCTGACTGCTGAAATTTTTCACAGATTATACAGTTGTCAAATCGGTGTGCACTCAGTTCTCAAATTACGTTCAGAGGTGCTAAGTACTTTCGGCCAGCAAATTTATTGGTGTGTCTGAGCCCGTACAAGCAGGGCCTTCCAGCTAATCACAGTGTCATCATGTGGTGCATGATGTTATATGTTCTGGTATGAAATTCGTAGGATATTTAAGTTGAAAACAATTGATAGCATCTGTATGAGAGGAAGATGATTGAATCTCCATCTTTGTCAATTGAGATGTGTTGGTAATTAAAATGGTGATGTATTCAGCCCAAGTAGGCAATGTCTTGTATAAGCTGTTACGCGCTCAGTGGTCAGTCTGGATGTTTCTGTTAAACAGTGAGGGTTCAGATGTTTTCCTACAGTGCGGGAGTTTAGGGAGGAATGTGAAAATGATTGTAAAGAAGGGTAAAGAAAACAGGTTATGGATCTATTTGATCACCTGCCTTCTATGAGTCTTTGCCATGGCAAAACTTCAAAACTGAGTGAATGCTGCTCAGTTTGAATAATGAGTACAAAAGCTATTCTTCAGCGCAAGGTTGCTATTTACTGTGCCATTGTATAGAATAGACGGAAAAACATCAACAACATCCTTGCCAAAAAACTAAATATTTTAAGAGCTAAATGCAATTACAAACAAGAGAGAGGTAGGCAGGCTTATAATGCACAAAGACAAGAGGGCGGTGGGGTGAGTGGGTTGTCAACACAGGCTTTGATTCAAGCAGATGTAGTTGTTGATGTATGCCCCGGATGGCTGTTGGTAGGTGTAAGGAGGTGTAAGGAGTGTAAGGAGGACATGATTAGAGCTGGATTACCCTCCTCCCCAGCTCATATAAACCTGGGACATAAACAAATCAAAGTTGGCCATAGTGGGAGTAACCATAGAATTATATGGGAGTAACCTTACTGAGTAAAGTATTTGTCATCATTTAATTTTAGCGAATCACAACACTGAGAAGGTGTTGTGGGAGATGATTGGTTGGTAGATTTAAGCCGATTAAGCCAATGCCTATGTGCTGGGAGTTTCTCCCGGTCTTTCTGTATTGGCTAACAAAGGCCAAGCTTGACGCATTGGTTCACCAGACTCTTCACTCGAAGTGTCTGGTAACGAGATTAGAGCTGGGTAGAAGAAGGGTGAAGTAAGAGATGCAGATGCACAGAGTATTGTATTAATTACTACTACCACTTACAGTAGCACTCCTGTATCCATCTTTAGTAGCTGTCTACGTGAACTAGTTCTCCTCTATCTGTAAATATCTGTATAACTCCTGTTCTTACCTGTAGAAAATCATACCTATTACCTCCTGCGTCAATGTACCTGCTTTATCTCACCTCCATGTACAGATGTGGGATCTTAATTTGAGCCAGTTTGTTACAGCAGGAAAATAATCCAGCAGCAACGGGAAATGTGAATTATGTGGACTATAATCATTGGAAATGTTTGTAGGGGTTGATACATTTTTCGTTAGTGCAAATCAGATCTGAAACTTTAGAAGCCTTTAAAACTCAAATACCCTACAAGGTTGCATTTCCTGCCTGCTATGCAGGAACATTCTCAGCAACAAAAGAGTGATCAAATTAAGATCCTACATCTGTACCTACAATTGTTTACTGAGGCTCCTCTGCTTGTTGTCAGTTGCAATCCTGTGTAGCTCTTAAAAATGCAAATTGCATACAGGGTAGCTTTCAAGCTAGCTTTTGTGTGCAGTCTGCAATTTACTTTGTAATGTCACTCTCTCCTTGTCACTGAACAGTGGACTTGAGTGTCAGCAGTATAGCCTTCCTCCTGAGTCCTGGTGGAATTACATAGTATCTTTCAGAAAATCCTGCAGCATCTCCCTGATCAGCATGGTGACAAATAGTGTTAAAAGCAGCCGGCTGTTCTGTATACTCTCTAATGTATGCGGCCGTGACAGTATTTGTGTGCCTTTTATATGTCTTTTAATCAGGGCTCCTGAAAGGAGCAGCGGTCTAAGGCACTGCATCTCAGTGCTAGAGGCGTCACTACAGACCCTGTTTCGGTTCCAGGCTGTATCACAACCGGCCATGATTAGGAGTCCCATTGGGCGGCGCACAATTGGCCCAGTAGTGTCCGGGTTAGGGTTTGGCCGGGGTAGGCCGTCATTGTAAATAAGAATTTGTTCTTAACTGACTTGCCTAGTAAAATTAAATAAATAAAAATGATGGCAGTCCAGAGAACCTTAAGCGTTCCTCCTGTAGATATACAGTAGCTAAAGAAAGCTTTACTGCATTGAACTTTCAAAAAATTCAAACAGACTTCACACTATGTCTCTGATAAATTCAGGGACAGCTACGTACATTAATTTACGATGTACTTTTTCAGTTCTTCTGGCTTTTGAATGATACCCCCTAAATTAATTCATTGTGTGCAATACTGTGCAAACATTTTAGGCAGGTGTGAAAAAATGCTGTAAAGTAAGAAGGCTTTCAAAAATAGACATGTTAATAGTTTATATTTATCAATTAACAAAATGCAAAGTGAGTGAACAGAAGAAAAACCCTACATCAAATCAATATTTGTTGTGACCACGCTTTGCCTTCAAAATAGCATCAATTCTTGTTGGTACACTTGCACACCGTTTTTGAAGGAACTCGGCAGGTAGGTTGGCCCAAACATCTTGGAGAACTAACCACAGTTCTTCTGTGGATTTAGGCAGCCTCAGGTGCTTCTCTCTCTTCATGGAATCCCAGACAGACTCGATGATGTTGAGATCAGGGCTCTGTGGGGGCCGTACCATCACTTCCAGGACTCTTTGTTCTTCTTTACACTGAAGATAGTTCTAAATGACTTTCACTGTATGTTTGTGGTGATTGTCATGCTGCAGAATACATTTGGGGCCAATCAGATGCCTCCCTGATGGTATTGCATGATGGAAAAGTATCTGGCTGTACTTCTCAGCATTGAGGAGAGCATTAATTCTGACCAAATCCCCAACTCCATTTGCAGAAATGCAGCTCCAAACTTGCACGGAACCTCCACCATGCTTCACTGTTGCCTGCAGACACTCATTCGTGTACAGCTCTCCAGCCTTTCGGTGAACAAACTGCCTTCTGCTACAGCCAAATATTAAAACATTTGACTCATCAGTCCAGAGCACCTGCTGCCATTTTTCTGCGCCCCATTTCCTGTGTTTTTGTGCATAGTTGAGTCGCTTGGCCTTGTTTCCACATTGGAGGTATGGCTTTTTGGCCACAAGTCTTCCACGAAGGCCACTTCTGACCAGATTTCTCCGGACAGTAGATGGGTGTACCAGTGCCCCACAGTTTTCTGCCAATTCTGAGCTGATGGCATTGACGGACATCTTCCGATTACAAAGGGAAGTAAGCATGATATGTCTTTCATCTGCTGCAGTAAGTTTCCTTGGCCGGCCACTGTGTCTACGGTCCTCAATGTTGCCAGTTTTTTTTGTGCTTCTTCAAAAGAGCTTGGACGGCACATCTGGAAACCCCTGTCTGCCTTGAAATCTCTGCCTGGGAGAGACCTTGCTGATGCAGTATAACTACCTTGTGTCTTGTTGCTGTTCTCAGTCTTGCCATGGTGTATGACTTGACTGTAAACTGTCTTCAGCAACCTCACCTTGTTAGCTGAGTTTGGCTGTTCCTCACCCAGTTGTATTCCTCCTACACAGCTGTTTCTGTCTCAGTTAATGATTGTGTTTCAACCTACATATTGAATTGATGATCATTAGCACCTGTTTGGTATACTTGTTTAATCATACACCTGACTCTATGCCCACAAAAGTGTACCTACAATAATGTATGCTGTTTTGAAGGCAAAGGGTGGTCACACCAAATATGGATATGAGTTAGATTTTTCTTCTGTTCACTCACTTTGCATTTAGTTAATTGATAAATATAATCTATTAACATTTTTGAAGCATTCTTACCTCACAGCACTTGCCTAAAACTTTTACACAGTACTGTATATTACAGATATTTCCAACCAGTTTTAACCTGCCAGGCAGAGCCACAATCTAATTGCAGTGCCTTTTTATAGAACTTTATTCTCAGGGTGGCAGGTAGCCTGGCGGGTGGGAGCATTGGGCAAGTAACTGAAAGGTTGCTGGATTGAATTCCCAAGCTGACAAGGTAAAAAATCTGTCTTTCTGCCTCTGATCAAGGCAGTTAACCCACTGTTCCCTGGGTGCCGATGATATGGAGGTAGATTAGGGCAGCCCCCCGCACCTCTCTGATTCAGAGAGGTTGAGTTAAATGCAGAAGATACATTTCAGTGATATGCATTCAGTTGTACAACTGACTAGGTATCCCCCTTTTTATTTGTTTATTCTAAACCTATGGCATATGTTGACAATACCTGTCACACCCTGACCATAGTTTGCTTTGTATGTTTCTATGTCTAGGTGTGATCTGAGTGGGCATTCTATGTTACATGTCTAGTTTGTCTATTTCTATGTTTGGCCTGATATGGTTCTCAATCAGAGGCAGGTGTTAGTCATTGTCTCTGATTGGGAACCATATTTAGGTAGCCTGTTTGGTGGGTGATTGTTCCTGTCTCTGTGTTTGTTTGCACCAGATAGGTTGTTTAGGTTTTTTCACGTTTATTGTTTTTGTATACTGTTTGTGTTTTCATCTTTATTAAAGATGTATACAAGTAACCACGCTGCATTTTGGTCCGCCTCTCCTTCAACTCAAGAAAACCGTTACAATACCATATGGTACTGTAGTACCTTCCCTGTTATAGTGTAATGCTGACCCCAGAGAGAGGTCTGCAGTGTGATCTGTGTTCCTTCCCTGATATAGTGTAATGCTGACCCCAGAGAGAGAGAGAGATCTGCAGTGCTCTCTGAGCTCCAGCAGGTCTGCTGCTGTTTATGCACTGGGCTGTTGCCATCTCCTGAGAAGCTTCAGTCACCGCACACTCACCCAAATGCTGGGCCTGGCACAGCAGGGGACTGCTGCTGATTCCAGCAGCTGGATTCTCCATACTCCCTCTCTCCCAGCCCCCCTCCCTCCCTCCCAGACACCCTCTCTCCCTGCCTCCCAGCCCACCTCCCCTGCCTCCCGCCACCCTCCCTCCAAGCCACCTTCTCTCCCTGCCTCCCCCTGCCTCCCAGCTGAGAAGAAGACTCTGTAGGGAACATCACAGCCCGTTTGTAAACATGCAGCATTAATTGTCACAGTCTCATTAACTCTGAGACTGAGAGTAAACAGAGCGTTGGCTGAGATGAAAGTAGTGCTGAGTTGGAAGAGCATGGCGCTTGCAATGCCAGGGTTGTGGGTTCGATTCCCATGGGGCACCAGTATGAAAATGTATGCACTCACTACTGTAAGTCATTCTGTATAAGAGCATCTGCTAAATGACTAAAATGTAATGAAATGAAGCTTACTGAAAATAATGTGTGTTTGGCACGGGGAAGAATGCTAATGTTTGTGTGTGTGTATGTGAGACTAGTTTCCATCAGGATTATACAGCACTTCCCTCTCCCCTGTCATGACATTGAGTCATCACAGCTTCAGGGAAGTGCCCTTGTTGCCATAAATCACACTCTTTATTAACATGCTCCTGTTTATGGAGGAACTACCCATGAAATAAAGATCATTTAACGAGCCTCTTTAATCCCTGTTTAACATGGCCTCTACTTACTTCTACCAAATCCTGTCTGGCTGTCATCTTGGGCACTAACTGAACTTTTTTTTATACTCTCACAGATTTCTGTATAAACCGACCATGCTGGTTAAAATGGATGTGAGGAATATGAGAGTGCAATATGCAATAGAGGTCTGTTATAAAGACACTAAGCACACATAGTACTTTTGTAGCACATATTCTTTTCCAATGTGATGCCAGTCTGGTAGCATTGATCAAAACAAATCAAATCAGGTTTTATTTGTGATGTGCGCCGAATACAGATGTAGACTGGTGTGAACCTTGCAGTGAAATGCTTACTTACAAGCCCTTAACCAACAATGTAGTTTTAAGAAAAACAAGTGTTAGTAAAAAAAAATTGATAAGTAATCAAAAAATACAAAAATAAAACAAATAATTAAAGAGCAGCAGTAAAATAACAGTAGTAGGCTATATAACAGTAGTAGGCTATATAACAGTAGTAGGCTATATAACAGTAGTAGGCTATATAACAGTAGTAGGCTATATAACAGTAGTAGGCTATATAACAGTAGTAGGCTATATAACAGTAGTAGGCTATATAACAGTAGTAGGCTATATAACAGTAGTAGGCTATATAACAGTAGTAGGCTATATAACAGTAGTAGGCTATATAGCAGTAGTAGGCTATATAACAGTAGTAGGCTATATAACAGTAGTAGGCTATATAACAGTAGTAGGCTATATAACAGTAGTAGGCTATATAACAGTAGTAGGCTATATAACAGTAGTAGGCTATATAACAGTAGTAGGCTATATAACAGTAGTAGGCTATATAGCAGTAGTAGGCTATATAACAGTAGTAGGCTATATAACAGTAGTAGGCTATATAACAGTAGTAGGCTATATAACAGTAGTAGGCTATATAACAGTAGTAGGCTATATAACAGTAGTAGGCTATATAACAGTAGTAGGCTATATAACAGTAGTAGGCTATATAACAGTAGTAGGCTATATAACAGTAGTAGGCTATATAACAGTAGTAGGCTATATAACAGTAGTAGGCTATATAACAGTAGTAGGCTATATAACAGTAGTAGGCTATATAGCAGTAGTAGACTATATAACAGTAGTAGGCTATATAACAGTAGTAGGCTATATAACAGTAGTAGGCTATATAGCAGTAGTAGGCTATATAGCAGTAGTAGGCTATATAACAGTAGTAGGCTATATACAGGAGGTACCGGTACAGAGTAAATGGTTAGTCAAGGTAATTGAGGTAATATGTACATGTAGGTAGAGTTAAAGTGAATATGCATAGATAGTAACCAGAGAATAGCAGGAGCGTAAAAGAGGGGGGGGGGGGTAGCAATTTGTCTGGGTAGCGATATGATCATTTGTTCAGTAGTCTTATGGCTTGGGGGTAGAAGCTGTTAAGAAGTCTTTTGGACCTAGACTTGGCGCTCCAGTACCGCTTGCCATGTGGTAGCAGAGGGCCAATGACTATGACTAGGGTGGCTGGAGTCTTTGACCATTTTTAGGGCCTTCCTCTGACACTGCCTGGTATAGAGGTCCTGGATGGCAGGAAGCTTGGTCACAGTGATGTACTAGGATGCTCTCAATGGTACAGCTGTATAACTTTTTGAGGATCTGAGGACCCATGCCAAATCTTTTCAGTATCCTGGGGGGGAATAGGCTTTGTCGTCCCCTCTTCATGACTATCTTGGTGTGTTTGGACCATGATAGTTTGTTGGTGATGTGGACACCAAGGAACTTGAAGCTCTAAATCTGCTCCACTACAGCCCCATCGATGAGAATGGGGGTGTGCTCGGTCCTCCTTTTCCTGTAGTCCACAATCATCTCCTTTGTCTTGATCAAGTTGATGGAGAGGTTAATATCCTGGCACCACATGGCCAGGTCTCTGACCTCCTCCCTATAGGGTGTCTCATCGTTCTCAGTGATCAGGCCTACCTACCACTGTTGTGTCATCAGCAAACTTAATGATGGTGTTGGAGTCGTGCCTGGCCATGCAGTCATGGGTGAACAGAGAGTACAGGAGGGGACTGAGCATGCACCCCTGAGGGGACCCCATGTAGAGGATAAGCGTGGCGGATGTGTTGTTACCTACCCTTACCACCTGGGGGCGGCCCGTCAGGAAGTCCAGGATCCTGTTGCAGGGAGGTGTTTAGTCCCATGGTCCTTAGCTTGGTGATGAGCTTTGATGGCACTATGGTGTTGAACACTGAGCTGTAGTCAATGAATAGCATTCTCACATAGGTGTTCCTTTTGTGCAGGTGAGAAATGGCAGTGTGGAGTGCAATAGAGATTGCATCATCTGTGGATCTGTTGGAGTGGTATGCAAATTGGAGTGGGTCTAGGGTTTCTGGGATAATGGTGTTGATGTGAGCCATGACCAGCCTTTCAAAGCACTTCATGGCTACATACGTAGGTGTTACGGGTCAATAGTTATTTAGGCAGCTTACCTTCGTGTTCTTGGGCACAGGGACTATGGTGGTCTGCTTGAAACATGTTGGTATTACAGACTCAGTCAGGGACAGGTTGAAAATGTCAGTGAAGACACTTGCCAGTTGGTCAGCGCATGCTCGGAGTACACATCCTGCTTCCTGCTTTAGTTTTTGCTTGTACGTGGAAATCAGGATCAGATTTGCCAAATGGAAGGCAAGGGAGAGCTTTTTATGTGTCTTTGTGTGTGGTGTAAATTTGTTTTCCTCTGGTTGCACATTTCACATGCTTCTGGAAATGAGGTAAAACGGATTTAAGTTTCTCTGCATTAAAGTTCCCTGCCACTAGGAGCGCCGCCTCTGGATGAATGTTTTCCTGTTTGCTTATGGCCTTATACAGCTCATTGAGTGAGGTCTTAGTACCAGCATCGGTTTGTAGTGGGAAATAGACAGCTACAGAAAATATAGATGAAAACTCTCCTGCTTAACAGTGTGGTCTACAGATTATGATGAGATACTCTACCTCAGATGAGAAAAACCTTGAGACTTTCTTAATATTAGATTTTACAAATATACACAGACCGCCACCCCTTGTCTTACCAGAGGCAGCTGTTCTATCTTGCCGATGCAGCGTAAACCCCGCCAGCTGTATGTTATCCATGTCATCATTCAGCCACAATAGCACAATTGGTTAAGATCCCATAAAATGGCAGCCATCTCCTCCGGCGCCATTCAGTCCATGTAACTACTGTTGATGCTTAATATCGTCATGCATTATACATTCAGCCTCCACCTGCCGGTAGCCACTCCTTATCTCTGTCTTCTGCCATCATATCTGTGTCATGTAGACCTTGCGTTTATGGTTGGGTCATTTTATCAATCAGATAATGTAGAGGTGTTGAATTATTCATAAAGCATTAACCTCTCTGGTGTTGCATATGATGTCTGTGTAATAGAAATGTCTTGCCATAATTGTATAAAGACTAATACAGAAATTCACGATTACTTACTCAACGCTCACTAGTCGACTATTTGTGCAGTGTCTAAATTAGGGCTCTCCAACCCGGTTCCTGGAGAGCTACTGTCCTGTAGGTTTTCAATCCAACTCCAGTTGTAACTAAGCTGATTCAGCTCATCAACCAGCTAATTGTTAGAATCAGGTGCGCTAGGTTACGGTTTAAGTGTGAACCAACAGGACAGTAGCTCTCCAGGAACAGGGTTGGTCAAGATAATCAGACATTTTCTTCAGAAAAGAGGGAAGACAGATTGAGATTGGATTACTGGGCTGCATACTGATGTGTAACATAAAAGTCTGTTAAAAGCTTGCTAAAGTTGATTTAAGTCATGTAGCCTTTGTACTGAAAGAACTGAGCTGTTTATGTTTCTTCAAACAAAGCAGTTGTCAATACCTGTCCACAATGACTGACCGAGTCTGTCTTCTACAGTGAGACACATGCACTAAGGTCTCTCTCTCTCTCTCTCTCTCTCTCTCTCTCTCTCTCTCTCGTAAAATACTTGGGACAATAATTACATAATTAGATGGTAATAAATGCTTGTGTGTACAATAATGGACAACATTAACCATTGCCTTTGTGGAAATATACTACCTGGCTTATTGTGTAAAAAGGCCAAGCGAGTGAGTTTCTATCCAACAGCTAATGTTATTCTGATCTGTCCCAGAGGCCTGACACTTACACCAGACCCATAATGGTCTCTCTCTCTCTCTCTCCCTCTCTCTCTCTCTCTGTCCACATATTGAGTTCACCTCTCCTTTCACTGAAGTCCTTAGCTCATCAAACACCTATTGTTTCAGAGCAGTGATGTTTTGGGGGGCACGGTGGGGGAGAGGGGACAGGGGAAGAGGGGACAGGGGGAGAGGGGACAGGGGAAGAGGGGACAGGGGGAAGAGGGGACAGGGGAAGAGGGGACAGGGGAAGAGGGGACAGGGGAAGAGGGGACAGGGGGAGAGGGGACAGGGGAAGAGGGGACAGGGGGAGAGGGGACAGGGGAAGAGGGAAGAGGGGACAGGGGAAGAGGGGACAGGGGAAGAGGGGACAGGGGGAGAGGGGACAGGGGAAGAGGGGACAGGGGGAGAGGGGACAGGGGGAGAGGGGACAGGGGAAGAGGGAAGAGGGGACAGGGGAAGAGGGAAGAGGGGACAGGGGAAGAGGGGACAGGGGAAGAGGGGACAGGGGAAGAGGGGACAGGGGACAGGGGGAGAGGGGAAGAGGGGACAGGGGGAGAGGGGACAGGGGAAGAGGGGACAGGGGAAGAGGGGACAGGGGAAGAGGGGGATTGAAGGACACTTCCACTAGGAGGAAATAAAAAGGCCCTTTGTGTGCACCTTAAGAGCTGAGCTGGTGGCACAGCCTGGGCTGTGTTCGGCCAGGTCTGTCTGTCAACAGGGCTGAGGATGAGGCCTGGGCACACAAACAGGACAAGGTCACAAAAAGGCTATCCTGTCCTTCCCAGCCATCCTCACGTGCTCACCTCACTCCCATGTCAATGCCCTATGCCTGTCATATGCTCTGTCACCTGTCACTCACTGGGCTTAATGTGTTGTACAGTTCACATCCTAGGACAGGGTGACCAGTGATGTCCTAAGTATGATTTTCTCTGTGGAAGACCATTCTAGTATGAGTCAGAGGAAGGGAAGTGAGCCTGTGTCTATGCTGCAACCCTATGATCAGTGTTCGGTCAGTAGAGAGAGAAAGTGTGATTGGAAAATGATGGGATGAGGTCTCTCCCGTCTCCTTTTCTGTTCTCTTCCCCTCACCTCCATCTTTTTCTTCCTGTTCTGAGGCCACCGTAATGAAATGGGGTGGGTATTGGAGGCAAGTGTCTTTATCCAGGATTAAACACCAGCATCCAATACCAATTCATTAATTACATTAATTAGGATGCACTTTGTTATGGGGCCCGTCCTCTCTCTGCCCTGGCTCACCTTTCCCCATCCTCTGAAGAGTAGATGGCCTCTGATTGACTCCAACATACTCTCCTCTCCTGTTTTGGGCTCTTAGTGGTACTCAGTCGTTTTACATGATTTGAATAGTTCTGGCATCACATTAGTGAACCCAGTTCCCTCTAATCCCATCTGGCCTGTGGTTAGAGACAGATAGACAGGGTGCCAGCAGAGCCACTCAGCTGAGAGAATGGGGAAGTAGGCTCTAATAGAAGCATCCCTAATTCAATTTCAATGAATGTGTGGCTTTAATGGATTTTACCTGGTGGGCCTGAAATTGGAAAGATTTCAGGGCACATTAACCTGTTTAAAGTAATTGGAAAAAGTGTCTGATTTTCATTTTGTGGGGAAGGAAATAGTTGGTGACATGCAGGAGATTATGATCTATTTCTTAGGCCACGTGAGTAGAGTTTTGATTCGGCGTAGCTAAAGTGTTCGTTCCCTTCCGCCTATGGGGTTGGTCTTTTATCTCCCCCATGACATTTGATGTACTCTTCCACAGATACGCTGCACAGTGCACACCCACCGTCACCAAGCCCTCTCCTCTCTCCTTCATTGTGTTTCTAGGGATGTTGAACTTCTTGCTTTGTCATCTCTTTGTGTTTCTCCTGGGTGAGGTCTTTTTTTAGTGCTCTGCTCTCTGCCAGTTGGGGATGGCCTCCTTTCATTCTTGCTTTTTTAAAGGTCAGCGTGTCTGGGATAAAGATGTGTCGATCACAGGATAACCCTGGCTGGACGGGTAATTTACATCAAAGCTGCTGTGAGAGGGTGTTGGGTTCTGGAGCACCCAGGGGCCTCTCTCTTTCTTTCTCTCTCTGAGGACTTCTCCTCAATGCTATTAGCCCCACTGAATTACGGTGGAGATATGACCTTGAGTCTACTTCACCCTGTCTCTCTCTTCATCTCAGCCAAATGGTATGTATCTCTGCACACTATTTAGTATTCCATTGGTGATGCAGAGGAAATTAGTGAGCATCATAGGAACATTTAGAATTTTTTGTACAGTCACCTGACAGAATTTCCAGAGGAGCACGGTAGTTGATCCACCCACGCTAGACTTTGTTCCTCTCTTCCAATCTTTTATTCAGTCTCTTCGGCAAGTAGCCTAGCGTTTAGTGTTGGGACAGTAACCGAAAGGTTGCTTGTTTGAATACCTGAGCTGGCAAGGTAGAAAAATCTGCTGTTCTGCCCTTTAGCAAGGCTGCTCCCTGGGTGCTGATGATGTGAATGTTGATTAAGGCAGCCCCCTGCAGCTCTCTGATTCAGAGGGGTTGGGTTAAATGTAGAAGACACATTTAAGTTGAATTAATTCAGTTGTCCAATTGACGAGGTATTCCCCTTCCCTTCTCTTCCTCCTCCTTCTCTCTGTTAATTTCCAAACATGGTTTGCATTGATTTATTCTCATCCACCAATTAAAAGTAATTTTGTGAGCATTAGAGTATGCCGTGCTGGGAACCTTGTACCACAGCAGTCTGTTCATTAACTCACTGAGAGTTTATGCGTACAGTGTGTGTGTGTGTGTGTGTCCGTGCCTACGTTTTTGTGTGTGAGTGTGTTTATCTGAGATTCCCATCACGTGCAGGACATTCATTCTCTGTTCTCAGGCTAAATCCTCATGTTGTTGGAACAGTGTCAGTAGCCTTTGCTGCCACACAATGCTTATATTTTTACAAACTCCTTGCCCCCATGGCTGTAGAGGGGTCATTGACCCTGGGAGTGTTGAGAGGAGGAGAGGAAGTCACTGGTGTAAATAACACTGGGCTGTGATGGCTGTGAAAAAGGCCTGGACGCTTCACAAAATACCAAGTGTCACTGCATGCCCAGCTCTTCCTCCCCACGTAGCCTACTGCCTGCTGTCTTAGTAGTAGTGGAGCTCTGACTGCTTCTGTGTGCCAATGCCACTATTTACACTACATGACAAAAATGTCAAATGGAAAGCACATCTTTAAATATACACAACATGACCAAAAGTACACCTGCTCATCGAACATCTCATTCGAAAATCAAGGGCAATAATATTGAGTTGATCTCCCCTTTGCTGCTACAACAGCCTCCACTCTTCTGGGAAGGCTTTCCACCAGATGTTGGAACATTGCTGTGGGGACTTGCTTCCATTCAGCCACAAGAACATTAGTGAGGTCGGGCACTGATGTTGGGCGATTAGGCCTGGCTCGCAGTCGGCGTTCCAATTCATCCAAAAGGTGTTCGATGGGGTTGAGGTCAGGGCACTGCAGGCCAGTCAAGTTCTTCCACACCGATCTCGACAAACCATTTCTGTATGGACTTCGCTTTGTGTACTGGGGCATTGTCATGCTGAAACAGGAAAGGGCCTTTGGCAAACTTTACAGTTGGCACTATGCATTTGGGCAGGTATCGTTCTCCTGGCATCCACCACAACGATTCATCTGTCAGACTGCCTGATGGTGATGCGTGATTCATCATTCCAGAGAACCCATTTCCACTGCTCCAGAGTCCAGCGAGCTTTACACCACTCCAGCCAACGCTTGGCATTGCGCATAGTGATGTTAGGCTTGTGTGCGGCTGCTCGGTCATGGCAACCGACAACAGACAATTTTTACCGGCTACGTGCTTCAGCACTAAGTGGACCCGTTCTGTAAACTTGTGTGATCTACCACTTTGCGGCTGAGCCGTTGTTTCTCTTAGATGGTTCCACTTCACAATAACAGCACTTACAGTTGACCGGGGCAGCTCTAGCAGGGCAGAAATTTGACAAACTGACTTGTTGGAAAGGTGGCATCCTATGATGGGGCCACATTGAAAGTCACTGAGCTCTTCAGTAAGGCCATTCTACTGCCAATGTTTGTCTATGGAGATTGCATGGTGGTGTGCTTTATTTTATACACCTGTCAGCAACTGTTGTTGCTGGAATAGCCAATATGCACAAATTTGAAGCGGTGTCCACATACATTTTGTATATGTAGAGTATACTGTAGGTATGAAAGTGGATATGGATGGACCTCACTCCATCCTTCATTGTCCATCACAGGGTTTGTGGAATGAGACGACTCTCCTCTTCCCTCAACAGCTGATCATCTTGTGGAACATCATTATCTCCAGGGAGCACATCTGGAGCTTTCAATAGGCCTTCCATTTACAACCAATTTCCTCCACGTACAGAACTATTTATTCCACCTATTTTCAAAAGTAAGAACGGATGAAAAATTGAGTGAGGGAAGAAAAAGGGGGGAAAACAAGTGTGAGGGTAAATCAGTCTCCTGCCTCAGGCGACATCCCGGCATTATCGCTCCGTCACAGCTTAGTGGAGGCCTGGTCATGTGTGTGTGTGTGTGTGTGTTGAGACTGAGAGGTGGTGTTGTGCTGTAAATGATAGGCATGTTTACCCGTACGCACACGTTTGCCTGCAGATTAGCCTGTGCCTGCCGTAGGAATCAGTGGAAACACACTCCTCTCCTGCAGGATGGGAGCCTCTCTTTTCTTGAGCTGAGCTCCTCTGCCTGCTCTCTCTCTCTTTCTGTTTATTTTTATTTTTTTAATCAGTTCATCTCGAACAGGGTGACACTTTTAGGTGGGAAGATACTGCCATATACAGGATAGATGAGCAGTTGAACTAATCCTCTATGTAAATTAGTAACTACAAATTACGGTCTAACTGCCATCCAAGTCAATGATTTCCTCTTGGAATAGTTGAGGCAAGGAGTTAGAGCCATCTAAGTTCTTGGTTAAGGTAATCTTACGGAGATGCAGGAAAGCAATGAATGGTGCCTCTGAGTTGAATTGAATGGAACACCTCTGATTGGATGGAGCAAAAGTGGAAATGTTTTGCAAGTGTCTTAGTTATGTATGAGTATTATTAACTTACCATTCATATTTATCTCTCTGCTTCTCTCTTTGTTGTGTGTTCCCCATCTTCATCTCTGTTTTGTCTACCCCCTCTTTCTCTGTCTCTCTCTGTCCCCGACTGTCATCAATGTACAATTAGGAGACATATTTGTGAGGAAACCACAGATCCACACAACATGATAGCAGGCATATGAATTCTCAATATGGGTTTGTAATGCTTCCTTTTTGCACATAGCTCAGCGTGTTGACACAAAGGGTGGTGTAATTGTCACACATATATGCAAACAAATCAATTTTCCTCTCTCCTGTATGGGCACTCAGGAGAGCAATGGCACAACATACAGTCATCTCTGCTGTGTGATTCTGAAATGCACAGCCAATGAAACATGTTCCCTCTGTGAGGTGGAATGTTCGACCACTGAGGGGATGTTGTTGAAACTTGCAGTCCATGGTATAAAAGGTACAGTAGGCTACATGGGCCAGGGAGCCACAAGTTCACTGCTATGCACCATAGTCACATTGGTCGCAGCCCTTTCTTTTTCACTGAGCCACTTCAGGTCATCTGCCATCCCAGTCTGCCATGCCCCTGTCAGTATGGCTACAATTATAAAATACACGAGGTTATGTAATAGATGCAATTATGGCCATGGGCGCAGGTGGGGAATTCTAAATGTCTTCTTATCATTCATGTTGACATTGTGATGGATAAAATGGACACTAGATGAATAATTCATGAGAGATTAAAAGTGGGGGCTGATATGGCTGATAAAACGACTGTCCTGGGAGATAATGTGTTTACACTGATTTCCTAAGGTGTGCTGTTGTGTGTGTGCTGTTGACAGCCTCTCTGAGGCTAGGCTGTTTACAGTGAGACTTCATATTTATTCATATTTATAGAAGTATAAAATGTGTGACAAAATGTTGGATTTATTGTAATCCTATTAACATTTTATTATGACTAAAAACTGCTTACCAATAACATATACTGCAGTTTCCAGATGGTAGTTACTGTTGTCTCTGATAGTGGTCCTATAGCAGCTGTTTCCCTTCCCTGTTGCCAGAGATGAGCGGCACGACAGATCGATTTAACTAGCAGCAGAGTGCACAGTCACGCTTTGACTGCAAATGTAACAGGGTTGGTTATGTTTCCACTTGGTACTGCAGAAATATGTATTCCAATTGGTTGGTTGAGTTTTACATATTATACAATTGGTTATGCTTGCAGAAAGGGGACGCGAATGTCACTTTTTCCCAGTCTATTGACATGCAAGCGGTAGGTCACGTTCAGAAATAGCGGAATCTATTTACGTATATTTACAGTGTGTACGAGTTAACTATGTACATTTCCTGATATATACTGTACATATACAGTTGAAGTCGGAAGTTTACATACACTTAGGTTGGAGTCATTAAAACTCATTTTTCAACCACTAATTTTTCAAGTCGGATAGGACATCTACCTTGTGTATGACCCATGTAATTTTTCCAACAATTGTTTACAGACAGATGATTTCACTCCTAGAGATGAACGTACTTTGGTGCGAAAAGTGCAAATCAATCCCAGAACAACAGCAAAGGACCTTGTGAAGATGCTGGAGGAAACAAGTACAAAAGTATCTATATCCAAAGTAAAACTAGTCCTATATCGACATAACCTGAAAGGCCACTCTGCAAGGAAGAAGCCACTGCTCCAAAATCGCCATAAAAAGGCCAGACTATGGTTTGCAACTGCACATTGGGACAAAGATTGTACTTTTTGGAGAAATGTCCTCTGATATGATTTAAATAAAAATATAACTGTTTGGCCATAACGACCATCATTATGTTTGGAGGAAAAAGGTGGAGGCTTGCAAGCCGTAGAACACCATCTCAACAGTGAAGCATGGGGGTGGCAGCATCATGTTGTGGGGGTGCTTTGCTGCAGGAGGGACTGGTGCACTTCACAAAATAGATTGCTCCTACCAGTTAACGTGGAGAGGGTCTTTGTCTGCACCATGAGCTCTCACTACTGGTGTCCCGCAAGGCTCGGTTCTAGGCCCTCTCCTCTTTTCTCTATACACCAAGTCGCTCTGCTCTGTCATAACCTCACATGGTTTTATCCAATCATTGCTATGCAATTGACACTCAATCACTTTTCCTTCCCCCTTTTGACACCCAGGTGGCGACACATCTCTGCATGCCTGGCAGACATCTCAGCTTGGATGTCGGCCCACCACCTCAAGCTCCACCTTGGCCTGCCTTCTCCAAGACTTCTCCATCACGGTTGACAACTCCACAGTGTCCCTCCTAGAGTGCTAAGAACCCTGGACAGCACCCTGTCGTTCTCTCGCTACTGCAGGTTCATGCTGTGCAACATCCGTAGAGTATTACTGTTCCTCACAGAGGAAGAGGTGCAGGTCCTAATTCAGGCACTTGCCCTCCCAGAGTGCTAAGAACCTTGGCGTGACCCTGGACAACACCCTGTCGTTCTCTCGCTACTGCAGGTTCATGCTGTGCAACATCCGTAGAGTATGACTGTTCCTCACAGAGGAAGAGGTGCAGGTCCTAATTCAGGCACTTGCCCTCCCAGAGTGCTAAGAACCTTGGCGTGACCCTGGACAACACCCTGTCGTTCTCTCGCTACTGCAGGTTCATGCTGTGCAACATCCGTAGAGTATGACTGTTCCTCACAGAGGAAGAGGTGCAGGTCCTAATTCAGGCACTTGTCATCTCCCGTCTACTGCTGGGCTCCCTGCTTGTGCCATCAAACCCCTGCAACTTATCCAGAATGCCGTAGCCCGCCTGGTGTTCAACCTTCCCAAGTTCTCTCATGTCACCCCACTCCTCCGCACACTCCATTGGCTTCCAATCAAATCTTGCATCCACTACAAGACAATGGTAATGACCATGGGAACTGCCCCTCCCTACCTTAAGACTAGGATCAAACCCTACACCCAAACCCGAGCGCTCCGTTCTGCCACCTCTGGTCTACCACCTCTGAACTCTTGGTCCTCCCACCCCTACTGGACTCAGCTCCCACCCAACCCAGTCAAAGCCCACTCACCCCAATAGTGGAACGAGCTCCCCCTAACGTCAGGACAGTGGAGTCCTTGCCCATCTTACGAAAATGTCTGAAACCCATCCTTTTCAAAGAGTATCTTAAATAAATCCCATGGCGCCCCCCTAAAACCCTACTACCAATGACTTTGCTGATAACTACATTATTGAGGAAAAATGTACTTGGTACGACTGTGATATGTGGTTGTTCCACCTAGCTATCTTACGATGAATGCACTAATTGCAAGTCACTCTCGATAAGAATGTCTGCTACATTAGTTAAAATGTCAAATGTAAACACTCATTAATGTAAAATATGTGTGCTGAATGAGACATCTGCATTCCAGAAACCTGCAAGCTCTGCGTACCAAATATATTATTTACAAACATCTCAGTTGGTCTCAGACAACCCTTAACAACCTCCATGTAATGCTGAACAAATAATCTGTCTTGGTGGGTCTCATAGTGCGTGATGTTTGTTCTGTTTACTGTCCAAAGAGAAGAATTGGGTGAACATCCGTATGTTTCAGTGTTGCACATTACTACAGTATAATGAGCTGTTTTTTTGCAGTCTGGGCCAAGAGAGTGTGTAAATGGGTTTCATGTTGTTTTGTATTCCAGGTAAGAGTGTGTGAATGACCAGATGTTGTCGTGTAGTTCAGGGTAAGTGTGTGTGTTAATGGCTGGATGTTGTTGTTGTGTATTCCAGGGAAGGGTAGCCTAGTGGTTAGAGCGTTGGACTAGTAACCCGAAAGGTTACACAATCGAATCCCCGAGCTGACAAGGTACAAATCTGTCGTTCTGCCCCTGAACAAGGCAGTTAACCCACTGTTCCTAGGCTGTCATTGAAAATAAGAATTTGTTCTTACTGACTTGCCTCGTTAAATAAATAAATAAATAAAGAGTGTGTTATGTGTACATGCATGTTAATGGCCTGATGTTTTGGTGGTCTGGGTACATCCCAACAGTCTTTTTGATAGTGTCAGCTGCTTCTGAGGCGTTTCAGCTCAGCTTCCATTAGCCACGAGTCACAAACCATCGCAAACCACCATCCCCCCTGTTGTCCCCCAGCAGTCCCCCTGATGACAAACTCACTTTGTCCCCTCCCTGCTGAGCTGTCTCATTCACCCACATTGTGTTGGAGGGGGTGGACCAGTGTAACGGTGAAACATGGCCTCCTGCATGCAGCGCCTAGCCTGGTGATGGAGGATGCAGATGGGCCTCAGCAGAGTAATGGAGGGAAACGATGAGCAACAGAGTGCCATCCCTCTCCAACGGCCTGTTTGGGGTTTTAGGCTGGGTTTCTGTACAGCACTTTGAGATATCAGCTGATGTACGAAGGGCTATATAAATAAATTTGATTTGATTTGTGCTGCATCATGGAGCCAGGCAGAGCGGAGCGAGGGAGAGGGGAGCGAGAGGCCCAGGAGCATGCGGGGGACTGCCGGCTGGAGACCACTGTAGCGCAGCTTCCAACTTATTGGATTTCCTCTGAAGATGTTTGTTTCCTTCACTGCTCCACTGAGGGACAGTGCTTAATTCCTAGTTATCTCATCATTATTTATTGAGGGAACCCTCCAAGGAGACAGAGTGTGGCTTCTGCAGTCAATCAGGGTCTGAATGAGGAGGTGGAGTGTTAGGCAAGGGTGTAACCTGGTGGTGGGGGGCCTGATGTTATTCTGAAATGGTGTTAGAATTGAGAGTGGACTATAGTAACTTTCTGATGGCCTCAGTATTAGCAGTGTCCACTTTGTTATGTTCAGCTCCATTTTGATTTGCTATGCTGACAGATTTGTGAAGTAGCATATTGTGACTCCCATGCAGTATCTGAGAGTATTGTTAATGAAGTATTGGCAGCTGAAAACATTTAAAAACGCATGACATTTCAGTTGATGTGGGTATTATATTTTCTTTATTAATTTGTTACTGTGCATTATTTGGTATTCGGGACATTCAATTTGGCACATAGCTCAATACATTCAAAGAAAATATATTCCCTGACGGGTTGGACCCAACAAGTATTGATATAGAATAAGCCTCCACCTTTAATTTCGGTGAAAATGTCAGCTCACAGCTTTCCTTTGTTCAGAGTAACACCCAATTTCTGCATTTGTGACCGATGTGAAATGGCTAGCTAGTTAGCGTTGGTGCGCGCTAATAGTGTTTCAGTCGGTAACGTCACTCGCTCTGAGACCTAGAAGTAGTTGTTCCCCTTGCTCTGCAAGGGCCGTGGCTTTTGTGGCGTGATGGGTAACGATGCTTCAAGATTGACTGTGGTTGATGTGTGCAGAGTGTCCCTGGTTCAAGCCCAGGTTGGGGCGAGGAGAGGGACGGAAGTTATACTGTTACATTGATGCTGTTGACCCGGATCACTGGTTGCTGCGGAAAAGGAGGAGGTCAAAAGGGGGGTGAGTGTGGCCGATGTGAAACGGTTAGCAGTGGTGCGCGCTAATAGTGTTTCAGTCGGCAACGTCACTCGCTCTGAGACCTAGAAGTAGTTGTTCCACTTTTGTGGCGAGATGGGTAACTATGCTTAGTGAGTGACTGTGGTTGATGTGTGCAGAGGGTCCCTGGTTCGAGCCCAGGTTGGGGCAAGGAGAGGGACGGAAGCTATACTGTTACACATTGTATTCTGTAAGTCTCAGACTGTCCTATGACTTCACTAGCTATTTGGGTGTTGATTCCCAATAGTACAGAGAGTGCTACTACATCCATTAGTGTTGCTTTGTGAGAGGGAGATGTACAAGGAGAGATAGAAAATGACGGATAAAAATGACTATTCACTATTCGGTCTGTATGCTGTTAGTGAATTGGCTGAGCTTCTTTAAAGTTTGCCACGTTTTCCAGACTCCATTGTGTATTGTGGAGGCAATTTTCTTGATTTCATGTTTCATAAGAACATCGCACGTAGATATTTCCTTTAGATTAGTTGTGCCAGCACTCCATTTCAGCACCATGACAATCCCACGCTCACCCTCGCACTGCCACTGTACACCACTCATTGGCAATAAGACCAAGGTGTCACACCTAATGAGTCTCTCAGGAGTTGCTTTCATATTCATAGTCTATTTGTATGTTATGAGTATTCACTCCCTCCCCAGCTGTCAAAGACATGAAAAGCACATTTGCCATAATTCTGTTCTAAATGCTATATGTCAGTTTAAAAGTTTAGAAAAGTTGAAAAGCTCCAGTATTTGAAGTGGTGTATCCACATGGGGAGTGTTAGATGACCAACATTAGAGGAACTCTGATGGGCCTACAGAGCTGCAGGAGGTTCCTCAACTGGATGCAAGGCCATATTGAACATTAAGTCAATAAAGGGACTTTTACTTCAGTCAATGTACTCAATGTACTACACACTACACTCCCAGCTTCGACATGGTTGGGGAGGTTAATGCCCTGTATTCCTAAGTGCTGGATTCAGTCGAGTACAGAACATTCTCAAATCCAATGTCTGGATGGGAAACTACTGAGAGACATCATGTTTATTCAAGTGAGGAGAAACAAGAACCATGTCCCCTTTCCTCTCTGCCTCCTCCTGGAAAATAAAGAGAGTGAGTGAGTGAGTGAGGCCTTAGAACATACCTCTACTGTATTTAATATCTCTAAAGTGTGTGAGAAGCGAGAGCCATCTTAGATGAGTGTGTTTACCTGGAACATTAGCTTAAATACTTCATACCCGCATTCTGGGTATGGCATTCAGTGTGTTTGCTTCATTTGAATCCCTGAAATGTAATCTGAAGCGCCCTTCTCTTTTTCGTATGATCCTGTCACATTAGGTCTATCTGTCTGGCTTTACTATTTTTCATCCAAAGGGATCTTGCTCAAACAAACATCCAAGACAAAGAACAAGCTGGTCAAGAGAGCTCAAATCTCTAGAAAGTAACACGCAGCCATGCATTCTGAGTGACCATTAGCCCTGGACTGTATCCCCAATCTTGTAGAGAGTGGAACCACACCATCTGTGCTGCTGTCTTATTATGCTCCAATCATTGTTCCTGTAATACGCTAATAAGGTTTCACATCATAGTATTTCTTTTGACTGGCCAGTGAGGGTTTTGTCATTGCATATATGTCTGGTGATAGAAAACGTTTCTTATTGCTGTTGTGGCAGAGGGCAGCTGGCATGGATTTGAGCTAGACAGAGTCTCAGGACACAGACGTTCAGTGAGACATCAGAACTCAAAATTTGTTTGTTTTACTCCAACGTTTGTAAACAAAGTAAATGTTAACCCTATATAGTCCCAAAACATGGTTCATTTTTACATCTTGGATGGTCATTCCTTCTGTCCATAGCTCTGTCTGTGTGGTGTTGAGAAGGTGTTTGGTGTTGGAAAGGTGTTTGGTGTTGGAAGATGTTTGGTATTGGAAGATGTTTGGTATTGGAAAGGTGTTTGGTGTTGGAAAGGTGTTTGGTGTTGGAAGATGTGTGGTTTTTGAAAGGTGTTTGGTATTGGGAAGGTGTTTAGTGTTGGGAGGGTGTGTGGTATTGGGAAGTTGTTTGGTGTTGGGAGGGTGTAGCAGGACACAAATGCACCATACTGGCCTCAGCCTGATTAATAATGTAAAGAAAGGCAATCTTTTCCGTTTCTTTCCATCATTTCCCCTCAGAAACCCGACTGCTCTACAGTATGTGCAGTGAATGGACTAATAACATGTCATTTGTAGATTTTCCCTGTGAACATTATCCCTTTTTGCAGTATTTTCTGCCAAGGACATAGGCCTACTTTAATTTGCTGCAGTCACTAAACACATTTCATTATATCCTTTTTAGATTCAGAAAATGTTTGTTATTATAATCATTACTGGAGGATAATAGACATTGTATCTAGTATACACATGGAAACAACTTGCATAGTCCCTGTACCAGGGACAAAGACTTTTGTTAATCTACTTCAATAATACATGTTGAAGCAAAACACATCATGGTTTTACTGTAAACAATGTTATTTCTACAATTATATGTACACACAGTGATAGTTTTTTTATTGAACTGAAGAACAGCAGTTACACCACAAAACAGAGATAAAAATGTACGCCTGTCCACAATTTCTCTTCTAGGAGGATACATCTGTTCGTCACATAATTGGCTGGAACGTGACAGAGTTTGAGTAATTATTTCATAGGAAGAAAATAACAGACAGCTGAGACACATATGAAGAAAAAGGGATTTGTTGAAACCATCTGATCCTTTAATGTGTATTTCTATGGCGAAGACGACATGGTCTGTTGGGCCTCAGCTGTTTGGAGCAGGTTCAGCTGGATGCATACAATGATTCAGTGAATTAAAGATCTGTTTGAGTTAACCACATGTTTAACCAACCCATGCTGCACTGTGTTCTCTCTCATCCTGAGTTTCTGTGTGTTTTTTCCTCTTCCCCAGGGTCAAGTTGAAAGAGGGCATGGTGTTTCTGGGTGCCCGGCCCAGCAACCCCACCCTGTGGATGGTGAGCCAGGATGTGAGGAGCGAGGGGCACAGGGTGGTCACCCTCCATTGCCGCAGGAAAGAGTCCAGCTACGGACAAAGGTCAGTCAGGAGCACCTGGATCTCCCCACGGTGTCCTATTGGACATCAGTGGTATACTGTACACACAACCATCTACAACCTGCACTCACCCATCTACAACCTTCCCCTATAGGACCGAAGTCTGCCTTATAACTCTTGACTCTAAATATCACAGTGTTGGCTTGAGTAAACCCAGCTAACACATAACGTTCTGAGAACCATATGTTTCTTAGTTCTTGGTGAGAGCATGGTTGTCCTATGATTATTTTGCATACAACCTTCCCAAAACCTTCTGGGAATGGTGCAGGATAGTTGCTTGGCTTTTAAACATATTCAGCACATTTAAGGAACTTGACAAAATAATTTTCTTGGTATTTCATTACTTTAACAGAACGTTTCATAATAGTTCAAACATGGTTACATGAGCGTTCTCCAACTGCTTTGACATTGGGAATGTTCTCAAATAGTTCAGAGAATGTTAAGAAACCGCTGTGGGAATTTCAGTACTTCAGCATAATGTTTCTTACAGGTTTCGTCTACTTAAAGTCACGTTCTCAAATTGTTCCAAGAACATTAAGATTTATTTTTAGAAAAACCACAAGAAAACTTTAACAACGTTGAGAGCAGTTCTAAGATTGTTATTTAAAAACATACATTCCTTTCTCAGAATGTTCAGAAAACATTTCATAAAAAACACAAGAAAACTTTAGTAATGTTCAGAGAACATTCTAAGAATGTTGATTAAATACATATACATTCCGTTCTCAGTGTCAACAAAACTCTCTATCCTCTATCTTGTTAAGTGTGTTCAGGTGTTGGCCTCTCCCACTAATTGGCAACATCTGATCTTAATGAGTGCTTGTTTCCTTTGAGATGGGGTCTTCTTGAATAGACTAAAATGAACAGCATTGCATGTGTATAAAAACAAGGCATACTAGCTCCATCCTGATGCCCGATTGGATAGAGAACAGAAGATTATAGGTTCTAATCTTACTGATGTCATGTCAGAATACAATGTACATTTGCTTGCATGATTAATGCTTAAGGAAATGAATTTCTGTGGGTCCTATCTGCCCTTTGAATTCCAAAAAGTTAACCCAAAATAAGCTATCAGTGTTAGTAAAATTTGTATTGAAACATTCAGTGAAAGTTAAGGATGTTATTCAAAAACCTCAAAATATCCTACCCTTTCCGTTCTCAGAGTGTTAATTAAACCTCCCAGGAAAGCTTTCAAGGAACCAAAGTAAATCGTTCTCAGAACCTCCCTGCAACCTAAAAATAAACATTTCCAAAACTATTTTCACTTCTGTTCTCAGAACGTTTTAAAGACAATCAGTTTTACCGGTCAGGAAACTTATGGCTTCATTCACAGAACCAATGGGAGAACCATGGGAAACCAACAATGTACGTTCCCACAATTTCCAAGCAACCAAATGTGGTGATGCCTATGCCCGTTTTTTATTATATATTTTTATTTAACCTTTATTTAACTAGGCAAGTCAATTAAGAACAAAGTCTTATTTACAATGACGGGCTGGCAAGAGTTAAACGGCCTCCTGTGGGGACGGGGGCTGAGATTAAAAATAAAAACAAACAATGTAAGACCAAACAGACAACACAGACAGAAGACACTTGCAACAGCACAAATACAACAGCAAACAAACAGTGGATGTGTGTGTGTGCAGGCATGTGTGTGGTGTGTGTAAAGTAAAACAACATGCTTCCTTACAAAAGGCAACGCAAACTAGAATCAACTACATGTCTCAACAACCGGTTCATCTATTTGTCCTTTGAACTCATATCGTGGAAATTCGAATCAATAATGAGGAGAGACAAGGTCAATCACCAATCAGGATATTAACTTTATTAAAAAATCTATCGATAAGGGAGCAGGTCAATAAAACACACACATACAAGGTGAATCGATTGAGTGCTCCAATAATAAACTCCTTTTTTTAATAGAAACCCAAGAACTGCTTAGTCATGGTTAGTTCCACCCCTCCCCAGCAGATCAAGGCATCATAAGCTTCCTTGTTTTGTTCTTGTGGCCAGGTGTAACAGGTCATAGCGCACAAACAAGTGATAACTGCAGTTCCGTTTACTCCTTTCTCTACCAAGCTAGCCTCTGTTCTCTTCCATCCCCCCTCACAGCGGTGCCCTTGGAAGATAGTAAAATAACAGGATGGGCTGAATAACTGTGGCCACTTCTCAGAGACTCTTTGTCTTATGTCGTGTGACCAGGTTGCTCAGAAACAAAGAGAAATTGAAACTATACAGGTCTATCTGTTCCTCAAGCTTATCTCCATCCCATGTCCCTGACCACATGGCTAGACCAGCTGCGGGGAGTGAGTGGTGAAGAGATTAACCATCCTTTCTCAGAAGCACAGCATTGGCACTAAAGAAATGTCTCTACTATTGTTAAGCATATTCCTTGTTATTAACTATTAACTATTATTAAACAAATCAGGTAAATACATGATTATTTCTCTCATACTCCTCCAGGGACACCAGGTCGGGGAGTTTTAGGTTGGCTTGTAGGGAATTCCAATTTTCAGGACTGTTAGCATAAAACAAGATTGAGAGCAGAGTTTGTATGTGTTTTTTATTTCGAGCTAGAAGAGAGGATACATAAAACGGCAGTTTTTCTAAAATGGCCTTATAAATAAGAATGTAACCGCGTTTGAGCCTGCATTTTGCTAGTGATGTCCACCTGACAGCCCCATGTCCAATATAGTATGCTCTCTTTTGATTAGCATACTAATTCCCCCAAACTGAAATAGCCTTAAAGTTGTTTGGTAATTTCCTATCTGTATTATGTACTTAAATGTATCTAGTAAATAGGAAACAGATTCCCAGGATGTGAAAAAGGTTACTGCTGTGTTAATTAAGCTGGGATGCGATGTAACGTCTGTCGTCGGAATGAGACCAAAGCGTGGCGAGTGTTCATGAAATGTATGTACAAGAAACACTCAAACAAAAATAACAAATTCAGAAACGAAAGTGAACATTTCCGTCAGTCACAGACACTAAACAGAAAATAAGATCCCACCAAAACCCAAACGGAAAATCACAACTTATATATGATCCCCAATCAGAGACAACGATAGACAAAACAACAAAGAAATAGAAAACATAGATTTTCCCACCCGAGTCACACCCTGACCGAACCAACCATAGAGAATAAATAAAGATCTCTAAGATCAGGGCGTGACATGCGGGCCCTTTGTGTGTTCTACTGGTTTTCTTCTATGGATCAGAAAGTTGGGTTAATAAATCTAGCTTTTTAGTGACAGGTGTAATTATACAGATTAGCGAATGATTGGGAGGTTGGAAAGCTCTGATTATTAAGTTCATCAGCATCATTCTACTCTACTTATTTTTAAAGAAAAGAGAAGACTTTAGAGTTTGACCCTGTCACCTTCAATGTAAAGTATGCCCTGTGGTTGTTTGAATTTAGCCTTTTAAACTAATTCTAATATATTTTTTCCAGTATTCTTGCTTAAATTCTTGTTAAACAATTCCTCCCACAAGAAGTATTAGGGCAGTAACCATCCATTGATTACTTTAGTTAGTTCAATGCAGAGCTGTGTGTTCAAAAGAAGTAAAAGAGTGATTGCTATTCCAACCTCAAAGAGTCTAGAGACTTTGAATGTTTAGGTCTGTTGTATAATTCATCTTGATATCATAAACCAGGGAGGTACCCCTACATGGTCCTTAGCAGTACTACAACACTGATTATCAAGCATCATGTACAACATAAAATAAAACATCCAGGCAAACAAGTCTGGCACAGTTAACCTGGCACTCGGGTCTTCTACTTCTCTTGCCTGTTCTCCCTGATATAATGCTCAGTGTACTCTCAGCGCTCTGTCTCAGCAGCACCAGGTTGTGCCGAGTCTCTCTCACATGAGTGTGTAGTGAAGTCAGTTTCATTGATTGAAGTGATGGAGTCAGAGACAAGAGCGAGCATGTTCTGTCTAATCCCTGACTGTCCTGTTGGGCCATGTTGGATGGACCACTGCTCCCTAATCCCCCAGCTACCCCAAGTCACTCCATAGGCACAAGAAGCCCAGCCGTGGCTATAATATACAATTATCCTTTATTTTTGCCTCTCCACCCCTTTCCCACTTCCAGTCTTTTCATTGGAGCCCTTTGGAGGGATTAGACACAGCCATCTCATCTGTTGAGCTGTCTTTCAATTTATCAGCCTCACACTGACTGCAATATTTCTCCATCCCGTTCTCTCTTTTCAAACTAGCACAATGAGTGGATGTGAGTACTGTCGGTCAATCTGCTGTAGCTGCAGATTTTTTACCAGGGGGAATTTTATTATCCACTTTATTACCTGTTTTTTCACTAGTACCTTTAACCTTGTGTATATGATGTATTCTATAACCAGTACATGGACAGTGCAGCAGGCATATTCTTCCTGCTATATATTAAAGGGAATACTATAGGTGACTTGGACGAGTCACACAATCTGGAGTGGTGGCAATTCCATTGAATTGGCTTAAAATCTGCACCAGATAGCCTATCCACACCCAGCTCTACTGTATAGGCCTACTGTAGCTGTTGTAGTGTACTATCGTCGCACAGAGCCTTCAGAAAGAATTTACACTCCTTGACTTTTTCCACATTTTGTTGTGTTACTGCTTGAATTTAAAATCTATGACATTTCAATTTTTCTGAAATGCTGAAATGTCTTGAGTTAATAAGTATTCAACCCCTTTGTTATGGCATGCCTAAATAAGTTCAGGAGTAAACATTTGCTTAACAAGTCACATAATAAGTTGCATGGACTCACTCTCTGTGCAATAATGGTGTTTAACAAGATTTTTTGAATGACTACCTCATCTCTGTACCCCACACATACATTTATCTGTAAGGTCCCTCAGTCCAAACAGTGAATTTCAAACACAGATACAACCACAAAGAACAGCGAGGTTTTCCAATACCTTGCACAGAAGGGCACCTATTTGTAGATGTGTAAGAATAAATTTCACCATGAGGCCAATGGTGACTTTAAAACAGTTGCTGAGTTTAAGGGCTGTGATAGGAGAACGGAGGATGGATCAACAACATTGTAGTTACTCTACAATATTAAGCTAATTGAGAGAGGGAAAGAAGGGAGCCTGTACAGAATAAAAATATTCCCCCTTTTCAAAAAGGCACTATAGTAATACTGCAAAAAGTGGGGCAAAGCAATTAACTTTTTGTCCTGAATACAAAGTGTTATGTTTGGGGCAAATCCAATATAACGCATTACTGAGTACCACTCTCCATATTTTCAAGAATAGTGTTGACAGCATCATATTATGGGTATGCTTGTTAATCATTAAGGACTGGGGTGTTTTTCAGGATAAAAAAGAAATGGAATGGAATGGAGCTAAGCACAGGCAAAATCCTAGTGGAAAACCGGGTTCAGTCTGCTTTCCACCAGACACTGGGAGATGAATTCACATTTCAACAGGACAATAGCCTAAAACACAAGGCCAAATTTACACTGGGGTTGCTTACCAAGAAGACTGTGAATGTTCCTGAATGGCCGAGTTACAGTTTTGACTTAAGTCTACTTGAAAAGTATCAACTCATGGGTGTGAATACTTATGTTCATTTTCAATAAATGTGCAAAAATGTCAAAAAACATGTTTTCACTTTGTCATTTTGGGATATTGTTTAATCCATTTTGAATTCAGGCTGTAACACAACACAATGTGGAATAAGTAAATAGGTATGAATACTTTCTGAAGGCACTGTGCTGTCTGTCATACTAGCTTGCTTTCTATTTCCACAAGGCCACCACAGCTGTAAAATGCCCACTTCACACATCTCATTCAATGGAATATTTTCAAAACCAGAATGACTATAGTGATACATTGTTCATTGTTATTGGATTGCACTCCAGAACTCCAACTCTGTCAGAAAAAAAGTGACATTAATATTTGTTCTAATAGACAGAATCTGACTTTATTCGCCAGGACACAACTGCTTACTCAACACAATAAAGTGCCAACTTCTACCCGCCTTGCATGTTATGAGAAAACACACGCTTTGAAATAGTGCGCTTTTTCAGTTACAGATTTATTTTCTCCCTAATACAGTACTACTGTACAGGAGGATCAGAATAAGCTCCTATAGAAATGCACAGATATCAGCTAAAAGAGCACTCTGGGAGATTGGAAATTCACTTGCAGTGGCACTAAAGAAAAGCAGCACATTTAAAACAACAGCAGCCCTGCTTCCTCAGCATGTCATAATAACCCAGTCTAAGTGGGCCCTTATCTCCTCAGTAAAAGTGCCTTGTCTGGCCCAAGTTAATGAAGACTGTCTCAGTCCAGATGGATATCCCCTCGGTGGCCATTGGGAGAGACCTCATGTAGAGCAGAAGCGGGCTCTTTAGAGAACTAGTTCAGTCATTGTAGCCAATTCCCAGGCCTCAGTGAAGAGATACTGTCACACAGACTGAGATTGAAACACACTGTAAGTGTCAATTCATCCCAAAGGTATTCGATGGGGTTGAGGTCAGGGCTCTGTGCAGGCCAGTCAAGTTCTCCCACACCGATCTCGACAAACCATTTCTGTATGGACCTCGCTTTGTGCATGGGAGATTGTCATGCTCAAACAGGAAAGGGCCTTTGCCAAACTGTTGCCACAATGTTGGAATCATCTATAATCTTTGGGCTAGGTGTGCTGCTAGCTCTCCACCTCAACAACATCCGGTGAAATTGCAGAGCGCGAAATAGAAAATTCGTAATATTAAACATCCATGAAAATACAAGTGTCTTACATTGTTTAAAAGCTTAACTTCTTGTTAATCCAGCCGCTTTGTCAGATTTCACGGCTTTACGGCGAAAGCACACCATGCAATTATCTGAGGACAGTGCCCCGCATACAAAAGCATTAAACATTTTCCAAACAAGCAGAGGCGTCACGAAAGTCAGAAATAGCGATAAAATAAATCACCTAACTTTGAAGATCTTCCTCTGTTTGCAATCCCAAGGGCCCCAGTTATATAACAAATGGTTGTTTTGTTCGATAAAGTCCTTCTTTATATCGCAAAAAGTAAGTTTGATTCAGTAATCCACCGGTTTCCCTCGTTCAAAATGCATACAAATGAATCCCAAAAGTTACCAATAAACTTCGTCCAAACAAGTCAAACAATGTTTCTAATCAATCGTCAGGTACCCTAATATGTAAATAAACTATCAAATTTAAGACGGAGAATAGTTTGTTCATTACCGGAGATAAATAACGAAGTGAGCACCCTCATCCACGCGCGCCAAAAAACTACAGCCAAAATGGGAGCCACTTAGAAAAACTAAAAGTTCTAGCTCATTTTTCAAAAAACAAGCCTGAAACTCTTACTAAAGACTGTTAACATCTACTGGAAGCCCCAGGAACAGCAATCTGGGAGGTATTCCATTGATTTCCCATAGACAGCCATTATAATGAGTGGTGAGCTCAAAAAATAAAAAAATGGATGGATTCTCCTCGGGTTTTCGCCTGCCATATCAGTTCTGTTATACTTTTTTTTTTAAACAGTTTTGGAAACTTTAGAGTGTTTTCTATCCAATGCTACCATATGCATACTATTATATGCATATCCTAGCTTCTGGGCCTGAGTAACAGGCCGTTAACTTTGGGCACCTCAGTAATCCAAACCTCCGAATACTGCCCCCTTAGCCCTAAGATGTCATTGTATCCCCGAAAAATGAAAAACAGCCCCAGACCATTATTCCTCCTCCAGCAAACTTTAGAGTTGGCACTATGTATTTGGGCAGGTAGCATTCTCCAGGGATCCGTCAAACCCAGATTTGTCTGTTGGACTGCCAGATGATGAACCATGATTCATCACTCCAGAGAACGCATTTCCACAGCTCCAGAGTCCAATGGCGGCAAGCTTTACACCACTCCAGCCGATGCTTGGCATTGCGCATGGTGATGTTAGGCTTGAGTGCGGCTGCTTGGTCATGGAAACCCATTTCATGAAGTTCCCGACGAACAGTTCTTGTGCTGACGTTGCTTGCAGAGGCAGTTTGGAACTCGGTAGTGAGTGTTGCAACCGAGGAAAGATAATTTTTACTCGGTACACGCTTCAGCACTCGGCGGTCCCATTCTGTGAGCTTGTGTGGACTACCACTTTGCGGCTGAGCCGCTGTTGCTCCTAGACATTTCCACTTTACACTGACAGCACTTACAGTTGACCAGGGCAGCTCTAGCGGGGCAGAAATATGACAAACTGACTTGTTAGAAAGGTTGCATCCTATGACGGTGCCACGTTGAAAGTCACTGAGCTCTTCATTAAGGCCATTGTCATGTCTGGACTATCATTAAATGTGAAGACTTATTTATATCAAATCAGTTCTCCGGGTTTAATTATTACATGATTAAACTAATCATGTAAACATTAATTAACTAGGAAGTCAGGGCACCACGGAAAATGTTGAGATGTACAGAGTTATCATTTTCCGAATATAACTATTTAGATACTTTAATATCTGATAAATTCGTTTTCTATTCATAAATTATTATTATTATTATTATTATTATTATCATTACCTCATCGGTTCTCATTACTGAACGTCGCAAACCCTTGGATATCTGCACGAACCCTAGTTTCCGTAATGAATCAGCAATATACAAATTGGCTTAATTGTTTATTTACTAACTAACTAAATAATCACAGAAAAACATATCAATCGAACAGTAGATATTGGTTACTAACAATGATAGAAAAGTCCCTGGTTGCAAAGCCTATATGACGGCTTGGTAAACAAAGGAAAGGTGTGGGGGCTGAGAAAGAGCGGGAAAGACGAAATGGATTCACTACACACAGTGGATAATTATAACCATTGAAATGCTAATTCTTTGAACGGCCGCTAACTCAAGAATAATTGCAATCTATATATTTACGCCCGTATGTCATTGTTGACTTCTCTGTTGGATTCCGGTCTGTCTGCTGGAGAGTCAGTTCATCACAGAGTCTCTGGTTAACTTCCCCAGAAGTCACAATGTACTTCGTGGTTGTAGGTGGTTGGAATGGATACTTCAGAGCACCATTTGGAAATGTTCTCATAGAATAGCTGGTTCGGCGGTTGTCGGTATTCTCGTTCTAGACTTACGTAATTTCTAGCTGCAGACTAGTAATTATACGTCCAAGATTTGCTCTAATTCTGTAGTGATCAATAGCCGTGTAGCCAAAACTACAGCTGCAGGGTCTCCGATGGCCTATAGAATTGTGGCCATTCCAACGTGGGGACTCTGTCCCAGTGTTCTCTGGCGTATATTTTGTAGGAAGTGGGTTTTATACTCTGTAGAAAAAGGGGTGGTTCAATGATGTCTGGGTAATGGGGGTGTGGCCACTGACTAGTTAATCTATATATGAAAATTCATACTCTCATTCAGAAGGTTAACATCACATTACATCTTTTCAAAAATAGTTTCCTGTTTAATCACATACGTTTCACAATATTTAGATATAAACCTGACAGCTGGGGAATGTACACTTTAAGAGATACAGTTACAGCTGAAGTCGGAAGTTTAAAATACACTTACATTGGAGTCAATAAAACTCATTTTTCAACCACTCCACAAATTTCTTGTTAACAAACTATCATTTTGGCAAGTTGGTTAGGACATCTACTTTGCGCATGACACAAGACATTTTTCCAACAATTGTTTACAGACAGATTATTTCACTTATAATTCACTATCACAATTCCAGTGGGTCAGAAGTTTACTGGAAAATTCCAGAAAAATATGTCACGGCTTTAGAAGATTCGGATAGGCTTATTGACATAATTTGAGTCAATTGGAGGTGTACCTGTGGATGTATTTCAAGGCCTACCTTCAAGCTCAGTACCTCTTTGCTTGACATCATGGGAAAATCAAAAGAAATCAGCCAAGACCCCAGAACAAAAATTGTAGCCCTCCATAAGTCTAGATCATCCCTGGGAGAAATGTCCAAATGCCTGACGGTACCACGTTCATCTGTACAAACAATAGTACGCAAGTATAAACACCATGGGACCATGCAGCAATAATTTGTCAATTTGTAAAAGTTTTGGAAACTTTAGAGTGTTTTCTATCCAAATCTACCAGTTACATGCATATCATATCTTCTGGGCCAGAGTAGCAGGCCGTTTAATTTGGGCATGCTTTTCATCCAAAATTCAGAATGTTGCCCCCTACCCTAGAGAGGTTAAACAATTTAAATGCAATGCTACCAAATACTAATTGAGTGTATGTAAACTTCTGACCCACTGGGAATGTCATGAAAGAAATCAAATGTGAATTAAATGATTCTCTCCTATTATTCTGACATTTCACATTCTTAAAATAAAGTGGTGATCCTAACTGACCGAAGACAGGGATTTTTTACTTGGATTAAATGTCAGGAATTGTGAAAAACTGAGTTGTTCTTGGCTAAGGTGCATGTAAACTGCTGACATCAACTGTATGTGTGTTTCCTGTCCTTCATGAGATCACCAAATGAAACACACTCGACATGACTGTCCCTTAAGTGTCCACGGACCATTCCCACATTCTCAACAATTTACATATTATTTAGTTCTCCCATTTTGGGGATTAGGAGTTTTGAACAAAGAGAAGCTTTTTGTTCTGGTGGACTCTCTCTCTCAAAACTGCATGGCAGTTTCTACCAGGTATTTATGACCTGTCGTAAAGCCATAAAACTTGTGGTGGAGAGAGTGAGAGAAGGGGGAGCCACGATATACACCCCAAAGGGCCACGTCGTGACCATTCTACTGTCAATGTTTGTCTATGGAGATTGCATGGCTGTGTGCTCTATTTTATACACCTGGCAGCAACGGGTGTGGCTGAAATAGCCAAATCCACGAATTTGAAGGGGTGTCCACATACTTTTGTATATATAGCGTATAAGCCGTCTCCATCTCCCCTTAAGCCCATATATCCTGTGTCTTTGACAACTCGACTCTGTATCCCAACAGAAAGGTCCCTACAATACCACTTTAACAACAGTAGGGAATGAGTAGCATACAGTGGGCCTTAATGTAGCAGAAATCAAGGCAGAAAGGAAATGGGTCTATTAGATTAGTCCTGTAGTGGGCTGTTAGCATGACTGTCCTAATGATAGCACCCTTTCATTCACATAGGAGGCCCATTGGCATTTCCACCAATGCATAATTGTGTCGGCGCTGCTCAATTTATATATTCTCCTCTCACAATTGGAATGACGTGTGATCAATTCTGTTATTCTCTGCTGCAGCCCAGTCCCATCAGAACTCTTCACTGCTGGGTTTTTAAGATGTACAAATAATGGGAAAGGGACATTCAAATGGGTTGCTATGCAATGAATCAGCCCTCTTTGAGAAAGAGGGGAGATGAGATGGTGTCTTTGATGTCTTGAATAAGACATCCTTATAAAGGCTCAGGGCCAAACCCAGATGCAGATACGGGAGGCAGATGGTTTGAGTGTTTGATATTTATTAGTAGTAGGCAAGAGAATAGTAGTGGACAGGCAAAATGTCAAACCAGATCAGAGTCCAGGAGGTACAGAGGGGCAGGCAGGCTCGAGGTCAGGGCAGGCAGACTGGTCAGGCAGGCAGGTACAGAGTCCAGAAAACGGGCAAGGGTCAAAACCGGGAGGACTAGCAAAAGAGAGAATAGTAAAAGCAGGCAGGCACACAGGGGAAAAAACACGCTGGTTGACTTGAAACAGACAAGACGAACTGGCACAGAGAGACAGGGAACACAGGGACAAATACACTGGGGAAAATAAGCAACACCTGGAGGGGGTGGAGACAATCACAAGGACAGGTGAAACAGATTAGGGCGTGACAATCCTGGTGATTACACTAATCGCTGTAGATTACACCCGAGTAGCACAGTGCTCTTTCTGCTTCTATTACGTGGCCAAGCCAAAGGAACAATCTGGAGATTATACAACTAAAACTAGGACATTTTGTTCAAAGTACTTAAGTAAAAATACTTAAGTAGTATCTGTACTTTACTATTTCTTTTTTTGACAACTTTTACTTCACTACATTCCTAAAGAAAATGATGCACTTTTTACTCCATATATTTTTCCTGACTCCCAAAAGTACTCGTTACATTTTGAAAAGAAAATTGCCCAATTGACGCACTTATCAAGAGAACATCCCTGGTCATCACTACTGCCTCTGATCTGGCGGATTCACAAAATTTGTAAATTATGCCTGTGTTGGAGTGTGCACCTGGCTATCCATAAATATAAAATAAAATTGTACCGTCTGGTTTGCTTAATAGTAAGGAATTTTGAATTATTTATACTTTTAATTTTGACACTCAGGGTATATTTTTGCAATTCCATTTACTTTGGATACTTTGTCCCCTTACGTATTTTTAAAGCCAAGTAATGTTAGAATCAAATCAAATCAAAGTTTATTTGTCACGTGCGCCGAATACAACAGGTGTAGACCTTACAGTGAAATGCTGACTTGCAGGCTCTAACCAATAGTGCAAAAAAGGCATTAGGTGAACAATAGGTCAGTAAAGAAATAAAACAAGAGTAAAAAGACGGGCTATATACAGTAGCGAGGCTATAAAAGTAGCGAGGCTACATACAGACACTGGTTAGTCAGGCTGATTGAGGTAGTATGTACATGTAGATATGGTTAAAGTGACTATGCATATATGATGAACAGAGAGTAGCAGTAGTGTAAAAGAGGGGTTGGCGGGTGGTGGGTGGCGGGACACAATGCAGATAGCCCGGTTAGCCAATGTGCGGGAGCACTGGTTGGTCGGCCCAATTGAGGTAGTATGTACATGGATGTATAGTTGAAGTGACTATGCATATATGATAAACAGAGAGAAGAGGCAGCATAAAGAGGGGTTGGGGGGTGGGCACACAATGAAAATAGTCTGGGTAGCCATTTGACTACCTGTTCAGGAGTCTTATGGCTTGGGGGTAAAAACTGTTGAGAAGCCTTTTTGTCCTAGACTGTCCTAGTCAGGATGCTCTCGATGTTGCAACTGTAGAACCTTTTGAGGATCTCAGGACCCATGCCAAATCGTTTTAGTTTCCTGAGGGGAATAGGCTTTGTCATGCCCACTTCACGACGGTCTTGGTGTGTTTGGACCAGTCTAGTTTGTTGTTGATGTGGACGCCAAGGAACTTGAAGCTCTCAACCTGCTCCACTACAGCCCCGTCGATGAGAATGGGGACGTGCTCGGTCCTCCTTTTCCTGTAGTCCACAATCATCTCCTTAGTCTTGGTTACGTTGAGGGATAGGTTGTTATTCTGGCACCACCCGGCCAGGTCTCTGACCTCCTCCCTATAAACTGTCTCATCGTTGACGGTAATCAGGCCTACCACTGTTGTGTCGTCTACAAACTTAATGATGGTGTTGGAGTCGTGCCTGGCCATGCAGTCGTGGGTGAACAAGGAGTACAGAAGGGGACTGAGCATGCACCCCTGTGGGGCTCCAGTGTTGAGGATCATCTTCACTGAGAGGTGTTAGGGAGGTGTTTAGTCCCAGGATCCTTAGCTTAGTGATGAGCTTTGAGGGTACTGGGGTGTCAAACACTGAGCTGTAGTCAATGAATAGCATTCTCACATAAGTGTAGTATTTTCCTGGATCACTTTTACTTAATTTGTCGTTTTGTGTTAAAGTATTTGTACTTTTACTGAAGTATGACAATTGAGTACTTTTCCCACCACTCACGAGTGTCACAATGTGCAGGTGGGGCGACATAAATCAGTAGGTAAAAACTTCCATTAGAAAAGCAAACCAATGAGGCTGTGGGTCACCCATCATGGTTACACAAGTCCATATCAATGAGATTCTGATTTGTGCTCCCAGGCTCATTACTGACTTAATAGCGCTGTGTGGGACACTGTACATTGTTATTGGAATGAATTTATTCCTAAAACAATATGTGGTAAATATGGGCCAGGCTGCTTCGTGAGCCAGAAGACTGATAGACAGATTGAAGTTTGCATGTGGTCTCCCTGGCCCACCGTGGGTTCATGTGTTTGTAAGGGTTTATGAGTTTATGAGAGTGAATATCCTGCTCTTAGAGGTTAATCCCAAAGGATTTGAATGTGGCTACGGCACATTAGTATACAGTGTTCTCTAACAACACACAGTAATATCCAAACTCCTCCCTGCCTGCCTCCCTCGCTGCCTGCCTCAGTACTGCAGCATAGACCTAGATTCAGCTCTCCGCTGAGGGGGAGCTTTGGTTTTGTTGTAAAAATGCTGCTGTTCCAAACAAAAGGACATAAATAAGCACAGCGTGGTCTTCATAAACCTGCGTGGATTTATTACTCATGCATTCCACCCATAAACAGATTTGTGACTACATACCCCTTCAGGCAGTATCTCATGTTGTCTAAAAAGCCAAACACAATTTTCTTTAAATTAGACCCGTGGTGAGAGGCAATCTTGCTGTTTTGGAATGAGTCTGCTAAAACGAGAACTCTGCTGTGTTAGCTACAGGTAGCACTAAGCTTGGAAGACAACGTGGTCTTGTGCATAATTTTACAACGGGTGGTTCTAATCCTAAATGCTGATTGGTTAGAAGCGCATTCCAGCCAGTGTCTGTCCCACAAGTTAACACCGGCTAAATCTATGACGTTAAAATGCCTGTTTACTCCGTTTCATCTGACCGCTCAAAACCACTGTCTCGTCAGCCCAGCCAGGCAATTTATAAACTTCTCCACTATATCTCCACTATAAAAAGCATCTTATCTCACATTTCTTCTAGAAAAACACTACGTTTTCTAGAGAGGAGATTTGATCTCCAGCTGTCCAATAGCAATGAACTCGGGAGTCGGGACAAGACAGACAGGCAGGCAGTATTTCTCAGCCAGTCGAAATCATGAATCAGCTGGCATCAACGATATGGATATATAAAAATAAATGTAAATTGATAAAAGGTAAAACGAAACGAAGTTCAGCTAGATTGCAGTCTTTCCAGCTTCAGTTTGAAGTGATTGTGTTAGAGGTGTTGTTGACTAGCTCTTCTAAACTAGCTCGTCCTGACGAGTGAGCACATTTTCTATGCCAGGTGAAATCGCACCTTATTAGCTCATTGTTATGGATGTATCCAAATAAATGTCACTAGAAAACAGCTTAAACAAATGCAAATGCAGCTACTTTGCTGTTATTCTGGCCACACTTTTTGACTTGACTAAGTTAGTCGTAGTTGGCTGCTTAAATCTGTTTTACCTCATCCCTATAGCTTGTCACATGTTCAACCAGAGGGGAAAAAAACTATAGACCACCTTTACTCCAAACACAGAGACACATACAAAACTCTTCCTTGCCCTCCATTTGGCAAATCTGACCATAATTATTTTCTCCTGATTCCTGCTTACAAGTAAAAACTAACGCAGGATGTACCAGTGACTCGCTCAATACGGAAGTGGTCAGATCACACGGATGCTACACTACAGGCTTGTTTTGCTAGCACAGACTGGAATACGTTCTGGGATTTATTCAATGGCATTGAGGAGTATACCACCTCAGCCACCGGCTTCATCAATAAGTGCATCGACGACGTCGTCCCCACAGTGTCCGTACGTTCATATCCCAACCAGAAGCCATGGATTACAGGCAGAGTCTTTCACTTTACCTGCTGCTGCTTTCAAGGAGCGGAACACTAATCAGGACGCTTATAAGAAATCCCGCTATGCCCTCAGATGAACCATCAAACAGGCAAAGCGTCAATACAGGACTAAGATTGAATCCTACACAGGATCTGACTCTCGTCGGGTGTGGCAGGGCCTGCAAACTATTATGGACTACAAAGGGAAACCCAGCCACGAGCTGCCCACTGATGCAAGCCTACCAGATGAGCCAAATTCCTTTTACACTTGCTTAGAGGCAAGCAACACTGAAGCATATATGAGAGCAGCAGCTGTTCCAGAATTCTGTGTGATCACGCTCTCTGTAGCCGATGCGAGCAAGACCTTTAACTTCTTGGCGCTACCCATCCCTGTCATCATTTTCGTCAGAAACCGCTGAATAGCATAGCGCCACAATCAAATAATATTACAAAAAAATATTGAAATCACAAGTGCAATATTGCAAAACACAGCTTAGCCTTTTGGTAATCCACCTGTCGTCGCAGATTTTGAAATGATTCTTTACAGCGAAAGCAATCCAAGTGTTTGTGTAAGTTTATCGATAGCCTAACATAGCATTATGTACACTTAGCATCAGGAAGCTTGTTCACGAAAATCAGAAAAGCAATCAAATTAACCGTTTACCTTTGATGATCTTCGGATGTTTTCACTCACTAGACTCCCAGTTACACCACAAATGTTCCTTTTGTTCCATAAAGATTATTTTTATACCCAAAATACCTCCGTTTGTTTGTCGCGTTATGTTCAGACATCCACAAGAAAGAGCGGTCACGACAACGTAGACGGAAATTCCAAAGTCTCCATAATGTCCACAGAAACATGTCAAACATTTAAAATATACACTGCTCAAAAATATAAAGGGAACACTAAAATAACACATCCTAGATCTGAATGAATGAAATATTCTTATTAAATACTTTTTTCTTTACATAGTGGAATGAGCTGACAAAATCACACACAAATTATCAATGGAAATCAAATGTATCAACCCATGGAGGTCTGGATTTGGAGTGACACTCAAAATTAAAGTGGAAAACCACACTACAGGCTGATCCAACTTTGATGCAATGTCCTTAAAACAAGTCAAAATGAGGCTCAGTAGTGTGTGTGGCCTCCACGTGCCTGTATGACCTCCCTACAAAGCCTGGGCATGCTCCTGATGAGGTGGCGGATGGTCTCCTGAGGGATCTCCTCCCAGGCCTGGAATAAAGCATCCGCCAACTCCTGGACAGTCTGTGGTGCAACGTGGCGTTGGTGGATGGAGCGAGACATGATGTGCCAGATGTGCTCAATTGGATTCAGGTCTGGGGAACGGGCAGGCCAGTCCATAGCATCAATGCCTTCCTCTTGCAGGAACTGCTGACACACTCCAGCCACATGAGGTCTAACATTGTCTTGCATTAGGAGGAACCCAGGGCCAACTGCACCAGCATATGGTCTCACAAGGGGTCTGAGGATCTCATCTCGGTACCTAATGGCAGTCAGGCTACCTCTGGCGAGCACATGGAGGGCTGTGCGGCCCCCCAAAGAAATGCCACCCCACACCATGACTGACCCACCGCCAAACCGGTCATGCTGGAGGATGTTGCAGGCAGCAGAACGTTCTCCATGGCGTCTCCAGACTCTGTCACGTCTGTCACATGTGCTCAGTGTGAACCTGCTTTCATCTGTAAAGAGCACAGGGCGCCAGTGGCGAATTTCCCAATCTTGGTGTTCTCTGGCAAATGCCAAACGTCCTGCACGGTGTTGGGCTGTAAGCACAACCCCCACCTGTGGACGTTGGGCCCTCATGGAGTCTGTTTCTGACCATTTGAGCAGACACATGCACATTTGTGGCCTGCTAGAGGTCATTTTGCAGGGCTCTGGCAGTGCTCCTCCTGCTCCTCCTTGCACAAAGGCGGAGGTAGCGGTCCTGCTGCTGGGTTGTTGCCCTCCTACGGCCTCCTCCACGTCTCCTGATGTACTGGCCTGTCTCCTGGTAGCGCCTCCATGCTCTGGACACTACGCTGATAGACACAGCAAACCTTCTTTCCACAGCTCGCATTGATGTGCCATCCTGGATGAGCTGCACTACCTGAGCCACTTGTGTGGGTTGTAGACTCCGTCTCATGCTACCACTAGAGTGAAAGCACCGCCAGCATTCAAAAGTGACCAAAACATCAGCCAGGAATTATAGGAACTGAGAAGTGGTCTGTGGTCCCCACCTGCAGAACCACTCCTTTATTGGGGGTGTCTTGCTAAATGCCTATAATTTCCACCTGTTGTCTATTCCATTTGCACAACAGCATGTGACATTTATTGTCAATCAGTGTTGCTTCCTAAGTGGACAGTTTGATTTCACAGAAGTGTGATTGACTTGGAGTTACATTGTGTTGTTTAAGTGTTCCCTTTATTTTTTTGAGCAGTGTATATTTGATAATATATCAACCGAGTGTGTAGGTTTTTCAATAACACCAGGTGGAACAATGGCCACTTTACTCTGTAGCGCAAAACTCACTCTGAGAGCCCCCACCGATCCACTTACGCAATGTGATCTTTCACGCAAATTTTTCAAATTAAAAGCCTGAAACTATGTCTAAAGACTGACACCTTAGGGAAGCCATAGAAAAAGGAATCTGGTTGATATCCCTTTAAATGGAGGATAGGCATGCATAGGAACAGAAGGGTTTCAAAATAAGAGGCACTTCCTGATTGGATTTTCCTCAGGTTTTCACCTGCAATATCAGTTATGTTATACTATTAGACAATATTTTTACAGTTTTGGAAACTTTAGAGTGTTTTCTATCCTAATCTGACAATTATATGCATATTCTAGTTTCTGGGGCTGAGAAATAAGCAGTTTCAAGTGGGTACGTTTTATAGCCAAAAACGAAAATACTGCCCCCTACACACAAAAGGTTAAACAAATCAAAGGCCGCGGGTCAGACGCATTACCAGGACGTGTATTGTACTGGCATGCGCTGATCAACTGGCAAGTGTCTTCACTGACATTTTCAACCTCTCCCTGACTAAGTCTGTAATATCTCCATGTTTTAAGCAGACCAGCATAGTCCCTGTGCCAAAGAAAGCAAAGGAAACCTGCCTAAATAACTACTGCCCTGTAGCACTCACATTGATAGCCATGAAGTGCTTTGAAAGGCTGGTCATGGCTCACATCAACACCATCATCCTGGAAACCCTAGACCCACTCCAATTCACATACTGCCCCAACAGATCCACAGATGTAGCCATTTTAATCGCACTCCACACAGCCCTTTCCCACCTGTACAAAAGGAGCACCTATGTGAGAATGCTGTTCATTGACTACAGCTCAGCATTCAACACCATAATGCCCACAAAGCTCATCACTAAGCTAAGGACCCTGGGACTAAACATCTCCCTCTATAACTGGATCCCGGTCCCTGCCCTTAAGGGACGCAATGTCGGATTGGGTAACGCCCTTCTCCGACTGTTCCTCATACAGAGACGTAATAACCCCTAGAGTCCGGGGCTAACGATTCCTTAAGAGAGTCATAGTTACTCCCGTCATTTACCCACGCTTCATTGCATTTCTTCACTTTGACATTCAGAGCATTGGGCAGATATCACATCGTTTCAGCACCCACCTCGGGCCTTCGCGATGCTTTGTTTTAATTAAACAGCCGGATTCCCCTGGTCCGCACCAATTCTAAGTTAGCTGCTAGGCGCCGACCAAGGCAACCCGCCGGAGACCCCGCGTAAACGGGGCCAACGAGCGCCGTAGCTGGGGAGAACCCCCGAGAAGAGCCCGACGTGCGTCCAGTCGCCGCTGCCAACCGCCGGACCCAACCCCTCACTGGACCCAACCCCTCACTCACATCAGGGCGGACACCACCCTGATGAACCCCCACAAGCAGCCCCTTGCGAGACCACGAATGAGAGCCCCCGAGATGGACCGCACAACGAACTTCCAACGGTGGCGAGAGGAGGGCGGCGGAGCAACTGCTCCCCCAGCCGCGGCTCGAGCACAGCCCCGCTTCGATACCCAGTCCGACCGACCCAGCCCTTAGAGCCAATCCTTATCCCGAAGTTACGGATTAACATGCCAGTGGCTGTTCCCCTTGGAGACCTGCTGCGGATATGGGTACGGCCCCAGGTAGTAAGGGTAGGCAACAACATATTTTTTTATACATTTTTTTATTTCACCTATATTTAACCAGGTAGGCCAATTGAGAACACGTTCTCATTTACAACTGCAACCTGGCCAAGATAAAGCATATCTGCCACACTGATCCTCAACACGGGGGTTCCTCAAAAGGTGCATGATTAGTCCTGTCCTGTACCCCCCTCCTTCACCCACTACTGCATGGCCACGCATGACTCCAACACCATCATTAAATTTGCTGACGACACAACAGTGGTAGGTCAGAGACCTGGCCGTGTGGTGCCAGGACAACAACCTCTCCCTCAATGTGATCAAAACAAAGGAGCTGATCATGGACAACAGGAAAAGGAGGGCCGAACACGCCCCCATTCACATCGACGGGGCTGTAGTGGAGCGGGTCGAGAGTTTCAAGTTCCTTGGTGTGCACCAACAAAATATCATGGTCCAAACACACCAAGACAGTCGTGAAGAGGTGACGAGAACACCTTTTCCCCCACAGGAGACTGAAAAGATTTTGCATGGGTTACAACTGCACCATCAAGTGCATCCTGCCTGTAGTGTGGCAACTGCTCGGCATCCGACCATAAAGCGCTACATAGGGCAGCGCGTATGGCCAAGCTTCCTGCCTTCAAGGACTTATATACTAGGCGTGGTCAGAGGAAGGCCCAAAATTTGTCAAAGACTTTGTTTTTACACTGCTGCTACTCACTGTTTATTATCTATGCATAGTCACTTTACCCCTACCTACATGTACAAATTGCCTCGACTAGCAAATTGACTCGGTACCGGTACTCCCTGTATATAGTTTCATTATTGTTTTTTTATTGTGTTACTTTTTCATTAAAATTTTTACTTTAGTTTATTTAACAAATATATTCTTAACTCTATTTCTTGAACTGCATTGTTGGTTAAGGGCTGGTAAGTAAGCATTTCATGGTAAGGTTGTATTCTGCGCACGTGACAAATAAAATTTGATTTCATTTGATGGAAAATAACAGAACAATGTCAATTAAATTAACCCCAAATATTACTAGCTTATCTTTCCTTATTTGGGGCAAGGTGAAGATTAAATTGTGATGCAGTGCAGCAATATCACCACTTCTGCTTCAAGACTTCCACATAATTTTGTGCTATTGTGGCGGTCTTTATATGTACCACAAGAGAACCAAGAAATCAAGAGTGACACCATGGCTGTCTTTGGGTCTTTTATGTCGATCTGCAGTAGTACTGTGAAAAGACAGGACAGGAACACATCAGTCTCCAATGCACCATCTGACAAGTTGTTCTATACAGGAGCATGAAGAAAGGTAAAAACACATATCCTGTCTCACATCCCCAATATATTGCTAGGTGCTTTCAGTGTTGACAGTATTAAAATACAACAACTCATGTACAAAAATACTGTAATACAAACAAGCTACAACATGAAATCGCTTTTATCCCATTCCGACCATAGAGGGCTAAAACTGCATCTCCCATAATGCAACGCTAGCATCAGTCGGCAGCTCAGCTAACCGTTTGCATCACAGAAACAGTGTTGCAAACTTAGCGACTTTGTCGAGCATTCAGCCCCCTCTAGCGACATATTTTCAAAAAAGCGACTAGTAACAAATCTAGCGACTTTTTCTGATGTTATTGGAGACTTTTAAGGACTGACGTGAAAGCACGTATCGTTCTTACTCTTCTCAATGAGCAGCGGGTGCTGCCATGGGCCCCACCCCCGTCCCAAAGCACTCACAGGCGGCCCAGTCCTCGTGCAGCAGTCCCTCCCAGCCGCAGTTAGAGCAGGAGATGTTCGCCCCTCCCCGTTCAGACTGCTATGAATCGGGCATGCGGGAAGCCGCCGCGGGTCCCGCCCTGGCTTATATTCAGGGCGGGATGTAAATGTAAAATAAAAAATAATAACTAAGGAACTCTGCCAGAGTGTCTCTTTTGCGTCACTTTTGCCGGTCCCAAGCCCGGATAAAGGAGGAGGGTTGGAGTTGTGACAAAATAACAAGAATCGACAGAAGAAAGGTCATTTGTAGTTCTAAACATAATTTAGGGTGTTTTTTTTTACTCACTTTTTGTCTTTCTCACAACATTATTCCTCTCTCCTACAGGGTCCATCACAATTACATGCACATGGCCAATTATGCAATTATCATTTAGCAACATTTAGGACAGCCAATAGCTTCTTTCCTTACTGAGGAGTTGGAAACACTGCACAGAAAGTTATGCTAGCTAGCAACAGCAATACTTTTTAGTACTCTGTAAACTATATTAATAACAACAATAAAACTCTAAAAGTTACATGTTTGAATAGTCTCACATTCCCTTATAACAATATCTACAGCATTAACCTTGGGATCTTTTATTTATTTCACGTTATGGACTTCTACAAAGGAGTAATCTGCAACAATACCTTACCAATACCAACAATACCTTTCTCTCAGTGTTTTCTCGGACTGAGGAGAACGGGAGCTACGGGTAGCACCAGGGTGTTAGTAGGTGACGTAAGCACCCAGATGAAATAAAATACATTTAATGAAATAAAACCTGAAGATGTTAACATCATTCAGCTACTGTAGCTGCCTACTTAACATCAACAGGCAGCACTAGTAGCGCAACAATTAAAAATAGGCATCAAAAGTAACGTTCCTGTCGATCATAGTGATCTGACTCCCCCCTTCTGTCTGAACTTGGAATATTCCTGTTCGTGGGCTTGGGCCACTGACCCTTAACCTGGTTGTTCTGTTCTGCGTGGTGTACTATTCTAATCATTTGAAGTTTGATGGAATAACGTTTTTAACTCTTCTACACTATGAAAACTCCCTAAAGTTGTATAAGTAATAGTGATGGTCAATCCACTCTCCCCTGTATTTATCGATGTTACAAAATAACCTTGGCCTCCAGTTGGTACCAATTAATTCCTCTCACCCTCTCTTTTGAGGTGATTGGCTTTTATAATGCATGGCACAGCATATTCCAAGAGTATATGACTTTAAGATTGCTTGTCTGGCACCAGGGCTGTCTCATTTCTGTAACCTGTGAAGGAGAGATATTCAAATGACCCTATTAAATCAAGGCCTCAGTTCTGCAGAATGGTGGAGGAGTAGAATTAACATTACATTTTACACATAGGATAGACATACTATGGGCTGAGAAAATATAAGATGAGATTGTGAAGAAGAAAGGAAAGAGATGTTTTTATCCTGCTGAGTGTTGGGCCACTGGAACCCTCATCACATTGAACACAGAGTGAGAGCTGCTCTTCTTACTCTTCTCAGTAAACAAGCTTACAGAATCAATCAGCCAGAGGGCAGTGGGAGAAGGAGAAAGGAGTCCAGGCTCTTTGTGAGAGCGTCTTGTCCATAGTGTGTGCTGAGAGCAGCAGGGCCATGGACTCCCCATGTCTATGTGTCCTCCTCTGTCTCATCCCATTCCTGCACCAAGCCAAGGTTAACAGGTAGAACTGGCATCCACTTGATGAAATGCAATAAAAACTCAAATGCTAAATGCTCATTCTCTGTGCTGCTGCCTGACTCCCCTTTAGCAGGCATTTACCAGTACTGACATGTAATCAGACGCCCTCCACTCTGAGGGGTATCAGTACACCTACCCCAGGCCCCGGGCTCCATCATTAGCAAGGCCCTTCACTGCCGGCCCCCCAGCCACATTCCCCACCACTAGATGAGATGCCACACTCTGTTCATGTCACCTGCCCCAACAGGAGACGCCAGCGATACACAGAGAGAGACAGGTCTCCTGTAGCAGGGTATTTGCCTGAAGGAACACTGTGTGTTATTCTAGGAGCACTACAGTACTTCTGTGACCTGAGGTGTTATTGGACAATCAAATAGCTTATTGTTTCACTGGGGTCATCAATGGGAAATGAATAGCTTTTAAAGCAACTCACAAGAATACAAGTGCTTGATAATAAAAATATACACATGCTTCTCTTGTTCTATAGGATAGGTTATTGAAGTCTGGGACAATATGAGTTTATGTACAGTATATATCTAAGACATGTTTGGTTTATTACTATAGTGCAGCAAAAATTAATTAAGGGAGAAACATTCTGTACATTACCTTGGAAATAATGGATGACGTTGTGGGACGAGGCAGAGCCTCATTCATTTGTATAAGCAAATTCATACTTTCTTATCTTTTGAGATTGCCTACTCATCAACACTGACTGTTGGTTACGAAGAGATTGTATTGCATATCAAACCCTAGGCTAGAAGCTATTTAAATAGTTTGTTGCTAACAAACCTGCGAATATGACAACCAAATGAACAAGTATCAGTTCTGAAACCAGCTGGTCAAACTAGAAACATGGGAGGATTTGACAGAATAGCGCCACTTGTGTCATGACTGCAACGACCAGAGAAATTCATGTTTAGCACTCACCATGTCAGGCCATCAGATGCTCCAAAAAAATATGCCTGCAAAAACAAATCAATGCTCGCTAGCTAACTATGTTTTTCTTCGTTACAGTTTATCTAATTTCGGTTTTGTGTAGTTGTTGGTTTAGCTTTCTGTAAATTTGTAGGGCGTATGAACTACATGTGTAGGCACTTACTGGGTCATGATTGCAAGGTGTCCTGATATATTTTCCAACTGTCCTGTTATCAGGTTTTAATGTCCATTCTAGAATGCACTTCTAGACAATCAGAAACGAGTAATCAACAACGCTGTGGTATAATATCATTTAATAAATGAAAATATCAATGAAAAAAGTATTTCTACCAGTAAATGTGTGCTTTCATATTGTTTGTGGTATAAGCAGAATAAACGCCTTCATTTTGTACATTACCTTGGAAAGATTAACTCCGCTGTGTCATCCATTATTTCCAAGGTTAAAGTAAAGAACGTCAGTGTTTATTCCTTACTTAAAATGTGCCTCAATCCCATTATATGATCTGTTTTACCTGTTTGCCTTGCTATCCAAGACTTCATTTCTCTCATAGTTCTGGCTTGTAACCAATGTTAACTGGCTTGTAACCAATGTTGAAGCAGTGTGTGAATATGTAAATATTTGCCATTAAGTTCACTTTCTCTAATTAGTCATCATATTTTATGACTGAGTGCTTCCAATTATGGATCAATGTCTCATTTCTGTAGATGGACCCCTGAGTGAGTGGAGGCAGTTTAGCGGTTATGATTCATAATTTCTACACTGCTGAGAAGAGTGCTCAGCTCACACCAGACTGATTACCTGATCGATGGAAAGCTGCATAGGCTATTGGAAAACTGCATGTTTGCAAATTAGGTTGTTTTTTGTGTGTATTAGTAGTTTTGTATGATGTGTGTGTGTGTGTGTGTGTGTGTGTGTGTGTGTGTGTGTGTGTGTGTGTGTGTGTGTGTGTGTGACATTCATGTGTTTAATTGCTCTGGCTATAATGTAGCACTGAGCTCATTAACTGGTGTACCACAGAGGGGGCTAAATTCTGCTAAATACTTAAACACACTTCTGACACACTGTGGGAGAGAGATGCAGCTGTGATGTGGGTTGTGTTCACGTAAAAAAACACTGTAGTGCTGGAAAACACTGCCATTGATGTTTAAGGATGTTGGTCTTACTAATGGTTGGGGTCTATAGCCAACGTTACTTATGTTTACAGAGGTGATTTCCTACATACTGTAGGTCATCGTAGTTGTCGTAGTTATCACCTGTAACATGTTGATGACCTGTAACATTTATTGCTCCATTGTCTTTTCATTGTCTTGAGAAACTAGAACAGTCACAGGGTTGGCAACCTTTGCCCCCCCCCCCCCCCCCCCACACCCTCCCATGAATTCAGCAACAAACAAAAAATAATTTAGGAAATCTGTTCAAGCATTCCCACAAATAAAAAAGAGACTTACTGTATGTGATCGTGGCTCAATGTCATCCAGGTATGAAATGATTGTTATTTTAAAACATAATCTATTTTTGGGCTTTGTTGTGGTCAGTTTGCAGTGTACAAATTATAATTATTATGTTCTGGTCCCTCGAACATACGCTCTGACAAAAATTGTCCCATGACTGATTCTAGTTGCCTACCCCTGGACTAGAACATGGAGTAGATGGTATTCTTATTGAATCTGTCCATCCCCAAACCATGTTCACGCTCTCTGTCTGTGTTAACATCTCAGGGGTCACACTACAATCGATCGAGGATCTCTGTGTGTGTGTGTGTGTGTGTGTGTGTGTGTGTGTGTGTGTGTGTGTGTGTGTGTGTGTGTGTGTGTGTGTGTGTGTGTGTGTTCCTGTCTGAGATGGGGGATAAGAAATAAGGCTCTGCGGGTAGGCCTGGGCGGGGGGGGCGGTGCCTCTGTCCACTGAGCCCTGACTGATTGCAGTGAGCCTGTGGGGTGTGAGGCAGCAGAGCCAGCATGGGACTGGAGTCTGTCCTCTCTCAGCCCCAGCAGTACGACAGCCCCTCACTGCCACTGTCATAACAACACAAATTGTGTATTTAGGTGTGTGTGTATGTGTGTGCCTTCACATGTGTTTGTGTGTTAAAAAGTAGATCTATATTGTACAGATCTGTCTGAATAGGCTCAATTTAGTCCTTGATACCACTAAGACTAAACTTAAATAACATGGAGGCATTTTCCTTGTTTACCACTGACCTAATTGAGGAGCACATCCTTGTTGAACTGAAACGGATTCCCGCCGTATCCTCTTCCCCTCTCAGACTCAGAGAGCCTGAATTAACAGTGTTGTTAACCTTTTTCTTTTGCATTTTGCCACAGCTAAAGAGCGATTTTGATAGAGTACCATTGATTGGACACTCTAGGCACCCTTAGTCAATGAACCCTGTGTGTGCCCTGGGTTCAGTTGCCGTGCCAACAATGGTGGACTTCCAAGGTCCAGTCTCATTAGGCTGTAGAGGAGGACAGGCTCTCCCAGTCTCTCAGCTGCAGGTGGTCATCACGTCATGTCACTTACTAAAGACCCTTGAAGAGCCAGGAAGAGGATATCAGATTATCTGCTGCCCCCTTGTGTGTGGATGAGTGCTGTACCCACTGCCCACCCACTGCCCCAGTGGTCATCTGTGGTCAACTCAAGCTCCAGTTTGTTGCAGAATGTGAAAGGGTGGGGTTTACTGATCCTCTCTCTTTGGGTGAAAGAGATTTGGGGGTATGAAGTGATAGAGTTGGAATGGTAGAATGGAATGTTTTGGAGAGGAGCAACAATACTGTTGAAACAGTAGCCTAAAATAAGTATACTAATAACAGGAAACCACAACTCTAAGCTGAGGCAGTTGATGATTTCCGTAGGCATTCTGGGGTATGGTGCTAATGATGTTCTTCTGTAGAAAGGCATTCATTTCGGATTGTACACCTGGTGGCACAGGGCATTTCCTTCACCTCTTCATGATGACTTATGGAGTCTGTGGACTGCTGCTGCTATGTATTGAATAATATCCAATACCTCTTCTCTGTCTGCTGCATTTCTCATTTCAACTTTAAACTGCATGTCTGCTTTGTACAAAGTGTTAAAGTAGCGTACTTGCAAAATATTTTCTCCAGCACTTAGAATAATGAGTTGTTGGTATTCGTGCTTCCTCAATAGAGCACTGAATTGTACAGTTTATATAGCAACCTATGACAACATAACTACTCATTTAATGCATGATCCTGTAAGACTCATGATCTGCTTGTGAGACTCATGAGAGACTCATGATCCTGTGAGTAAATACTTAGCAGGACCCTCTTAAGTAAAGAGAGTATATCTGCTTGTGTCCCTGTTCCTATGTAGTGCATGACAACCTTCATGGGTATCATTCTTAAAGAACATTACTATTACTGTAGAGGGCTACTCTCCTTTTGGTGTGTGTGTGTGTGTGTGTGTGTGTGTGTGTGTGTGTGTGTGTGTGTGTGCCCGTGCGCCTGTGCGTTAGAGAGAGATTGGTTGAGACAGGGAGTATGAGAGGAGTGTGTGAGAGCTGGGGTTTGTTAGCTGATGAATGCTGCAGAATGCTGTTAGGCTAATAGGAGATGTGATCCCCTCTCTGGGTTTGATACACTCTAGCGAGAAGCCTTTGGTTTATGCCCACGGTTCATTATAATGGTATAATTAATACCACTCAGCCTTTTCTCTGGTGACACAATATAAAAGGTTGAAGAAATAAATGATTCATTTAAAAGAATCTGATGCATATTAAAACACTTCTTTAATTCAGTAACAGTAAGTTATTCTAAATCTAATTGCCAAATCTTTTTACATGTTTTCAAGAGAATACGATGAATGGAAATTAGAATGTTCACCTCCTTCCCTTGTTCATAGAAAATACCAACTTAAAATCTAATATAGCGCTGCGGAACACCTGTTCTTTTGGTAAATATTTGATTTAAATAAAGTTGAAGGAGTAATAATGAGACACAATGTAAATCTATATGTGCATGTATTGACATTGATAGAACATAAGTTTTACTGTTAATTAAGAGACAAGTATATTTAGACATGCTTCAGTTGGTTTTGGTCGTTCTAGTTCCACATTTAATATAGCAGACAAGTAATGTAGGAAAGCTGGATCTCTGTGTAAGGAGATCATATTCAGAGACAGGTGGCATATGTGTGGTCATCAAATTGTTATTTGTATCCACGTTTGTATGCTATGTGTAGCACTGTCGATTTGTATGCTATGTGTAGCACTGTCGATTTGTATGCTATGTGTAGCACTGTCGATAGTGTACATGTTCACTGAATAGTGGCTGGTGGGCTTCCCCTTCACAATCTCAGAAACAAAATTCATTTCAGCTAGCAGCTTTGTATCATTCCAATTACCAAGGCAACCTGCATGCCATTGCTTCATCTTCCAACTTTGATTTGAGGAAATATGACTGGAATACAAATGTAGATTCAACCTCTCTTCCTCTGTCTCTCTCACTCACTTTCTCACACACACGTGCACAGACGAGCCATGTTGCAATAGCAATTCTCATTCCTTCTCACTGCATAATCACATGGACAATTTGCCTTCTTTTCTTAGCTGGGTCTGTTGTAATGCTCTCGCTGGCAGTTGCACTTGTGAATGAAAAAGCTGGTTGACTGTCATGCCATTAGAGAATAGCACCAGCTTTATAGAGTGAATGTCAGGTCCTGCTGCTCATGGACTGCAGTTAAGAAGCACTTAGTGGGGAAGTGTGACACTGACCGCAGAGAGCCTCCCAGACCGGCTGCTCAACTTATCTCTATTCAGACAGACAGACAGACCTGACGGACAGACGGATACACTCATAAAAGAAACCGTGCTATCTAAACGTAAAATGGTTCTTTGTCTGTCCCCTTAGAATAAACCCTTTGAATAACTATTTGGGGTTCCATGTGGAACACTTTCCACAGAGGGTTCTACATGGGAACCCTTTTTTATAAGAGTGTAGATGGCAGTCTGGTAACCTTCACTACCTCTCTGCTTTCACCATGGAACCTATTGTAAAACCCCACACATGGCCGGACTACCACATTTGGGGCCCCGGGGCACCAACCTCCAGGAGACTGATTTTTTTGGGGGAAAACAGTTAACTTCATGCATTTCAATTTGCAATTTTATAATGCTATTCTACAAATCTTGCCATGAGGCTAAGAGAAAATGTTGCAGTTTTAAAGCAGGAATCCTCAGGTTGTGTGTGCCTCCATGCCACCCCACCTCTTGTGGTGTTTTTTCACTTACAACAAAAACAAGGGGGTTGAAACCTGAGACACCTTGAGCTGGCCTTCTGGACAAGATGTGTCTTTGAGCGAAATCCCACCTACTCAAATGACCCTTGCTGTGCCATGGCCACGGAGCTGGAGAGGAAGTCACTTGCAAGAAACAAACACAGAGCAGACGAAGCCAACATGTTAGCTACCATGTTTGCAGATAAACTGTTTCGGTAGAAGGGACAATGTTTTCATAAAATGTCGACAGAAACAAGCATCATTCTTGGTTCTTGGATCTGAATCAACTCAACCCCCCAAAAAGAAAAAGAAATGAGAAAAAGGTAGCTCATGACCAATCCAAAAACATTGGAATTAATTTTGAAAAGTGAAAGACTGATGCCCGAAATGGCCACTATTTGCATGGACTGGTAGGTAAGTGTAGCTGCTAGCCTTAGTGTGTGCACTGTTCAAGTTAGCTGACATGGCTACTTAGCTAGCTTGCTAACATCTTCTGTATTCTGACTGTTTTGAAATGTTACTCAAAGAAATGTAACGATAGCTACATCATGAAGCTACACTGCAAAAAAAAAATGTTAGCTAGCTAAAGCTAGATATGCAGATTGTTGACATGATAGTGTATTTGGTTTGTAGATGATAATAGATGTGGTAAACAGGTCAATGGAACGCAGACTGTGGAGGACAGATGAAGGACTCCGTATTGGAGCACATTCAACAAATCTGATCTAACAATGTGGCTATTTGTCAAATCTGTCATGTAAAAGGCCCACAATGTAGTTACTTAAGTCCGATTTGGATATATTTGGCTGTTTTGACTGCATAACATTTATAAGTAGTCCCTTTTCAGGTTTAGAAGAAGTGACTGCTAAATGCTGACTACCATTTGTATAAACTGGTAGCATAGCTAGCATGGAGCCATTTTTAACTGTAATGCAGTTGATTGGTGATGATGACATTAACATGTATTGGGGTTCACATCAATACAAACATTATACTCTGATTGTTTCCTCAACATAGTGTGAAATACACATATAAACAATTGCCTGAATGTAGGCACATTTTTCTGGCGGACAATGAGGATATTCGGGACCCATGGCATTTCCATGGCATTTCCGTTGTTTTGGTCGCGTTCCATTAACCTCATTAGCGAATCTATGATAGCTAGCTAGGTGGTCAACAGCATGGATCTCCCCATGAGATTGTAAAAGTTGTGGTAAAAAAAAAATGTTTGTTTGTTGTTGAATTTTTACCCCTTTTTCATAGTGTCCAATTGTTGTAGTAGCTACTATCTTGTCTCATCGCTACAACTCCCGTACGGGCTCAGGAGAGACAAAGGTTGAAAGTCATGCGTCCTCCGATACACAACCCAACCTAGCCGCACTGCATCTTAACACAGCGCGCATCCAACCCGGAAGCCAGCCGCACCAATGTGCCACAGGAGTCGCTGGTGTGCGATGAGACAAGGACATCCCTACCGACCAAGCCCTCCCTAACCCGGACGACGCTAGGCCAATTGCGCGTCGCCCAACGGACCTCCCGATCGCGGCCGGTTACGACAGAGCCTGGGCGCGAACAGTACAGTGCCCTTAACCACTGCGCCACCCGGGAGGCTGGTTGTGGTAAAATTAACACAAAAATAGATGTAAGAAATGCTATGGAATTTCTTGTTATGCTTTTTGATTTAATAATTAATAGATAATGTGCTTTAGAACAGATTATGATAGAGTCAAGAGGTTTGGACCATTGGTTTTCATAGAGAAGTATCTACACAATCGGTGTCCCTATACCGGGATGGTTGCGCTAACGTGGGCTAATGTGATTAGCATGATGTTGTAAGTAACATAAAACATTCCAGGACATAGACATGTCTTGTATGGGCATCTTGGGCGTCTTGTATGGGCATCAATCCAGGACTAAGATCGAATTGTACTACACCTGCTCTGACACTCATCGGATATGGCAGGGCTTGCAAACCATTACAGACTACAAAGGGAAGCACAGCCGAGAGCTGCCGAGTAACAAGAGCCTACCAGATGAGCTAAATTAATTCTATGCTCGCTTTGAGGCAAATAACACTGAAACATGCATGAGAGCACCAGCTGTTCCGGAAGACTGTATGATCACGCTCTCCGCAGCCGATGTGAGTAAGACCTTTAAAAGGGTCAACATTCACATGGCCGCAGGGCTAGACGGATTCCCAGGACGTGTACTCCGAGCATGCGCTGACCAACTGGCAAGTATCTTCACTAACATTTTCAACCTCTCCCTGTCTCTACCATCAAGTTTTAAGCAGACCACCATAGTGCCTGTGCCCAAGAACACTAAGGTAACCTGAATAAACGACTACTGACCCATAGCACTCTGTCGCCATTAAGTGCTTTGAAAGGCTGGTTATGGCTCACATCAACATCATTATCCCAGAAACCCTAGACCCACTCCAATTTGCATACCGCCCTAACAGATCCACAGATGATGCAATCTTTATTGCACTCCACACTGCCCTTTCCCACCTGGACAAAAGGAATACCTATGTGAGAATTCTAGTCATTGACTACAGCTCAGCGTTCAACACCATAGTGCCCTCAAAGCTCATCAATAAGCTAAGGACCCTGGGACTAAACACCTCCCTCTGCAACTGGAATCTTAACGGGCCGCCCCCCAGGTGGTAGGGGTAGGTAACAACACATCTGCCACGCTGATCCTCAACACGGGGGCCCCTCAGGGGTGCGTGCTCAGTCCCCTGATTTGGCATGGGTCCTCAGATCCTCAAAAGGTTCTACAGCTGCACCATCAAGAGCATCTGGTTGCATCACTGCCTGGTATGGCAACTGCTCGGCCTCCGACCGCAATGCACTACAGAGGGTAGTGCAAATGGCCCATTACATCACTGTGGCCAAGCTTCCTGCCATCCAGGACCTCTTTACCAGGCAGTGTCAGAGGAAGGCCCTAAAAGTTGTCAAAGACTCCAGCCACCCTAGTCATAAACTGTTCTCTCTACTACCACCGGCAAGCGGTACTGGAGCACCAAGTCTAGGTCCAAGAGGCTTCTATAAACAGCTTCTACCCCCAAGCCATAAGTCTCCTGAACATCTCATCAAATGGCTACCCAGACTATTACATTGCCCCCCCCCCCCTCGTTACACTGCTGCTACTCTCTGTTGTTGTCATCTATGCATAGTCACTTCAATAACTCTACCTACATGTACATACTACCTCAACTAACCAGTGCCCCTGCACATTGACTCTGTACCGGTACCCCCTGTAAATAGTCTCGCTATTGTTGTTTTACTACTGGTCTTTAATTACTTGTTACTTTTATCTCTTATTCTTGTTTGTATTTTTGAAACTGCATAGTTGGTTGGGGGCTCATAAGTAAGTATTTCACTGTAAGGTTGTATTCTGCGCATTTGATGAATATAATTTGATTAGTCTAATTTACCATAGCTTTTACAGTGAAAAAATACCATGCTATTGTTTGACGAGAGTGCACAACAACAAAACACTTTTATCACGGCAACTGGTTTGATACATTCACCAATGAAGGTAAATAATGTTTTTACATTGTTATCTTGCTCTTATTTTTCATCCTGAGGGTCCCAGAGATAAAATGTAGCATTGTTTTGTTTGATAAAATAAATTGTTATATTCTAATGTAGGAACTGGGTTCTATGATGTAAACCCCTGCTGTCTCTGAAAAAAGGGTCAGATTCTTAAGAGGCTAGATATGGGCCATCAAGTAATAAGATGGTCACATTAGCATGACACATTACACGGGTTACAGCACAACACCACATCCTATGTTTTTTTTTACCTCGATTTAACTAGGCAAGTTAAGAATAAATTCTTATTTTCAATGACAGCCTAGGAACAGTGTTAACAGGTTAACTGCCTGTTCAGGGGAAGAACGACACATTTGTACATTGTCAGCTTTCGGTTACTTATTCAATGCTCTAACCACTAGGCTACCTAGTGCAAAATACAGTGGAGTGTATTTTGCATTGTACCATATACTATTGAAGTAAAACGTTGTTACATGTTTTCCCAATGTCACACTATGGACATTTTGGATGGAGAAAACAAAGTCAGCCATTGATGATGATGAACATTCTAACCTTTCAGCTACACGGCATGCATCGCCCTAAGTATTATGTCAATGTGACATTCTACCACCTCCACTAGAAACCAACCGAATCAACTTTATTTCTTATTATTTCAATTCACAAGATCAAATGGCGTGAGGTCATAATCGAAGTAAGCATACAGCGATTAGAAAACCTGATTTTCGGAGCCATCTTTCGAATTATTAGGACATGTAAACAACTTAATCTGTGTTCCAGCTGTGTATTTGATCTGCGCATGTGCCAGCACTGGGTAGCACAAGCCTCACCCTTATGAGCAAGTGAAGTGAGTTCGGAAAAACTGAAAGTATACATCTTATAAAAACACTATATATACAAAAATATGTAGAATATGTAGACAATGCATAGTACCAACTGTAAGGTTTGGTGGAAGAGGAATAATGGTCTGGGGCTGTTTTTCATGGCCCCTTAGTTCCAGTCAAGGGAAATATTAACGCTACAGCATACAATGCCATTTTAGACGATTCTGTGCTTCTAACTTTGTGGCAACAGTTTGGGGAAGGCCCTTTCCTGTTTCAGCATGACAATGCCCCTTGCACAAAGCGAAGCCCATACAGAAATGGCCTGTCGAGATCGGTGTGGAATAACTTGACTGACCTGCACAGAGCCCTGACCTCAACCCCATTGAACACCTTTGGGATGAATTGGAACACCGACTGCGACCCAGGCCTAAATGCCCAGCATCAGTGCCCGACCTCACTAATTCTCTTGTGGCTTTATTTATTTATTTAACCAGGTAGGCCAGTTGAGAACACCTTTATTTAACCAGGTAGGCCAGTTGAGAACACCTTTATTTAACCAGGTAGGCCAGTTGAGAACACCTTTATTTAACCAGGTAGGCCAGTTGAGAACACCTTTATTTAACCAGGTAGGCCAGTTGAGAACACCTTTATTTAACCAGGTAGGCCAGTTGAGAACACCTTTATTTAACCAGGTAGGCCAGTTGAGAACACCTTTATTTAACCAGGTAGGCCAGTTGAGAACACCTTTATTTAACCAGGTAGGCCAGTTGAGAACAAGTTCTCATTTGCAACTGCGACCTGGCCAAGATAAAGCATAGCAGTGTGAGCATACAACAAAGAGTTACACATGGAGTAAACAATTAACAAGTCAATAACACAGTAGAAAACAAAGGGGGGGTCTATATACAATGTGTGCAAAAGGCATGAGGAGGTAGGCAAATAATTACAATTTTGCAGATTAACACTGGATTAACACACGTCCCCGCAGCAATGTCTTCCCAGAAGAGTGGAGGCTATTATAGCAGAAAAGGGGGGACCAACTTCATATTAATGCCCAAGATTTATGAATGAGACCATACTTTTGGTCATGTAGTGTAGTTTTCTCATACAAACTGTATATTTCCGGTCATGTAGTGTAGTTTTCTCAAACAAACTGTATATTTCCGAACTCAGAATCAAAAATTATTCGCAAAAATAACATGGTCACTGTGGTACAACGTTTATTTTGATTGCCTAATCAGTAGCCTGATTTCAGATGTGTCCATGTTAACAGGCTTATTTTGATTGCCTAATCAGTAGCCTGATTTCAGATGTGTCCATGTTAACAGGTTTATTTTGGGAAATCATTCTTCTTGCAAAGCAGGTAAACATTTTAAACAAACTATTATATTAACCTGACTATCCACAATAATCACATTATTATGCAGCAAGTCTCCCACAGTTATGTTACTCTGGCAATGTTGATGCTGATGGAAGAAAAAAAAGTCATTGTAATAGTCACATTTTGGGGGCGAAAACAGACCCTTTTACTTAAGTAATTTTTTAATTGTGAATTTAAATAAAAATGTGGATTTTTACATAATTTTTTTATCATGCAGCAAGTCTCCCACAGTTATGTTACTCTGGCAATGTTGATGCTGATGGAAGAAAAAAAAGTGTCAATGGCCATAGAATCCATTTTCATAGAATCAATACTATCTCAATGTAATTTTATATTAATTTCTCAAATGTCATCAGTAAAAGGGAAAATACCAAGCCCTATGCTTAGATGTTCCTGAAGAAACTCTTGCTTGGTTGATAGTGGGACTAGCTACAGATTGTTACCCCAGATAAAATAATCTCAATCAGTGAGAGCAGACTTGAAATAGACAAGCCCGGCGGCGTACACATTGTTAGATTACTTTATAAAACATTAAGGACACTTTCTCTTTCCATGACAGACTGACCAGGTGAATCCAGGTGAAAGCTATGATCCCTTATTGGTCACTTGTTAAATCCACTTCATTCAGAGGAGATGATGGTGAGGAGCCGGGTTAACAAAGGATTTTTAAGCCTGGAGACAATTTGAGATATGGATTGTGTATGTGTGCCATTCAGAGGGTGAAGGGGCAAGACAAACGCTTTAACTGCCTTTGATCGGGGTATGGTAGAAGAAAAGAAAAGAAAAACACTTCTTCAACCTTTAAAAATTAATTCCAATCTTTATCAGGTTTCTGGATTGGTCATGAGCTATCTTTTTCTCACTTCTTTTTCTTTTTTGGGGTTGAGTTGATTCAGATCCAAGAATGATGCTTGTTTCTGTCGACATTTTCTGAAAATGTTGTCCCTTCTACCAAAACAGTTTATCTGCAAACAAACAAGCTAACGGGTTGGCTTGGTCTGCTTTGTGTTTGTTTCTGTCACGATCATCGTAGTGAGGAGACCAAAGCGCAGCGTGATGTGAATACATCTTTTTAATGAAAGACGAAAAAACACAAAGTACACTTAAACAAACAAACAAACAAACAAACAAACAAACAAACAAACAAAATAAAAAAAATAGCAAAATAACCGTGACCGCTATCAAAACTGAGTGCAAACATGCAACATCACAGACAATAACCCACAAAATACCCAAAGGAGATGGCTGCCTAAATATGGTTCCCATTCAGAGACAACGATAAACAGCTGCCTCTAATTGAGAACCAATCTAGGCAACCATAGACATACATAGACACCTAGATGGTAAACAACCCCATAAACCTACAAAACCCCTAGACAGAAAAAAACACATACATCACCCATGTCACACCCTGACCTAACCAAAATATATAAAGAAAACAAAGAATACTCAGGTCAGGGCGTGACAGTTTCTTGCAAATTACTTCCTCTCCAGTGCCGGGGCAATGACTCAGCAAGGGTTGTTCAAGTAGGTGGGATATCGTTCAAAGACACACCTTGCCCAGATGGCAAGCCCAAGTCGGCTCAGGGCTCAACCCACTTTGTTGAAAGTGAAAAAGCAACACAAGAGGTGGGGCAGCATGTGGCTGCCAACGACCTGCGGATTCCTGCTTTAAAGGGAAAGATTGCTGTTTTATAGCTCAGCTCATGCTATTGTTCACATTTTGCCTGAGAAAAGATTTTGTAGTTTTAAAACAAATATCCTGCAATTCTACACATTTTGCTATCATATGATATCTGGGGGGGGGCTACCTCCAACCCTGACACCACACCACTTTTGCACAACATTCTGTACAGGCTACTACTTCACGCTGAATGCAAAGGTCCTCTGCTGTGATAACATGATATTATGTGTGCGTTTGGCCTGATTGCATTTTTATTTATTTAACCAGGCAAGTCAGTTGAGAACAAATTCTTATTTACAGTGATGGCCTACTGGGGAACAGTGGGTTAACTACCTTGTTCAGAGGCAGAACAACAGATTTGTACCTTGCAAACTGGGGGATTCGATCCAGCAATGATTTGGTTACTGGACCAACACTCTAACCACTAGGCTATCTGCCGCCCCTTTACCCTTGCCAGCTTCATCTCTCCAGTGGCCACTTGAATAACCCATGCATCTCACTGCATAACCATGAACATTCCAGAGCAAACGCCCAGCAATATCTCCCTGACATATATCACTATTATTCTCATTCTTGTCTTCCTGTTATTTGACAGTGTCTGATGGGAGTTTACGTATTTTCTCCTCCTGTCACTATCTCTCGTTCTTTTCTGGACAGGCTATATTGAAAAGCTCCGTTTGATATTGGTCTCAGAGGGGACTCGGCTTGTTCCCCTGTCTCTCTATCGTTCTCTCTCTTCCTCATTGTCTTTCTGTCATTCTCTCTCACTCTCATTCTTCCACTGAATAGTTAGACGACTAGAAAGCCTCTAGAATAAATAGTAGTCTACTAGATATTTGTTCATTTTTTTCTCCTCAAACTTTATTTCAAGATAATTTGTCCCATCACCTTCTCTGCCTATTATCAAAAGTGAATACAAATACCCAGCCTCTTAATTTACTGATAATGCCTTATGCACCTCCTGAATTTATTCATGGTTGTAACATAGCTATCCATTATTTTTCTGTTTCATAATATTGTTACTCTCCTACCTCTTGACTTTGTAATGCACAGTATTTCCCTGTCAGTAATCAAGCATTGAGGGATTTGGTGAGAATGGAGGTTAGGAGATTGATGGGGGGGGGGCTCCTAGATTGGGTTTCATGCTCTGACTGTTGGGGTCCCATCTCACGATGCAGCCCTAACAACAGACTCTCACCTCTGGGGTGGGTGCGTGACGAGAGCGGCCTTGGCTAAAACACTTCTGACGGGCTCCCCCACGGCTGTGAAATGAAATTCCCCCACAGCTTAGTGAAATTTCATCTGGGCTTCACTGACTATTACCACCGCAGTTCCTTCTCGTCCTATTTCCTACACCCACCCTTCTCACCTTCCTGAACCCTGGGAGTTGTAGTTTGACTAAAAGGGCTTTGTAAGTTAAACAGATTCTATCCTTCTGATGTATTATCATTGTCAAGGCTAACCAAATTGCAGCCACATTTGAAAAGAGTTGGCCAAAGTAGAAAAACAAAGCCGGCTGCTCTCTGTATTCATGCAGGACGTTTGAGGAAATATACACAGTAGCTATGATTGGCTTGTTGAGGTCTATGTTTATACAGCCTCTCCTAGTCCATAAGCGTATAAGGATATATGTTTGACCAATTTTTGCTACATTTTCCCCTTTTCCGCAAATTTGCACTGTATATTGTAATTTTATATTTTCTATCATTGCAGCTGAGAACAGTGTGTGCATGTTTTACAAGTCTTCTTCGTAGCACACACAGGCGTATATAGGACTGGTGCTTTTCACATGTGACTTCCATGGATTTAATTTGCTGAGATAAGGAAATAGAAAATTACAGTTTTGCTAGCACTTCACTTCTGCTAGAGTTGTTTGCATATTTATGACTGCCGGTAGCTTTGCTCAGAGACAAGCCAGATGACTCTGAAGCACAGAATCAGTCAGCAAGCAGGTGAATGACAGTAGTGAGTAATTGGCAGTTAGCGTATTGCATAATTTATGTGAAATAAAATTACCTTTTTAGCCACAGGTTATATTATACAATACATCCAGGAATTCATAAAAACGTGGTCTACACAATTTCTGAGCACTTTTTATAGTCTCTGTATTAGTCATATAATATAATTCCCATAATGCCTGTATCCTATCTTCAAATATTTTGGATTTATAAAAATGTAGTAAAGCAAGGTGATGTTTGTGAACTATTGATTCCTGATCGAATATGACAGGTTATCTTGCATGTGTAAGGAGCCCTCCTCTCAGAATAAATACGTTACTCTGTGTGTGTGTGTGTGTGTGTGTGTGTGTGTGTGTGTGTGTGTGTGTGTGTGTGTGTGTGTGTGTGTGTGTGTGTGTGTGTGTGTGTGTATGTGTGTTGCAGAGGGCTGATATATCACTGTTCCACCCGGATGAGCATGGGAACAGCAGACATTTCAGGGTAGTGTTTTCTAGCACCACTGGAGCCCTAAATTTGATTATTTTTTGAATTCACAAGTGCTGTGGAGTTTGCAAGAGGCCCCCTTCAAAGCCTTCCTGTAGTGTGATGTAGTATAGTGTGGTGCTTCTATTCTACTGACTGTGTGTAGGATATGTCCATCACCACATCTCACACTGGCCTCTGACACCTCATTTTCCCATCTCTTACAGACTATGTGGTGCTATGTGTGGTTGCATCCTGGCTTCTCAATGTCCAATTAGCTATGTAGTTTAACACATTCATGAAACATTCCACCCTCCACACACACACACGCACGCACACACACATGCACACACACACACACGCACACACACATGCACACACGCACGCACGCACGCACGCACACACGCACGCACGCACGCACACACGCACGCACGCACGCACACACACACACACACACACACACACACACACACACACACACACACACACACACACACACGCACACACATGCACACACCTATGATGGTTGCGTAGCAGGGTAAGCCCCAGCGGTGTAAGGGAGAAAACACAGAAGCACCTATCACATCTCTCAGAGATTAAATGACAGTGTCACAGTGAAACATTGGCTCTGATAATAGGACAATAGAGCCAGTTTCAATTATGGTCTTTCTCTAGAGAGGACTGCAAGAAATGAATTACCTCAGGAAGGACAGTTTTATTTGTTCAATCAGTTTATTCTTGGTGACATTTAAATCTTTATTTCTTTAGAGTCCTTGGGGCTTAAACACTCAATAGCTAGCCTCCTCTTACCAAGATAGGCTTTTGTTAGCTGTGTGTGACTGAAATCGCTCAGGTATCTCAAATGTGAGTTTCAGACCATATCAGAAGTACCAGAACAATACACCATGAACCACATACTGTTGTTTGTAAAGGACTTGTTTTTAGCATGAAATGAGTACCTGTATCATTGTGAATAGCAGCATGTTGATTTAATATATGTGATGGCTGGGTCTTACCAACATGTTTATTTCACCCCTGCTGGTAATGCTTTGTTGTAGTGATTGAGAGAATGAGAGGTTTCCGATGGCCTGTCCTGTGTGTAGCCTGTCTCCTCTCCTCTCCATGCCAGAGTGAGGACTCTCAGTTTTGTCAGCTCTCTCTCCAGCTTCCCATCTCATCTCAGCCAGCCTGCCAGCTGCTCTTTCCTCAGTCCTCCACAGCCCTTATCTAGCTCATCCCAAACGTGTCTCTGTGGTGCTGTTGGCTTGCCGGCCTGTCTGTGTGACCTGGCTCAGACATGGCCCCGCCTCAGTAGAACAACACAGCCAGTTTACAAGTGATTATCAGCCCAGCCGTATGGAACACATCCAAAGGCCTTTGGTGTAAATTAAGTAGAGTCCATGCTGGAAGTCTGAGAGACTGTCTGTCCCAGGGTCTGGAGGGAGGGAGCTGGTCCCCCTGTGATGCCTGTGATTAACTTTGCAAAATGGCGCCGACAGAGATGGCCACCTTGCTTCGAGTCTTTAGGAAACTATGCAGTATTTCGTTTTTTAATGTATTATGTCTTACATTGTTACCCCAGGAAATCTTAAGTCTTATTACATACAGCCGGGAAGAACTATTGGATATAAGAGCAACGTCAACTTACCAACATTATGACCAGGAATACGACTTTCCCAAAGTGGATTCTCTGTTTGGACCACCACCCAGGACAATGGATCTAATCCCAGGAGCCGACCCAAAACAACGGCGGCACAGAAGGGGCAGACGGAGTGGCCTCCTGGTCAGACGTAGACGTGCACATCGCCCACTGCTCCCAAGTATACTACTCACCAATGTCCAGTCTCTTGACAACAAGGTAGACAAAATTCGAGCAAGGGTTGCCCTCCAGAGAGACATCAGAGATTGTAACATTCTCTATTTCACGGAAACATGGCTCTCTCGGGATATGTTTTCGGAATCGGTTCAGCCACCGGGCCTCTCCATGCATCGACAGAGATAAACACCTTTCTGGGAAGAGAAAGGGCGGGGGTATATGCGTCATGATTAACGACTCATGGTGTAATTATAACAACATACAGGAACTCAAGTCATTCTGCTCACCCAACCTAGAATTCCTTACAATCAACTGAGGGCCATATAACCTCCCAAGAGAATTCTTGTCAGTTATCGTCACAGCTGTGTACATTCCCCCTCAAGCAGACACCACGACGGCCCTCAAGAACTTCACTGGACTCTATGTAAACTGGAAACCATATATCCTGAGGCTGCATTTATTGTAGCTGGGGATTTTAAGAAAGCAAATTTGAGAACAAGGCTACCTAAATTCTATCAGCATATTGATTGCAGTACTAGCGGGGGTAATACACTCGATCACTGCTATTTTAACTTCCGCAATGCATACAATGCCCTCCCCCGCCCTACTTTCGGCAAATCAGACCACGACGCCATCTTGCTCCTACCGTCTTATAGGCAGAAACTCAAACAGGATGTACCAGTGACTAGAAACATTCAACACTGGTATGACCAATCGGAATCCAATATTTTTTTGATCACGCAGACTGGGATATGTTCTGGTCAGCCTCAGAGAACAACATCAATCTATACACTGACTTGGTGAGTGAGTTTATAAGGAAGTGCATTGGAGATGTTGTACCCACTGTGATTATTAAAACCTACCCTAACCAGAAACCGTGGATGGATGGCAGCATTCGTGCAAAACTGAAATCGCAAACCACGGCATTTAACCTTGGAAAGAGGTTTGGGAATATGGCTGAATATAAACAGTGTAGTTATTCTCTCCGCAAGGCAATCAAACAAACACGATGCCGGTACAGGGACAGAGTGGAGTTGCAATTCAAAGGCTCAGACACGTATGTGGCAGGGTCTACAGGAAATCATGGACTGCAAAAAGAAAACCAGCCTAGTCACGGACACCGACGTCACGCTTCCAGACAAAGTAAACACCTTCTTTGCCCGCTTTGAGGATAACACAGTGCCACCGTCGCAGCCCGCTAACAAGGACTGCGCCCCCTCCCATCTCCTTCTCTGTGGCTTACGTGAGTAAAACATTTAAACATGTTAACCCTCGCAAGGCTGCTGGCCCAGACGGCATCCCTAGCCGCATCCTCAGAGCATGCACAGACCAGCTGGCTGGTGTGTTTACGGACATATTTAATTACTCCCTATCCCAGTCTGTTGTCCCCACATGCTTCAAGATGGCCACCATTGTTCCTGTACCCAAGAAGGCTAAGATAACTGAACTAAATGTGATAACTAAACTACTCTGTGCAATTGGGTTCTGGACTTTCTGACGGGCCGCCCCCAGGTGGTGAAGGTAGGAAACAACACCTCCACTTTGCTGACCCTCAACACTGGGGCCCCACAAGGATGCGTGCTCAGCCCCCTCCTGTACTCCCTGTTCACTCCCGACTGCGTGGCCATGCACGTCTCCAACTCAATCATCAAGTTTGCAGATGACACAAGAGTAATGGGCTTGATTACCAACAATGACGAGACAGCCTACAGTGAGGAGGTGAGGGCATTTGCTGTCACTCAACGTCAACAAAACAAAGGAGATTTCAGGAAACAGCAGAGGGAGCGCCCTCCTATCCACATCGAAGGGTCAGCAGTGGAGAAGGTGGAAAGTTAAGTTCCTCGGCGTACACATCACAGACAAACTGAAATGGTCCACCCACACAGACAGTGTGGTGAAGAAGGCGCAACAGAGCCTCTTCAACCTCAGGAGGCTGAAGAAATGTGGCTTGTCACCCAAAACCCTGACAAACTTTTACAGGTGCACAATCGAGAGCATCCTGTCGGGCTGTATCACAGCCTGGTACGGCAACGGTACCGCCCTCAACCGCAAGCCTCTCCAGAGGGTGGTGCGGTCTGCACAACGCATCAGCGGGGTCAAACTACCTGCCCTCCATGACACCTACAGCACCCGATGTCACAGGAAGGCGAAAAATATCATCAAGGACAACAACCACCCGAGCCACTGCCTGTTCACACGGCTACCATCCAGAAGGCGAGGTTAGTACAAGTGCATCAAAGCTGGGACCGAGAGACTGAAAAACAGCTTCTATCTCATGGCCATCAGACTGCTAAACAGACAACATTGAGACCTAATTTTCTGGCCACTTTAATAAACGGATCACTAGTCATTTTAAACAATGCCACTTTAAATAATGCCACTTTAATAATGTTTACATATCTTACATTACTCATATCGTATGTATATACTGCATTTTATAACATCTATTACACCTTGCCTATGCCGCTCGGCCATCGCTTATCCATATATTTATATGTACATAATCTCAGTCACCTCTTTTGATTTGTGTGTATTAGGTAGTTGTTGGGGAATTGTTAGATTACTTGTTAGATATTACTGCACTGCCGGAACTAGAAGCACAAGCATTTCACTACACTCACATACACATGCTGACCATGTGTATGTGACCAAATAAATTTGATTTGATTTTGATTTGATAACAGACAGAAGTTTTGAGGAATAATCCTAGATGGATCTCTCTTCGTGTATCTTTAATTCATTAGGACATTGGACCAGTCAGTATCTCTCACAAATGTTTACTACTTTGTATCATTTATTTGTTCATATTTTTATAAAGTGTACTGTACTGTTGAGGAATTCTTGCAAGTAGACTTTTTCACTGTACACATTACACCCTGTATCCTGTGCACATGACAAATCAACTTTTATTTGATTTGACATGGGTGAAGTGCAACAGTAGCAACACATCAGCAGAGCCTGGACTGTAACAATGGAACTGTACATGCAGTGTTACAGCAAGCCATCTATTGATAAATAGAAAATAAATAGAAGATAAAATAGTATTTTCAGCCTTCCTCTCCTGCCCGGACCATCCATGAGTGGTTTATTGGCCAAATGAAGTAAGGTACAGTATCTCCTTTACCAGCATTTTTTTTTTAGCAAATCTCTGTTTTAAATGGCATGTAAATGGCATGTCATAGAAGTGTCCAGACACTTTTTTTGTTGCTATTTCACTTGGTTTTGAGAAACTTACCCTACCAGCAATATATGTGTGTGCTTTCTCATTTCTCATATCACCACAATTGGAACGAGAAATAATGCGCATGCTGGCACATGGAAAAACATCGCTCGACTCCAATAAAGTGGAATTCGACGTTGTGGATAAAGTTCGGAATTACACATTTTCATGTGTACAACATCTAAAGACCTGCATCACTATACTGAGAGCTTTGCCGTTTCTAAAAGGACGTATTTGGGTGTTTTTGGAGCTTTTGTTAATGTTTTTCCGTAGCCCCCATACTGCAGAACAAGCAATGAGGAAGTCTATTGCTGGTGGGGTAAGTTTCTCAAAACCAAGTGAAATCGCAAAAAAGTGTCTGGACACTTCTGTAACATGCCGTATACATTTACATCTGAAAAGAGATTTGGTAAAAAAAAAGTGAACTTGTCCTTTAAGTGTACTTTATTTAATTAAATGCATCGCATTCTGACAGCTTACATGGTCTGTCGAATATTAGCACATAACACACGGACACTTTCACGCTGTATTTGAACTATATAGCGACGTTCCTATTCAGTGACTCACAGTGAGTGTTACTATGGTGTAAACTAATGTTTTTTCAGGCTTATCTACACTCACCTGCATGGTAGACCTCCCCTACCAGTCTGTCCAGTGTTAATATCCACTGACAAGCTGCTCACCAGGACTCATTTCACAGTAGCTGTTGCCATTTGTTTCCACTGCTCGTATGAACAAGGTGGTGTCATCAAAGTCAAAGGGCCAAAATAATATGTGCATGTAGCTATATGAATTTCTCTTTTCCTCAATATTTCCTCTTTCTTCACAATCTCTATTCTCCTCCCATATCCTCCCCTCTCCTATCTTATCTATTTTTCTACGTGCTTCATTACTCAAAAATGTTTCTCTCTGCTCTTTTTATTGTAGTCTGATTTTTTTGATTGACAAAATTGCTAAATTGCCGAATGTCTGTGTGTTAATGATAAGCTCAGAGAACAAAGAAAACTGTCATCTGGCATCATATCTTCCTGATATCTCAGAAGCTGGCGTGCTACTGTATATTCAAAGGAAAATGAAACCTCGTAAAGTCCTTAATTTTCACAGCCACCTTTGATATGCCATAGGGAGGGCAATATTTGACATCTCTATATCAAAAACCTGAAATCATCTTCTGTTCCTGTGCAGAATAATATGCGGAGAGAATTATAAATTTTTTATTCTTTCAGTGTTTAAGTTCACCCTTTTGGAACCCTTTTTTCTAAAAGTGTAGCTTGCCATATCCTGCTGCTCCTCAGTCACTTTTATTAGTTTGACTTTACTTCAGTGGTCACCAACCGGTCGATTGCATTGACCCACTTTTTTTCTTGCACTGGCTCTATGTACACTGTTATTGATATTACATTCACCCAGCTCAATATAACATTGACAGGTTTAGGCTACTACATGATACTCAAATTTCCCTGCACCCATCATGAGGTTGCCTCAACCTAGCCTATGATTGAAAGTTTTCAACACAGGTGCACAGGTAGAGAGAATTTTGAGTAATCAAGGTGACAGACAGTGACACATTCAATACTGCCTTGAAAACTCTTGCATGCATCTAGCTGATCTAGGGTGAAAACAAATGTGAGTTTCTATTGGACAAAGTAAGGTATGTTTATCCCTGTTTCCTTCCGTTTGCATCTGTTTTAAGAAATGTTTTTCAACAGCATCGGTGGAATGAATACACCTCTTGATCACACGCAAACAGTTCACTTACATAGCGGCCACATAAAAACAGCATGATCATTTTGCTCATTGTATATATAATTCCTTCTTGCAACTATCTACACACTCTCCTCCTCCCTTCGCTTGTGGACTTCAGTGCACAACACATCAGCTGTCTGTGACCAGGCGAAAATACTTTTCCAAGCCAAACCTACATATCATGACTGCTAACCGCTAAACACAGCCTACATCGTTGTCACATCATAGTCAACTAGAACTACTACAACTAGCGTTAGTAAACCCGCTGCAATCATGCAGTACAGTGTACAGTCAGAAAGCAGTTTAGCAGTTACACCAACGGACCACGGTGTTAATAAATGAATTAAACCAAAAGCTTACCTTGATTTAGAAGAGTTCCAGTGTTGGTTCTATAGCCAGCTAGCTAACATAGCATCCCTCTCTGTTTGAGCCAGGTGTTTAAGTAGGCTAAACTAGCTAGCTGCATTTGCTTGCTAAGTGAAAGTTTAAAAAAACATTCAACCAAATATAGCTACTTAAATATCTCTCTCTCTCTCTCTTCTTAATTTTGATAGAAATGTATTTGTTGAAAACTATTGTCTTTCTCTCTCTGAGTTAACTAGTCAACATATTTTATGATCTGCAGTGCTAGCTAGCTGTAGCGTATGCTTTCAGTACTAGATTAATTCTCTGATCATTTGATTGGGTGGACAACATGTCAGTACATGTTGCAAAAACTCTGATAGGTTGGAGGATGTCCTCCGGAGGTTCTCATAATTACTGTGTAAGTCTATGGAAGGGGGTGAGAATCATGAGCCTCCTAAGTTTTACATTGAATTCAATGTACGCAGAAGAGGACAGAAGCAAGCCATTCTCTGGCTACACCATGGTGTTACCCTACAAAGTGTTGCTGAAGCTACTGTAAAAAAACTGTGTGTTTTAATCTGAAAATGATAACTTTTTTAATGGTTCACTATTTAGATTTTTATGGAATTCACTGAGGAGGATGGTCCTCCCCTTCCTCCTCTGAGGAGCCTCAACTGACTTACACATTGAACACACTTTCATACTCTTCACATATGTGACCGGCCAGCTCGATTCGGTCTTAAGTAGCAACATTTAAATTGTGGTTTTTACATTGGATTAAAGTACAGACTTTATCAAAATTGTATATCATACACTACAGTTAAGGAACAATGGGAAAGTAATTCTGCTTTGAAAGCTGATAAACTTGTAACCCCACTTTTGAGAAAATGGCCCTTGAGTGTTTTGGTACACCTACTTGGACAGCTTTTTTTTGTCTACGCCCATTCAGCATTGTTCACACTTTCTTAAGCCTTAGCCCCATCCATCTCTTTAAGGATTCACATGTGAAGCCATGTACTAAACAACCAAAGATGTCAAGACTAAAGGCTGGTTTATATTACATCTATTGACAGTTGATGGAGTGACATCATGAACATTCTATTGTCATCTGACATCAAACTTGTCGTTGTGAAGTATACACACAAAAACTACAGGCTGCATGACATTAGCAGCCTGGTTGTCCAAAATTGCATAACTGGAGAATTTTAACACCAATAAACCCGCCCGTTTAAAAATGAATTTAGTATATGTCAATCTAGCACACCAGGCAACTAAAAGCAACTTTATAAGCTTGTTAGATTGTTAGATGGCTAGCCGGTTCAAATAATGACCATATCATATAGCTGACAATGTCTTCACTAGCTCATTTGTATTCATTATTACAGGAAAATAAACTCAAAACAAGATAATTATTTACAAGTTAATGGCGAGCCAATCACAGAAAATAGCTTACGGTTGTGAGTATGATGAAATAATAACAGGGAATTCTACCAGAGCATTTTAGAACTTGGACACTGTCTCGTGGGCCTAACGTTATATCCTAATTTGACTTTGGTGCAGGTCATGTCTTCACATTACCATCTCTGGTAAACACATACTATATCAAATCAAATCAAAGTTTATTTGTTACATGCACAGGATACAGAAGGTGTAAATGGTACAGTGAAATGGTTACCTTTGATGAGCTTCAGATGTTTTCACTCACGAGACTCCCAGTTAGACAGCAAATGTTAATTTTGTTCCATAAAGATTATTTTTATAGCCGAAATACCTCCGTTTGTTCTTCACGTTTTGTTGAGAAATCCACCGGAAATTGCGGTCATGACAACGCCGGAAAATATTCCAAATTAGATCCATAATATCGACAGAAACATGGCAAACATTTTTTATAATCATTCCTCAAGGTGTTTTTCAAATATCTATTCGATAATATATCAACCGGGACAATTGGCTTCTTAGTAGGAGCGAGAGGAGCAATTGCCGCCTTTGTCTATTACGCACAAATCACTCTGAGAGCCACCAGCTGACCAATGATGCAATGTTGTCGTTCACGCTCATTTTTCAAAATAAAGCCTGAAACTATGTCTTGTGACTGTAGACACATTAGGGAAGCCATAGAAAAAGGAATCTGGTTGATATCCCTTTCAATGCTCAATAGGGAGGCATGGGAACGCAAAGGTTTCAAAATAAGAGTCACTTCCTGATTGGATATTTCTCAGGCTTTCGCTTGCAATATCAGTTCTGTTATACCCACAGACAATATATGTTTTCTATCCTAAGCTGTCAATTATATGCATATTCTAGCGTCTTGTCCTGAGAAATAGCCCATTTACTTTGGGAACGTTATTTTTCCAAAAATGAAAATAATGCCCCCCAGTCTCAAGAGGTTATTAAGTATCAAAAGTAAATGTAAATCGCTAAAATATACTTTATCAAAAGTAAAAGCATAAATAATTTTGCATTCCTAATATTAAGCAAATGGCACAATTACATATTTTTTTTTTTTTTACTGATAGCCAGGGGCACATTTCAACACTCAGACTTCATTGACATCAGAAGTGTTTGTGTTTAGTGAGTCTGCCAGATCAGAGACAGTAGGGATGACCGAGGATGTTCTCTTGATAAGTGTGTGAATTAGACAATTTCCTGTCCTGCTAATAATTCAAAATGTAACTAGTACTTTTGGGTGTCAGGGAAAGTGTAAGGGGTAAAAATTAAGTTAATTTCTTTAGGAATGTAGTGGAGTAAAATTAAAAGTTGCAAAAAATAAATTCTAAAGTACAGATACCACAAAAAACTATTTAAGTAGTTCTTTAAAGTATTTTTTACTTAAGTACTTTACACCACCGCTAGGCTCATATTTTAACAATTATATCCATATTTACAGATAGTTTGTTATTAAGTCACATGAATGTTCCAAAAGGCATTTCTGCCAAAAAAACACATTTTGATAAAAAAAAATTCAAATGCCTCTCCTGTGAAGTAGTGCCTAGTTTCCTGAAATGAGTCACGTATGCTGCTGCTACTCAGTTTATTATCTATCCTGATTTCCTAGTAACTTTTATCCAGGGCCAGCTCCAGAATTAATCAGTTGGATGGATTTTGTTAATGGGTCTGGGGAAGCATACAATTTATCCTACCATTTCTACCTATCTGCGTGCCAGTTATGAATATTTGTATATGCGCATTTTCGCGGAAAAGTTACATTTCAATAGTAATGTTTTCGTTTCTCAAAATTACTGTCTTTTGGTTAATCATAAAAATTTGAATAAAAATAATACAAATGTAAAAGTTCAAATTCAACTAATGCAAGAACACCAGCCTTTGCCATATGGACTCATTGATACACCATGATCCATTGGCAGCTATAGAAATTAGCGCATGGAACTCAAACACAGCCTATTGGCCAATGCAGCAGTAGACCTATAACTTCAATTGTCAACTAAATAAAATGCATAGATCTAAAGCTGACAAATAAAATAAGAAAATAAGCTTATTTTTTAAAATAGCTGTGGATTGTTTCAAATCACAAGTGCATAGGCCTATGCCTATGCCTATTTGGGAAGCCAGAAATTTGGGCAGCGTGTGTGCCAATAGGCCTAATAGCTGATTATTGAGTTCCGGCTGTCATTGAAAAGCATCTAAAATGTGTGAAGATAATGTGTCTTGAGTATCATATAAAATGTTGAGACAAGAAGAAGGGGAGGGGCGTGTGGCGAAGATATGGGCATCTCTCTCCAGAATGCTTGCACTCAGCTCTCCAGAATGTGCCTCACTGTCTCCCACCAATTCTTGCACATTCATTGTTTCATTGTGTGAATCTAATTGCCCTTAGATTGTTTATTTTGATCACATACAGAGACAGAGGGGTGCTGTGCTGTTTCGCTCTCTCGGATGCTTTATCTGAGATTGATGCGTCTCTGTTGGCGTGCGTCTCGGTCAAATAAATTAGAAATATATTTCAATATTTTATTTGGACGGGCAAGGAGTACAGTAGGGCGGGCCACCCTTAACCCAGGTCCTGCTTTTACCCCTACCTACTGTATATGTACTATACATATTACCTCATTTACCTCAACTACCTCGTACCCCTACACATTGACTCGGTACCGGTACACCTTGTAAATAACCTTGTTATTGTTATTTTACATTGTTACTCTTTCATTTTAAATATTATTTTTTTTACCTTTTAACTGCATTTTTGGGAAAGGGCTTGTGAGCATTTCAAAGTAAAGTCAACACCTGTTGTTTTTGACGCATGTGACAAATAACTTTTGATTTTATTTGAAATTGGCATCTGTTTTGTCTGTGGAGGAAGCAGTTATGTAAGGCAGTTTTCTGTCATGCCATTGCTCTGACAGCACAGCACAGCCCATCTCTCTCCACACTGATTGCTACTCTGTTATGGAATGTGGCACAACTTATTTGGTTGTCATTTTAAATATTTCTACACACTTCTGCTTCATGGAGAAATTGGGTTGTTGTGCGCTCGGAAGCAAAAAATCACTCATTCACTCTGAGTGAAAAGCAATATGTGAATGGGGAGTGAGTGTGAGCCTTACAAAAACCCAGGTTTCAGCAAATAAAACGCCTGATCTATTATTAATTGTTTTCCTGATTTCTTTTTTGGTGTATACCTTTGACCCCTTTTTCTCCCCAATTTCGTGATATCCAATTGGTAGTTACAGTCTTGCCCCATTTCCGCAACTCCCGTACAGACTCGGGGGAGGCGAAGGTCGAGAGCCATACGTTCTCCGAAACACGACCCAGCCAAGCCGCACTACTTCTTGACACACTGCTCGCTTAAACCGGAAGCCAGCCGCACCAATGTGTTGGAGGAAACACCGTACAACTGGCGACCAAAGTCAGCGTGCATGCGCCTGGCCCACTACAGGAGTCGCTAGAGTACGATGGGACAAGGACATCCCGGTCATCCCTAACTCTCCCCTAACCCGGACAACGCTGGGCCAATTGTGTGCCGCCTCATGGGTCTCCCGGTCGCGGCCAGCTGCGACACAGCCTGGGATCGAACCTGGGTGTGTACTAACACCTCTAGCATTGGGATGCAGTGATTTAGTCACCCGGGAGGCGTTTTCCTCTTTTCTGAGTCACATTCATAATTGAAAGCATTATATATTTGCTCAGATGTCTTTTCTCGAAGTACAATGCTTGTTGCTTGTTGTTCTTTGTTCATCACAACAATAAAAAATTGAAATTTATGCTGGAAAGGGTGCCATGTGCCATATGCACTGTAGACAAACTGGCATCGTTGTCCAAGCAGCATAAAGAGAGCTTTAGAGAGATTGCATATTTATCTCTTTCAATCTCTCTTTCTTTCTGGCAAGCCTCAAATGAAGGAGATGTTGTTTAGTGCCAGTGCGCTTCGGAGACACTGTGTGAAATGTATTGGCCCTGAGCCCTGCCATTTGACACACAAGACATGGCTAACAGATCTGGTGCCATTTCCATTCTCCTCCTGCTCCTGTGTAAAGCTGACCTTTGCTTCCTCCTGGCTATATTTAAACTCTGAGCACCGGAGACTGTCACTGGGAAATTATATTATGAATGCTCTCCATTTGTCTGCCCTGCCGTATATTCTCCTTGCATACAATTATATATATTCATATTGTACTGTTGCAAACAAGGGCAGTGGTAAACACCCAAGCCTTCATGTCCAGAGCAGGCACCTGTATTATTCTGTAAATCTGAGAAGCTCCATTTAGTATGATATGTTACATTTCGTATGGTATGTATTAATTTGTGGAAGTCCATCACCCATTTTGTATGATATGTTTTGAATTACAATTTGTATTGTATGTTATGAATTTGCAAAACGTACAAGGTAGAAATTTACAAAACGTATGATATGTTACGATTTCTAGCAAGGTGGCTAACAGTAGCTAGCTTACTAACGTTAGCTAGGCTAAGGGTTAGTTAAGTTTATGTTTAAAAGTTAGGAGTTAGGTTAAAGAGTTAATGTTAGGGTTAGGGGAAGGGTTAGCTAAAAGAGTTCAAGTTATGGTTAGGGTTAGATAACATGCTAAGTAGTTGCATAATAGCTAAAAAGTAGTAAGTAGTTGAAAAGTTGCTAATTAGCTAAAATGCTAAAGTTGTCCGTGATGAGATTCAAACTTTCAACATTTTGGTTGCTAGACGTTCATGTTAAACACCCATCCATCCACCCCGACCAACCATCCTACTTTTGTTTTTTCCTTAAGTAACCATCTGTCTTACGTAACCATATCAAACATAACATATGTTAATTTTATGCTTATTATGTTATGTCTAATCTATGAGACGGCTGGAGCAGGGTAACAGTTATGTGGAGCTTCCCTCTGAGCTACAGACTCATATATATTACTGTACAGAGCAACTGTGTAACTGTATGGGCAGTACACAGCATGTCAATACAGAGTTGTGAGAAATAGCTAACAGTGCATATCATACCAAGGACCAGAGAGTTGACCTTTTGTAGAAGCACAGTCTATAAAATGTCATGGTTTACAGACATTGATTTAGTCATTAGACGCCACTATTTTTAGTCATAGGAATGTGTGTTGATAGAGCTTATGGAAACACCATTACTTTCTCATAAAATATTGATCCTCTCCCATCTCTCTCTTTGTCTGTGCTGCAGGTCAGATGTGGGTTTCCAGAGGGTCCTACAGGTGGATCTGGAGGTGGACAGCTTCCTGGGTCCACTGGGCAGCCGCTGGATCACGTGGCAGGTTGAGTACCCGGGCAGCCATGCCACCATACAGGAGGCAGAGACAGAGATCCGGCTTGCCCAGAAAGACCTGGGGGGCATTGTGCCCCTGGCTATGGTGAGTGGTGTCACTCAGTCAAAGTCACTACAACACATAGAGCAGATGGGCTGTGCCAGAGTTCTGAAATTCATTCAAAGTTCTATGGGTTACACAGTGTGCATCCTGCTGTTCAGAACAGTGACAACACTTCCCTTAACAGCATCTTATATTTACTTTTATACCGTAATGTGATTAAAATATATTGAACAAAAATATATCGCAACATGCAACAATTAGAGTTATAGTTCATATGAGGACATCAGTCGATTGAAATAAATTCATTCGACCCTAATCTATGAATTTCACATAACTGGGCAGGGGTGCAGCCATGGGTGGGCCTTGGAGGGCATAGGCTCACCTACTGGGGAGCCAGGCACAGCCAATCAGAATGGGGTTTTCCCACCACTGGGCTTTATTACAAAGAGAAATACTCCTCAGCAGAAATACTCCCCCCCCCCCCCAGACAATCCTGCAGGTGAAGAAGCTAGATATGCAGTTCCTGGGCTGGCATGGTTAAGCGTGTTCTGTGGTTGTGAGGCTGGTTGGACATACTGCCAAATTCCCTAAAACTACCTTGAACATTCCGTTCTTTGGCAACAGCTCTGGTGGAAATTGCTGCAGTCAACATGCCAATTGCACACTCCCCAAAACCTTGAGACATCTGTGGTATTGTGTTGTGACATTGTGTTGCCTTTTATAGTACCCAGCACAAGGTGCACCTGTGTAATGATCATGACGTTTAATCAGCTAAATGATATGCCACACCTGTCAGGTGGATGGATCATCTTGGCAAAGGAGAAAGGCTCACCAACAGGGATGTAAACAAATTTGTGCACAACATTTTTCAGAAATAAGGTGTTTGTGTCTATGTAACATTTCTAGGATCTTTATTTTCAGCTCATGAAACATAGGACCAACACTTTACATGTTGCGTTTATATTTTTTGCAGTTTAGTTAAATACAAATGTAAGAAGAACAAAGACATAATTTTTTAAAGATAAACAAAATATAGAATGCCATAGGATTACAATCATACTGTACACTATGATTTTGGCGTAATACATTTACTGTATAGTTATCGTACATTACATAATCAATATTAGATCTGATATAACTACACTGATTTGCAGAGCTGTAGCTCCAGTGTTTTGCCTGTGGAGTGTGTGTTTTGGCATGGAGGAGTGGGTACATGTGGCCCTCAGCAGGCCCTGTGTCTGGGGCCCAGAGGCTCTCTGTGGCCTGAGGCAAGGCCTGGAGGTGTGTGTCTCTCTTAGGTTGCTATACAGATGAGCCTCTGCTGGGCAGATTCATCAAAGCTACTCTATTTAACTTCACAGAACATATCACCCCATTTGCCTTTGTTTTTCTAAACAGAGTTAGATCCAGAAAAGCAACTTAAAGATGCCAGAGAGATCAATTACACCCACTTACAAGCATGACATGTTGCTTGCCAGTGTTGAGTTATGTGATTGTGATGCATCTGTAAGGGCTTCATTTTGTGGTATGCTAAATTAATGTTGTGAGTGCACTGTCGGGACCTTCTTAAGGATCTGCCTCTTTTTTTCTTTTTTTTGCCTAAAATGACATACCCAAATCTAACTGCCTGTAGATCAGGCCCTGAAGCAAGGATATGCATATTCTTGGTACCATTTGAAAGGAAACACTTTGAAGTTTGTGAAAATGTGAAAGGAATGTAGGTGAATATAACACAATTAGATCTAGTAAAAGACAATATAAAGAAAAAAACAACCGTTCTTTTGTATTTTTTTGTACCATCATCTTTGAAATGCAAGATAAAGGCCATAATGTATTATTCCAGCCACGGTGCAATTCAGAGTTGTGCAGTGTATGTGCAACGTTTTAGACTAATCCAATGGATCATTGTATTTCTGTTCAAAATGTTGTATCAAGACTGCCCAAATGTGCCTAATTTGTTTATTAATAACTTTTCATATTCAAAATTGTGCACTCTCCTCAAACAATAGCATGGTATTCTTTCACTGTAATAGCTATTGTAAATTTGACAGTGCAGTTAGATTAACAAGAATTTAAGCTTTCTAACCAATATCAGATATGTCTATGTCCTGGGAAAGTTTCTTGTTACTTACAACCTCATGCTAATCGCATTAGCCTGCGTTAGCTTAACCGTTATTTATAATATATATATATATATATATATAATGTATAAATGGTTCCATATTAGCAGTTTCTAGAGCTACATTATAGGTGGCCGTGGGTGTAAGGCAGCCCCCATTTTTAAAAATGTATTAGGATCCCGTAAACTGTTGCTGAAGCAGCAGCTTCTCTTCCTGGTGTCAACAGACTCGGATAATTGATGCTATGTTTGCAGAGGTACAGTATATTATCCATATTTCCCTTTTCATATTCCTTTTCTTCTGATGTGCCAACAAAAGGATAATTGCACCCACACTTTGCATTGACACAAATTGTATAGAGAATGTATCTTTCTCATATCAGTATTTCATACAGTCTCTGTGAGGGAGCTTTATGTGGGTACCAGAATGAGCATGATACCCACTTACGGCTCAGTCTTTTTTATTTGCAGATAAATTAGCTCATATTTTAGTATAGAGTATTTGCAAACTTATTAATGAGGGAATACTATTTGAGATGTTTTTATAGCTGTCAGAAGTACAGACTGACTTGGGATCTTTGTGAAGTACTGTACACTCCATGCCTGGGGCGTTGCCAGAATTTTGGAGCCCCGTGAAATTAACAACTACCGGGCCCCTAACATAGAAATCAGAATGTTTCAGATTAAAATAACGTACTGAACAGTATGTGTTATTAAATGTACTAACTATAAGCTTCTGCTGCTCTATACTACAATTGTACAGATTCTAGTTTCCACCTTCATCCTTTGCCTATATTAATATTACTGCAAAACATTTTGGTTCCTAATGTTAACAAAAGCTGTCTGTGTCTTGAGATTTTTATGATGCTTTATTATAAATAACTACCCAATTGGTGACATATTTTTTAATATATGGTATTGTAGTCAGTTTTAATGAAGAAATTACTAATGATCCATGTTTCAGATTAAAGAATGTATTACCAATTCTTATAAAGAAGGCCCCCAACCCTCTTCTGCCCTATGCATAATTCCTAAATAAATGCCTAAATAGCATACCCAAAATAAAAATAAATCCTGAACTATGTGGGGTGCAGGCATAAATGTGGAACCTACAGAGAACAAGCATCTGTGAAATTACAACTGTAGTGTCAAGACATTATGTGGGCATTCCTGAGTAAGTTCAACAGGGGATACACCATAGCAGAAAATACTCTGAAACAGTATTTTGCACGTCCCCGGGCAGGCTTGTGTAGAACAGGTTAAGGCATTTGTCCTTGTGTTTGTTCCCTGTAAACAAAACTCAGAGGTTACACTGCTCCAATAGCCCAGCGTCAAGCCTTCTTGTGAGCAAACTAATTTATAGTGCCTTTAAAGTTGAATTTTCTAGCTAACTGGTTTTCAATTGAAAGGATGGCATGGCTGTTCAACCTGTCTTGGCACATTGTAGATCTTAGATAGTTCTTTATACGTTTCGGCTTACTGAAGGCACGTTCACCCACAGCAAATGTTACAGACATTTGCAATTCAATGGACACCTCTCCAAAAATGCTCTGTAGCTGCATCTTGTGGATGTCATTTAGGAGTTCCACAGGAGAAAGACCATCTGAAAAAGTGGCACCATATATTGTCTAATAATGTCACACTTCATTTTCAAATCCATCTGTGAGATCTTTGGAGTAATTCTTTCTCAATTTGTGGCAAGATACACATATTTGGTTTTCAGTCATTTTCCTAAATGTAAGTATTGATGAAAACTCCTTGCATATAGCTGCAATCGCATGTCCAAATGACTGATTATACCATCCAGAGCCACATAAAACACTGTGTTGCAAAGTCCAGTGTCTGACTTCTGTTCATTTGCTATGTCATCTTCAGTCTCATCAGGGAAGTGTTTTCTTTATTTCTGGCGGCTCCTCTGTTCACTGTGAAGCTGAGTAGTTACACCCATTTCATTTGCCACCATGGAGGCTTCTGCCAGAAGAGCGTCCCACTGATTACAAAGAGCCTGTGTTTCTTCCTGTAGTGCCTTATTAATGTGAGCTGATTCAGTGTCCAGATCAATATTTCCTGACTGAAGAATTAGGCTTCTATTCTCAATACACTGCAAAACCTTTACCCAGAAAGTGAGCAGGAAGATTGCCTTGAAAGACATGAAGTAGCTTTTCAGACCTTTTGCCTCAGATTTGGCTTTGTGTGTCAGGCTGCAGGTAGCAAGAAGCATGTCTAGAGCCTTGATGATAGACGGTAAATTAGTTGACACTGGTCTGACTGCAGCAATACCCGCACTCCATTGCGTGTCTGAAAATTGGTTAAGACAGCAGCCAATCTTTTCCTCGAGAATGGCCCATCTCTCTGGGCTGGAACTGAACAGATTGTAAAGACAATTCCCACAGCCAAAAAGGTTGATACTTTTGGGCACGACTGAGCTGCATGTACACCCACAAGATTAAGAGTGTGGGAGGCACAAGGTGAGTATGTGTCCAGTGGATTATTTTGCAGTATGTGTGCTTGAACTTCCTTCACTTTCCATGACATATTTGCACCAGTATCATAGCCTTGACCACGGCAATCTGCTATGTCAATACCATGCCCTTCCAATGCACTCAAAATCATTTCAGAAATGTCACTGCCTGTCTTTCTAGCAAAGTCTTTAAATTCAAGAAAACATTCAATTATTTCCCAGTCACCTGTTCCCTGAACTTTATCTTTGTGTACATATCTCACCAATAATACATTTTGCCCAGTATGGGAAATGTCTGGATTTGCATTCTCTTTCATAAAGTACTGCTTTCAAAACCCTTTGACCACATATTCCTATGAAGTCGTTTTTTCTCTCAGAGCTGAGGTAATGAGTCAGTCGTGCTCCTTTCTTTTTGTCTCTGACTTTCTGTAAGTGCACACGTAATAGCGGGTCATAATTTGACAACAGCTCAAGTAAGCCTAGGTAATCTCCATTATGCACATCATCAAGATCATCAGATTATTATTAGATTCTAAGTACAGTGTCACATCCAAAATCCTTTCTAGAAGTGCTCTGTTTTTATACATTTCGGACTGGATTTGTTTCTGCAGCTGACTGTCTACACCTGTAGCTGTAATTACGGTATGCTGCAGATTTTTCCATTTCCAGTAACAGTTCTTGTGAGACACACCATCCTCATGCTCTGGAAGTTTGTCATACATTCTCCACCATTTCACGGATGATATCTTATAGCCATCCTTACCATTCAAAGAACTGGGTGATGGTTTACTTTGCTCATGATAAAAAAGAATACAAGGAATGCAGTATAATGCCTTTACACTCTTAGTATAAATAAGCCAGTCTGCACCTTTTCTCTTCCGTTTGCTGACTTACTGTACTGTAAATAGATGGGTAATGGCTTGCCTTCTGAGTCTGGGGGCATGATTATATACAGTTCTGTCTCCTCACCACACCTGTTGGCTAGTCTGCAAACAATAGATTCTCTTTCATGGTCTTGTACTTTCTCTGGCCACAGTGCTGGATCATCTAAAAGCTCATCTTCCTCACTTTGAATCTGTCCATTCTCTTCCTTTCCCTTATTACTTGCTTGTTCAGTCTCTTCTGTCAGTCCTTCACTGGCACTACTGCTACTCTTTAACTCCTCTTCTTCCTTCCTGCTCTCCTCTGCATCAGAGTCTGTCTGACAGCTTTCGGCTGAAATTTTGCCTGCCTGGGGCTCTCTAGGCACTAGAAAGTGAGTAAACAAAGGGAATTGTAGGTTTAATGTTCGCTCCTACGAAGGTTACCATACTAAAAATCTACCACTGAAAGAAAAAACGTTTTAATAGAATACATATCAAATAGAATAGGTATTTAAGTGTGTCTAAGTCATCATGTGCCTATCTTTACAATTTAAAAATGGTCTAGTTATTCTGCTGCTGCTACAAAACAACTGCCTCACCTCCAAGGTCCACTGTTTCAACTTCCTGTAGTAGACAGACGTTGGGATCTTTGTCTACAGCAGTAGTAGTAGCATCTACAGTATGAATAGGTAACGTGAACTAACTCACTTTTGTACATCACGCTGGTCTGTACAATTGACCTTTTTTTTGCGCCCAAAAAACGTAATACTTCCAGATCAACTGTAATATCAATACCATTGTAAAGCACAATTTCTCCCATTTCCAACCAAATCTATAACGAGACCTTCATGATGCCCATCTCTGCATGATTCAAGAAGGCAATAAGCTCTGTCGGGTCTTTTTAAAAATGGCGGGTGGGGAAGCGAAACCTATTGCGTGATAGTTAGAAGGAGAGATGTGGGGAAACTGATTTTTTCACTCGATCTGTCCATCTTATCACCTTATAGCCTCTAAAATGTAAATAAAACACTATAAAGAGTTTATATAATGTGTCATTACATACCTATTTGAAGGTTTGTGTCAAATTTGAATCGGGTATTTAGGGTGGTGCCAAAGGGATCTTCAGAAGTAAACAGCGGCTTTTGAGAGTCATGATAGCTTGCAGTGATGACCCAAAAAATGACTAGATATCCCCCCTTACCCTGTCCCTTTTTAAACGGTGAGAGAAGTGCTACACCTGGTGGGGAGAAGCTGTAAGACAGAATGAGTTGCTTTATGCGTGCTGTACGTTACATCGTGACGTGTCATGGCGTCGGAGGGGTCAGTTTTTTCAACTTTTCTCCAATACTATAGAGCCATTACCATGTCATGTCCAGAATTTGTTGTCAACGCAGTCGCTACAGTCACATTAGCTTTCTTTGCAGCCTCGTTTGAATGTCGCGGTTGCGCACACTTGTACGGAATGGGGTTAGCGTACGTTAGGCTACATGTTAGGTTTTAATTTGAGTTTGGCTAGCTAGCAAATATTGGGGAATACAGTTATAATAATATATAAATAAAAGCTAATTAGCTAGCCATAGCTGGTAGTGGTAGCACATCATCATGTTAATAATTACTGCTCTGACCGAGCAAGCTATCAAGCTAGCTATATTGGCTAGCTAGGCTACTCTGTTTGCAGGCCGTCTGCATTGACTTACCACTCAAATCCTTCTCCTCATTTTGTTTTCTGGGGAAAACGTGGTGAGTAATCTTTTTCCTGAATTTTGCAACATCTGTCTTTGTTTCCTTTCTTTACTTTTCTGAAAACCCGATTTCGTTTCGATATCTCTCATGCTGTCAGAGGTAATGGACCAAACCATGTGCATTATGGGGGAGGGAGGGGGGGGGGGGGGTACAAACTGGATGGTTGGGTAGAGATGCCTGATCTGATTATGGTTATACGTTTTAATTTTCATCACAGATTTTTTGGTCTAACATTTTTTTAAATTATAAACAAATAATTCTCTAAACATTTAGGGGCCCCTACCAGGCTAGTGTTCATGAATCATTCCTGTTTACCCACCCTGAACAACGCCCTATTACCCATCATTCTAATAGTATCTCATAATATGATGAAATCATTATGCATTTTGAGTGCAATAAGGATTTATGGTTCAAGGCCGATTATAAAGGTTTTTATAAAGCGACAAAGATCTATCATAATTAATCTGCTATTAGAATCACTTGCTAAACTTGGCAGAATCAATTATGGACATAATCATCATTGCGAGAGGCTCATGTGAGAAGATGAAGGGTGTATTCAAATACATCAGAGCAGGTTACATAGGTGTACAGTGTATGGATATGCTATGCAAACTCTGATGCTTAGTCATCCTTTCCTGATTCTGTATTCTATTCAGGAAGCCTTCCATTAAGCCAGTTTTGAACTTGGAAATAGATGCCTGTTCGAGTGATTCTATTTTTATGGTTATGACTATATGTAATGGAGTGACTCAACATTTCAATGCATGCCTATCTCAGGACTGCACCTGGTCAATGCTCGGTGGACATTTCCTTTGCTGATATTGACATTGTGAGCTGTTGTTGTCCAGCCTTACTCCAGTCCTATATCAATTCATTCACTCTTCATTCATTCAATCTTTTTTCAATCATTCAATCTGTCTGTTTCTCTATTCCTTTCTTTTGTTGTAGTGTCCAATCTTACCTACCGTTGTAGTTTCCTGGCTAGTAAAGTGCAGACTCATGTCAGACCATTCTCATGTTCAGTATACAACCGGGTTTTCTCTCACTGCCTCTCTTTTGTAAATTGTCTCACACAAAACCCACACAAAATAGACTATGTACACAACTCACACACACAACCTCAGACATAGTTTTTACAGCACGTCACATGTGCAACCAGAAAAAAAAACTGTAGACCACCTTTACTCCACAAACACAGATGAATACAAAGCTCTCCCCCGCCCTCCATTTGGCAAATCTGACCGTAATTCTATCCTCCTGATTCCAGCGTAACAGCAAAAACTAAAGTAGGGAGTACCAGTGACTCGCTCAATACGGAAGTGGTCAGATGACGCGGATGCTACACTACAGGACTGTTTTACTAGCACAGACTGGAATATATTCCGAGATTCATTCAATGGTATTGAGTAGTATACCACCTCAGTCATCGGCTTCATCAATAAGTGCATCGACGGCGTCGTCCCCACAGTGACCATATGTACGTACATATCCCAACCAGAAGCCATGGATTACAGGCAACATCCACATCGAGCTAAAGGGTAGAGCTGACACTTTCAAGGAGTGGGACACTAATCCGGACGCTTATAAGAAATCCCGCTATGCCCTCAGACGAACCATCAAACAAGCAAAGTGTTAATACAGGATTAAGATTGAATCCTAATACACCGGCTCTGAAGCTCGTCGGATGTGGCAGGGCTTGAAAACTATTACGGACTACAAAGGTAAACCCAGATGCGAGCTTCCCGGTGACGTGAGCCTACCAGACAAGCACCAGCAACACTGAGGCAAGCAACACTGAAGCATGCAAGAGAGCACCAGCAGTTCTGGATGACTGTGTGATAACGCTCTCAGTAGCCAATGTGAGCAAGACCTTTAAACAGGTCAACATTCCCAAAGCTGCGGGGCCAGACGGATTACCAGGACGTGTACTCAAAGCACGCGAGGACCAACTGGCAAGTGTTTTCACAGACATTTTCAACCTTTCCCTGACCGAGTCTGTAATAGCTACATGTTTCAAGCAGACCAAGGAAGCGAAGGTAACCTGCCTACATGATTACAGACACGTAGCACTCACATCGGTAGCCATGAAATGCTTTGAAAGGCTGGTCATGGCTCACATCAACAGCATCCTCCCGGATACCCTAGACCCACTCCAATTCGCATACTACCCCAACAGATCCACAGATGAAACAATCTCAATTGCACTCCACACTGCCCTTTCCCACCTGGACAAAAGGAACACCTACGTGAGAATACTATTCATTGACTACAGCTCAGCGTTCAACACCATAGTGTCCACAAAGCTCATCACATAGCTAAGGACCCTGGAACTAAACACCTCCCTCTGCAACTGGATCCTGGAATTCCTGACGGACCACCCCCAGGTGGTAAGGGTAGGTAACAACACATCCGCCACACTGATCCTCAACACAGGGGCCCCTCAGGGGTGCATGCTCAGTCCCCTCCTGTACTCCCTGTTCCATCATGACTGCACGGCCAGGCATGACTCCAACACCATCATTAAATTTGCTGATGACACAACAGTGGTAGGCCTGATCACCGACAATGACGAGACAGCCTATAGGGGGGAGGTTAGAGACCTGGCCGTGTGGTGCCAGGACAACAACCTCTCTCTCAATGTGATCAAGACAAAGGAGCTGATTGTGGACTACAGGAAAAGCCTGGCCGAACAGGCCCCCATACAGGGCTGTAGTGGAGCGGGTCGAGCGTTTAAAGTTCCTTGGTGTCCACATCACCAACGAACTATCATGGTCCAAACACTGCTGAACAATTAATCAAATGGCCACCAAACTATTTACATTGACACCCCCCCCCCCCCCCCTCCAATTGTTTTGTACACTGCTGCTACCCACTATTTATTATCTATGCATAGTCACTTCACCCCTAACTAAATGTACAAATGACCTCAACTAACCTGTACCCACGCAAATTGACTCGGTATCAGTACCCTCTGTATCCTCGTTGTGTTACTTTTTATTATTTTTTACTTTAGTTTATTTCGTATATATTTCCTTTACTCTTCTTGAACTGCACTTTTGGTTAAGGGCTTGTAAAGTAAGCATTTCACGGTAAGGTCTGTTGTATTCGGCGCATTCGACAAATAAAGTTTGATTTGATTTGAGTCACAGAGCACAATCAGTGTCTTCAGAGAGTATTCAGGCACTAAAAGTATTTTCCACATTTTGTTGTGTTACAGCCTGCATTTCAAATGGATTACTTTTAGATTTTGTCTGTTACCACTGTCTGTTACGACTTCTATGAATGGTGAGTGGAGGAGTCAAGCGCAGAGAGCAGGTAATTCCGTACGTGGATATTTTATTCCAAAGACAGTGGAGACACGGACATGCGAAACACAAGGGCGCATGAAACAACCCGTCCAAAATACACAGGACTAAAACTGTCCGGAAAAATATAGATCACACTAATACACCAACACCAAATAACAGAGAACAAGCCCGCACAAATACCCAGCGGGCCTAGTGCCCTTAAATAGCCTACAAACAAACACTAACTCAAAACAGGTGTACCCAATTAAACCCAATAAACAGAAACAAATGGAAAGGGAATCGATGGCAGCTAATAGGCCGGTGACGACGACCGCCGAGCGCCGCCCGAACAGGAAGAGGCACCATCTTCGGCGAGATTCGTGACAATGTCAAATACAATCGAGTAGTGAATTTCAAGCACAGATTCAACCATAAAGACTAGGGAGGTTTTCCAATGCCTCGTAAAGAAGGGCACCAACTGCAGTGGCGATTTTAGCATGTCAATCTTGGTGGCGCAACAACATAAAAAAACTAGTGGGACGCAGGACAGCTAAGCCACTACACTACACAACACAACACTAAACTATACATGAATTGCACTATAACAGTGACAAACGGTACCCACAAACTGTTAGGTGTCACGTGTGCTCCCTCTCCAGCCTCTAGGTCACCAGGCTGCTTGTTATGGAGCACACCTGTCATCATCGTTACGCGCACCTGCGCGTCATCAGACTCACCTGGACTTCATCACTTTCCTGATTACCTTCCCTATATACAGTATGTCATTCCCTTTGGTTCCTTCCTCAGGCGTTATTGTTTCTGTTTCAGTTTCATGTCTGTGCGTTCTTCAGGTTTTGTTTTATGTTTCGTTCATTTACAAAATTATTCATTCCCTGAACTTGTTTCCTGACTCCCAGAGCACACATTACATTAGGGCCTACATAAAGCTACACGTGGTTATCAGTGGAGCCTTGGCTGGCGGCCAAACAGTTAATTCAGCCTCATTTACTGCCTTTTAAAAAAACATAGCTGATATGGCTAACTTGCTTAAACAAAGGTGGTTTATAATGACAAGTGATATGTACAAACTATGGCATAAGGGGACAATGAGCGTATGAGAGTCAATCGATTAAAACATGAATGAGCGTGCTAGGACGGACATAGACAATATAACTATTTGTTTAGCACTTTTTTGTTTAGTACAGGTTTCAGAACATGGGTACAGATTTCAGAACATGGGCCGTTCTTACAGTGTTCTCCCTGTACACTAAGTCAGAACCATAGGATAAATAAAGGGGGTATATAAGCAGACAATGAAAGCTCTTACAATATTATATGATTACATTTCTCTAAAACAGGTTATAGGCTACATGTGCACCACCAAGTCAGAACAGTAGGTTAAATTAAGAGGGGTAAATAGACTAAATTATTAGGGGGAGGCACATAGGCTACTAACATCTTACTACACAACATACACTTAGTATTACTTTCTCAGCTACAGTATGCACACCTCCCTGGCATATTATATCATTTATGCAGCAGCATACAATATATTTTTGGACTCACCTTGTTGTGCTGTGCTCACTTGAACAGAAAGGTTGCGCGGTGGTCCTTTGTGGGCAAATTATGTCATCAAAGTCTGGCATTCTCTGGATTTATGGTGCTTTCAAAACAACTGGGAACTCAGAAAAAAAACAAGGTTAAATCATGATGATGTCATTGATCTTCAGGTCGTAGCTCTAGAAAGAGGCCGGATTTACAATTCCGAGTTGAATGACCATTCAAAACGTATTTTTCCAGTCGGAGCTCGTTTATTCCCAACTTCCCAGGTGTCTTGAACTCACTGAAGTCAAGTTTTCGCAGTTCCGAGTTACAGTTGTTTTGAGCACGGCACAAATCATGCTTTATTGACAGAATGGCCAATGTTGAATGTTTATCTGGGATTAAGAGCCCCTTAATCCCAGATTTGGGACAACACAGCCACTGCCACTGATTCCGTCTAAACCACTCATTGTTGAATTTGCAATTTCCATCTTGTTGTGTAATGTTTATGTCCACTGGCCGTTGAGCATCGATACCTTTTATCTATAATTTGTCTTCATTATTTATCTTCATATGACAAGGATTAAAAAGATTTGCCAGTAGATTAGAGATTTGATTCATGATGATGACTGCTAGCTAAAATTTTTGTTTACATGATCAATCCAATCAAAGCTACTGTACATATAACATGATTTGACATCCTTTTATCTGTGGCCAATGACCTTGAGCCTTCTTGGACGGGCACTTCTAATGTAACTCTATGGCAGCAACCAAGGCGCTAGAATTTTTAAAGTGAACCCTTCGACTTGGCAGTGACGTAGTGTCCCCATGAGTGCCAGACCTCCGAGCTAATAACGGCGCAACGCCCCGTATTTTCTGCTGGCTTGCTCCACCACCACAGAAAGCATTGAGCTAGGCTGAAACACCTGCATTTTGGAGCTGCTTTACTCAAGAAAACAAAAAAAGAGACCATGTTTGTATACAGCTTTATTAACTTAATGATATGTATATTTTTACATTGTTTTCAAACTATTATGTGACATATATTAATGCCAAAATAACATGCAAAACAAGCTAGCCCCAACAAGAAAACAATACTTTTTAAATATATTTTTTTGCTAAAAATGTGGAGCTCAAAAACAGAAACAGGGTCGCCTCTGACCAATTGGTTGATGTCAACAACAAAAAAGTAGACATTGAATATCCCTTTGAGCATGGTGAAGTTATTAATTAGGCTTTGGGTGGTGTATCAATACACCCAGTCACTACAAAGGTACAAGCGTCCTTCCTAACTCAGTAGCCGGAGAGGAAGGAAACTGCTCAGGGATTTCAACATGAGGCCAATGGCGATTTTAAAACAGTGTTTCATGGTTGTAATAGGAGAAAACTGAGGTTGGATCAACAACATTGTAGTTACTCCACAAAACTAACCTAAATGAACGAGTTATAAGAAGGAAGCCTATACAGAATAAAAATATTCCAAAATATGCATCCTGTTGCCAACCATGCACTCATGTAATACTGGAATAAATGTGGCAAAGAAATTAACTTTTTCTCCTGAATACCCAACATTATGTTTGGGGCAAATGCGATGTTGATTATGGCAGCCCCCTGCACCTCTCTGATTCAGAGGGGTTGGGTTAAATGCGGAAGACACATTTCAGTTGAATGCATTCAGTTGTACAACTGACTAGGTATCCCCCTTTCCTTTCAACACAACACATCACTGAGTACCACTCTTCATCTTTTCAAGCATGGTGGTGGCTGCATCCATGTAATGGGTATGCTTGTCATCTGCAAGGTCTAGGAAGTTTTACATTTTTTTAAAGAAATGGAATACAGCTATAAGCACAGGCAAAATCCTAGAGGAAAACATGGTTCAGTCTGCTTTCCAACAGACACTGGGAGACTAATTCACATTTCAGCAGGGCAATAACCTAAAACATAAGGCCAAATCTACACTGGAGTTGCTTACCAAGATGACATTGAATGTTCCTGAGTGGCCTAGTTACAGTTTTGACTTAAATTGGCTGGAAAATCCTTGGCAAGACTTGAAAATACCTGTCTAGCAATGATCAGCATCTTGACAGAGCTTGAGGAATTTAAGAAGAATAATGGCAAATATTTTACAACCCAGATGTGGAAACTCTTAGAAATGTACAACAAAATACTCACTGCTGTAATTGCAGGTATTTCGAAAAAGTATTGACTCGGGGGTGTGAAAACTTATGAAAATGAGATATTTCTGTATTTTTATTTTCAATACATTTGCAAACATTTCAAAAAACAGGTTTTCACTTTGTTATTGTGTGGAGATGGGTGAGAAAAAACATATTTAATCCATTTTGAATTCAGTCTGTAACACAACAAAATGTGCAAAAAGTCAAGGGAAGGTGTATGAATACTTTCTGAAGGCACTATATGTTCACTCACTCACACACTCACACACACACACACACAGAGAGACTTGAGTATGTGTCGGGAAATGTGTTTGTGTATTATGCATGCTTCAATGCAAGAGAAGGCACACCAGCGAGGAAGGCTGAATTAGATTACTTGGAATCACTCTGGCATGAAAAGCCTCCCCTCCTCTCCCCTCCCCTCCTATCCTCTCTTCCTCTCCTCACCCTCTCATCCTCCCCTCCTCAACCTGCTGATGGAATAGAGGAAGTAAGGTAATATAAAAGCAGTTCTTGATTCTGCTCCACTTCCCCCCTGCCAGAGGGAGAACATGAACATGAACTGTGTTTCTGCATTACATTCTGTCTCTTTGGTAGGACAGGACAGGGGACTGCACAAAGGCCTGTATCAGTGACACAACACTGATGTCTTCCAACTGTTGATCCTTTTTGTTTGGGGTGTAGAGGGTTCAGAGAGGAGAGCAGGCAGCTCGCTATAGGCCAGGGAGAAGAGAAGAGCATTATTATTACTGATGGGTGACAGAGAACCAGAGAGTGGTATAGTAGCCTAGCGGTAACCTAGAAGGTTCAGAGAGGAGAGCAGGCAGCTCTCTATAGGCCAGGGAGAAGAGAAGAGCATTATTATTACTGATGGGTGACAGAGAACCAGAGAGTGGTATAGTAGCCTAGCGGTAACCTAGAAGGTTCAGAGAGGAGAGCAGGCAGCTCGCTATAGGCCAGGAAGAAGAGAAGAGCATTATTATTACTGATGGGTGACAGAGAACCAGAGAGTGGTATAGTAGCCTAGCGGTAACCTAGAAGGTTCAGAGAGGAGAGCAGGCAGCTCGCTATAGGCCAGGGAGAAGAGAAGAGCATTATTATTACTGATGGGTGACAGAGAACCAGATGGTGGTAGCTTAGTGGTTAGAGCATTGGGCCAGTAACCAAAAGCTCACTAGTTTGAATTCTGGAGCCGACCAGGTGAAAGATCTGTCAATGTGCCCTTGAGCAAGGCACTTAATCCTCATTGCTCTGGATAAGACCGTCTGCGTCATGACTAAAATGTAAATGTACCACAACCCACTGGATTCTCCAATTACATTGAATGAACTACTGGACCAGATATAAAAATCCTCCAAAGCATTGATGGTATCCTAAATTAAATGATAAACTATACAGACCACAAATTCAAATTAGCTATACTTTAACATCACCCTCAGCTCTGGCATCTTCCCCGATATTTGGAACCAGTAGCTGATCACCCATCCACAAAAGTAGGGACAAATTGGACCGCAATAACTGCTGTGGGATCTGCGTCAACAGCAATCTCTGGAAAATCCTCTTCATTATCATTAACAGCTGACTCCTACATTTCCTCAGTGAAAACAACGACCTGAGCAAATGTCAAATTGGCTTTTTACCAAATTAACGTATGATAGACCGCATATTCACCCTGTGCACCCTAATTGACAAACAAACAAACCAAAACTAAAGTATGCTTTTCTTAGGCTTTGTTGATTAAAAAAATATTTTGATTCAATTTGGCATGAGGGTCTGCTATATAAATTGATGGAAGGTGTTGTTGAGGAAAATACTGTACATATGACAAGATGACATCCATCAACAAGTGTATGCTTAAATTGGCACAAAAAAACACAGGAGCTCCTTGGGCTGTGGGGTGAGAAAGGGATGCAGCTTGAGCCCCAAAACATTAGGAACACCTGTACAAAACATTAGGAACACCTGCTCTTTCCATGTCATAGACTGACCAGGTGAATCCAGGTGAAAGCTATGATCCTTATTGATGTCACTTGTTAAATCTACTTCAATCAGAGTAGAACAGGAGGAGACAGTTAAAATAAGTATTTAGAGAGCCTTGAGACAATTGAGTCATATATTATGTAAACTTAGCAACAACAACAAAAAACTCCCTTTTTCAGGACCCTCTCTTTCAAAGATAATTCGTAAAAATCTAAATCCCTTCACAGATCTTCATTGTAAAGGGTTTAAACACTGTTTCCCATGCTTGTTCAATGAACCATAAACAATTAATGAACATGCACCTGTGTAACGGTCGTTAAGACACTAACAGCTTACCGAAGGTAGGCAATTAAGGTCACAGTTATGAAAACTTAGGACACTAAAAAGGCCTTTCTACTGACTCTGGAAAACACCAAAAGCAAGATGCCCAGGATTCCTGCTCATTTGCGTGAACGTGCCTTAGGCATTCTGCAAGGAGGCATGAGGACTGCAGATGTGGCCAGGGCAATAAATTGCAATGTCCGTACTGTGGGACAGGTACAGGATGGCAACAACAACTGCCCGAGTTACACCAGGAACGCACAATCCCTCCATCAGTGCTCAGACTGTCTGCAATAGGCTGAGAGAGGCTGGACTGAGGGCTTGTAGGCCTGTTGTAAGGCAGGTCCTCACCAGACATCACCTGCAACAACGTCACCTGTTGGCACAAACCCACCGCCGCTGGACCAGACAGGACTGGCAAAAAGTGCTCTTCTCTGACATGGTTTTGTCTCACCAGTGGTGATGGTCGGATTCGCATTTATCGTCGAAGGAATGAGCATTACACCAAGGCTTGTACTCTGGAGCCGGATCGATTTGAAGGTGGAGGGTCTGTCATGGTCTGGGGCTGTGTGTCACAGCATCATTGGACTGAGCTTGTTGTCATTGCAGGCAATCTCAACGCTGTGCATTACAGGGCAGACATCCTCCTCCCTGATGTGGTACCCTCCCTGCAGGCTCATCCTGACATTACCCTCCACCATGACAATGCCACCACCCATACTGCTCGTTCTGTGCATGATTTCCTGCCAGATAGGAATGTCAGTGTTCTGCCATGGCCAGCGAAGAGCCCGGATCTCAATCCCATTGAGCACGCCTGGGACCTGTTGGATCGGAGGGTGAGGGTTAGGGCCATTCCCCCCCAGAAATGTCAGAGAACTTGCAGGTGCCTTGGTGGAAGAGTGGGGTATCATCTCATAGCAAGAAGTGGCAAATCTGGTGCAGTCCATGAGGAGGAGATGCTCTGCAGTACTTAATGCAGCTGGTGACCACACCAGATACTGACTGTTACTTTTGATTTTGACTCCCCCTTTGTTCAGGGACACATTATTCAATTTCTGTTAGTCAGATGTCTGTGGAACTTGTTCAGTTTATGTCTCACTTGTTGAATCTTGTTATGGTCATACAAATATTTACACATGTTAAGTTTGCTGAAAATAAACGTTCACAGAGCGAGGACGTTTCGTTTTTTGCTGAGTTTATGTATGCTACTCAAAGGGTGAATTTGCAAGACAAAAGATTTAAGTGCCTCCGAACAGGGTATGACTGTGTCAAGAACTGCAACGCTTTGGGGTTTTTCACGCTCAACCATTTCCGGTGTGTATCAAGAATGTTCCACCACCCAAAGGACATTCAGCCAGCTTAACACAACTGTATGAAGCATTGGCGTCAACATGGGCCAGCATCCCTGTGGAAAGGTTTTGACACCTTGTAGAGTCCAAGCCCTGACTAATTGAGGTTGTTCTGAGGCAAAGGGGGTGCAACTAAATATGACGGAGATGTTCCTAATGTTTGTATACTCAGTCTATATACTGTATCAACGAATTGGTGAGGGCACTAGACCAGTCTGCAGCACCCGGCCTCACCCTACTAGAATCTGAAGTGAAATGTCTACTGTTTTCTGATGATCTGGTGCTTCTATGCCCAACCAAGGAGGGCCTACAGCAATACCTAGATCTTTTGAACAGATTCTGTCAGACCTGGGCCCTGACATTGAATCTGAGTAAGACAAAAATAATGGTGTTCCAAAAAGGTCCAGGAACTAAGAATACAAATTCCATCTTGACACCGTTGCCCTAGAGCACACAAAAAAACTATAGCTATCTCAGCCTAAACATCAGCACCACAGGTAACTTCCACAAAGTTGTGAATGATCTGAGTGACAAGGCCAAAAAAGCATTCTATGCCATAAAAAGAAACATAAAATTCTCAATTAGGATCTGGCAAAAAATACTTGAATCAGTTATAATACCCATTGCCCACTATGGTTGTGAGGTCAGTGGTCTGCTCACCAACCAAGAATTTACAAAATTGGACAAACAGCAAATTGAGACTCTGTATACAGAATTCTGCAAAAACATATTCCGTGTATAACCTAAAACACCAAATAATGAGGACGATATCCGCTAATTATCAAAATCCAAAAAAGAGCTATTCAATTCTACTACCACCTAAAAGGAAGCGATTCCCAAACCTTCCATAACAAAGCAATCGCCTACAGAGAGATGCACCTAGAGAAGAGTCCACTCAGCATGCTGGTCCTGGGGCTCTGTACACAAACACAAACAGACCCCACAGAGCCCCAAGACATCAACACAATTAGATCCAACCAAATCATGAGAAAACTAAAAGAGAATTACTTGACACATTGGATAGAACTAACCAAAAAACTAAACAAACTGCAATGCTATTTGGCCGTAAACAGAGAGAGTACACAGTGGCATAATACCTGGCCACCGTGACTGACCCAAAATTAAGGAAATCTTTGACTTCGTACAGACTCTGAGCATAGCCTTGCTTTTGAGAGAGGGTGCCGTAGGCAGACCTAGCTCTCGAGGGAAGACAGGCTAAGTGCCCACTTCCCACAAAACTAGGTGGAAACTGAGCTGCACTTTCTACCGTCCTGCCAAATGTACAGTGCATTCGGAAAGTATTCAGACCGCTTGACTTTTTCTACATTTTTTTACGTTACAGCCTTATTCTAAAATTGATTAAAAAACTTTTTTTTTCTCTCTACACACAATACCCCATAATGACAAAGCAAAAACAGGTTTTTAGACATTTATGCAAATTTATAATAAATAATAAAACTTAAATATCACAGTATTCAGACCCTTTACTCAGTACTTTGTTGAAGCACCTTTGGCAGCAATAACAGCATCGAGTCTTCTTCGGTATGACGCTACAAGCTTGGCATACCTGTATTTGGGGAGTGTGCCATCCCAGCAGCAATATTTGTGACCTGTTACCACAAGAAAAGGGCAACCAGAGAAGCACAAACACCACTGTAAATGCAAACTATATTCATCTGTCTATTTATTTTCCCTTCGTACTTCAAATATTTGCACAATGTTACACGACTATACTGTTCACAGCCAGTAATATAACATTTGAAATGTCTCTACTCTTTTAAAACTTTTGTGAGTGTAAGTTTTACTGTTCCATTTAGTTTATTATCTATTCCACTTGCTTTGGCAATGTAAACATGTTTCCATACAAAGAAAGTCCTTTGAATTGAATTGAGAGAGAGAAAGAGAAAGAGAGAGGGTGCTGCTCTAATCTCTTTAATCTAGTTGAGTGGGGGAGACTTCAGAGAGAATGCTGAAGGCATCTGTTGATTTGCGCATTGCTTCGGTTTAGAAAAGGCTTTCATCTGTAATTAGGACTAATTAGACTAATAGGCTAGATTGTCTTTTGCCATAACAGAGAAGCTAATTTAGACCAGAAATAATCCCTTAAACAAAAATGGGGAATCCATAAGTGACCATGCTGCAAAGGTTATTATGTAATAAAGCTAATGACTATGAATAATGGCAAGCATATTCAGGGTTGGATCACATTTATGGCTTATTGTCACAGTTGCTCCAAAACTAATTTATGGCATGACCTAATTTACTGTGCCTTTGCTCTAATTGATTATAACAAAAAAAGAAAGAAATGTTATTACATTTCCAGAGCCAAGTGATAGCGGTCTACTGTAGGTGACACCTCTGAGAGAGAGAAGAATGTTTTGAAATATTAACACTCTTTCTTTGGTCTTTGAAGCATCCTCCTCCTGAGCGTTATAGCAGGGACACCTACACGCTGCCAGCTCACAATGCTGTTCAATTGTTTGTCACCCATTTCAAACCATGAAGCAGGATTTCTGGAAGTGCCCAAAAATGTCAAAAGGAATTCAGATATATGGTAAATAGAAATCAAAACTGGATGGTCTATAGAGACAGATGGAAGGGGTTGAGGGTAGCTGAAGGATGGGACTAAAAACAAACAAAAGATAACTCATGTAAAATATACTGTGTCTGTAAAATGTATATAGTATGTATAAGCTAGAAGTAGAAGCCTATGTGTCGTTGTCCATTAGTTTAGGGGATGGGTGGGATGGATGGGATGGGGATGGGGATGGGTGGATGGATGGGATGGGTATGGTGGGATGGGATGGGTGGAATACCTTAAAAATATTTTTTCTCTCCCCCTTTTTCTATAGCTCTCCTTTTCTCATTTGTGCTTTTTCAAAAGAGCTCTCCCTCACATTTTTTTCCTCCTCCCTTCTTCCTTCTCTCCCTTCCCCCCTTTCTCTGTTTACTTCAGACAAACATACAGTGCATTCAGAAAGTATTCATACCCCATTTTGTTACGTTACAGCCTTGTTCTAAAATGTATTAAATTATTGAATCTGCAATCCCATAATGACAAAGCAAAAACAGGTTTTTAGACATTTTGGCAAATTTTTTAAAAATATAAAGAACTGAAATAGGACATTTCCATCAGTATTCAGATCTTTTACTCAGGACTTTGTTGAAGAACCTTGCAGCGATTACAGGCTCGAGTCTTCTTGGGTATGACATTACAAACTTGGCACACCTGTATTTGGGGAGTTCCTCCCATTGTTCTCTGGAAGGTTCTCCTATCTCCACAGAGCAATTTTGGAGCTCTGTCAGAGTGACCATCGGGTTCTTGGTCACCTCCCTGACCAAGGCCCTTCACCCCCGATTGCTCAGTTGGCCGGTCGGCCAGCTCTAGGAATAGTCTTGGTGGTTCCAAACTTCTTCAATTTAAGTATGATGGAGGCCACTGTGTTCTTGGAGACCTTCAATGCTACAGAAATATTTTGTTACCCTTCCGCAGATCTGTGCCTTGACGCAATCCTGTCTCGGGGCCCTATGGAGAATTTATTCGTCCTCATGGCTTGGTTTTTGCGCTGACATGCACTGTCAACCGTGGGACCTTATATAGACAGGTGTGTGCCTTTCCAAATCATGTCCTATCAATTTAATTTACCACATGTGGACTCCAATCAAGTTGTAGAAACATCTAAAAAATGATCAGAGCTAAATTTTTGAGTCTCATAGCAAAGGGTCTGAATAGTTGTAAATACATAAATAAATTTTTAAAAACCTGTTTTCGCTTTGTCATTATGGGGTATTGTGTGTAGATTTATGAGGTAAAACAAATATTTCATCAATTTTAGAATAAGGCTGTAACAAAATGTGGAAAAGTCAATACTTTACGAATGAATTGTACATTGATATTAACAGTGTAGATTAATTGCTTTCTCCTGACATCTCCCCACTTACTCCCCATGGCTTCTCTTCTCTCCCCAATAGTGGGATGTAGCTGTTTGTTTTTTGGGTCACTTAAAGATGGATCTTAGACAAAGTAATTGGAGGCTAAGCTGATTTCTCAGCAGCACGGCAGGAGGCTGGTCTATTATCTTTTACCATCCTGAAGTAATATGCTCCTGTCCAGCCCAGCCTCATCATCATTACCCATGCTGCACTGCCCCAGTGATGGAGAGAGACTGAAAGGACAGGGCATATATCATATCACCACTGGTATGTCGTCCTGTCTCAGCCTTCCTCGGCAGCAAACTGTGCTCACTCACACACAGCACGTTCAAACAGCATGGAGATGAGGAGAAATGAAAGGAGCAGTTTGTATTCATGTGCGCTCCGAATGGTATCGTTAAACAATAGATCATCACCCTGGTCTTCTCCGGCTACATTGTCTCTCACATGATACAGTCATCAATCAACAATACTCAATTGAATGTTTAATTATTTATTTGTTATTTTCAAGAACAACAAAAATTCCTTGTACCTTAGTATACAACTTCTCGGCCAGGCAAGTGAAATAGCAGGATAGGGATTTATCAAACCCTACCAGACACACAGGTAGGAGAGCAGAACATGCATCCAGCACCCAGCCAGACATGTGCTCTGGTAACAGGATATGAGCACACAGACACCACAGTGAAGTTTATACACTGTTTTCAGATCAGGGTCTGGGTGCGGATACACGAATATACAACTGAATACTCCAAGTATTAAGGTACAGTGCCTTCAGAAAGTATTCATACCCCGTGACTTATTCCACGTTTTGTTGCGTTACAGCCTGAATTCAAAATTGATTCAATATTAATTTTTCTCATCCATCTACACACAATACCCATAATGACAAAGTGAAAACATGTTTTGAATGTTTTTTGTCCAAAGGTATTGAAAATGAAATACAGAAATATCACATTTACATAACTATTCATACCCCTTTGCTATGACACTCCAAATTGACCTCAGGTGCATCCAATGTCCTTTGATCATCCTTGAGATGTCACTACAACTTGGTGTCCACCTGTGGCCAATTCAATTGTTTGGGACATAATTTAGAAATAAACATACCTGTCTATAATGTCCCACAGTTGACAATGCATGTCAGAGCAGAAACTATACCAGGATGTCCAAGGAACTGTCTGTAGATCTCCGAGATAGAATTGTGATGAGACATATATCTGGGGAAGGGTATAAAACAATTTCTAGAGTGTTGAAAAACTATTCTGTGGTCTGATGAGACAAAAATTGAAATTTTTGGCCTGAATGCAAAGCACTACAGTATATCTAGAGAAAACCAGGCACAGCTCATCACCCTTCCAACACCATCCCTACCATGATGCATGATGGTGGCATGCTTTTCAGCAGCAAGGACTAGGAGACGGGTAAGGATAGAGTGAATGAATGAATGAAGCCAAATACAGGCAAATCCTTGATGAGAACCTGCTTCAGAGTGCATATGACCTTAGACCAGGGCGAAAATGTACGTTCCAACAGGACAATATCCCCAAGCATGCAGCCAAAGCAATGCTGGAATGGCTTCAGACAAGAATGTGAAAGTCCTTAAGAGGCCCAGCCAAAACCCAGACTTGATTCACATTGAAAATCTTTGGAAAGACTTGAAGATTGTTGTTTCCTGCCGCTTGCCATCTAACTTAATACAGCTGGAGAGAATCTGCAAGGATGACTGGGAGAAAACCCCCAAATCCGTATGTGCAAAGCTGATACAGACATACCCAAGCTGTAAACCCCGCCAAAGGTGCTTCTACAAAGTATTGACTCATGTGTGTGAATACTTATATGAATGAGATATTTCTGTATTTCATTTTCGATAAATGTATATAAAAATAATAATATTTAAACAATTTTGAATTTAGGCTGTAACACAAAATATTTGGGAATAAATCAAGGGGTATGAATACTTTTTGATGGCACTGTATAAGTTCTCTGGTCTCAATCAAGGTCTGAACAGCACACGACACGACACTACACTGCACTGCACTGAATGACACTACAGTACACTACACTACACTAAATTAGACTGCAACACTACACAAAATTACACTATACTACACTAAATTACACTACACGTCTCTACACTAATCAATACTACACTAAACTCATCTATACTACACTAATCTACACTACACCAAATTACACTACACTACAGGGACCTGTATTTGCCCCCTAATTTCATGGCACTCAGGCACAGCTATAGCTGATTGCCTTGCCAGGGTAAAGCATTGCATTTCTTTGCGTAGAATGACTCATAGAGTCTACAATGGAGGCTGATGTATGAATCCCGAATCCATTAGAAGCTGGTACAGTATAGCTGGGAGGTTGATGAAAGAGAGCACTAGCTTTGAGCCTACTGCGGTGTTCACGTGTCATAATACATAGAATGTTAATGAGTACAACATATAATGAATGGTCCTCTGATCCGGAACCACTCTCTCCTTGATCACAGAGGACTCGCTGTTTAAATACCTTTTTAAACTGCATTCTAAATGAGAGGGATCAGTTCTATCTATCCATGTTCCGTCTCTACAAAGCCTTCTCTACAATAGGCTGGAATAGATAGGCAGAATGATTCTCACTTGTTGTTGATAAGGCTTCTAGCGGCAAGCCTAGTGTGGGCGGAACTAAGTTTGCAAGTTTGCCATTTTCAAAAGAGTAGAAGTGCTTATTTTAATGGTGTATTCTTTTGGTGTCAGATGTGAAATACAGAGTGTCTTGAAATGTCTACATAATTGAAAGGCACATTTTTTTGTTGTGATTGTGGTTTCTTTTAAAGTTGACTCTTTTATGGGTGTATACAGGAGTAGAAGCAAGCCCATGATTAGAATCTCCAAAGTTTTGCTCTCCAAACATCAGCCCAAAATGTAGATGCCCCACTGATGTTTTCTGAACAATGACGTTTCCTGCCCTGTGTCAAACTGATAGATCACATTACGGTAGCCCTAAGGGACAAACCTGCTTTCAAAATAACAGCCTGCAAAGTTTGGTAATGTGATGCAAAGTTATTTACAGGAAAACACTGGAAAGAGAGGATTGTCAAAAATAAGAATTTCTTGACATATCTCAATGGCAGTATTTTCACAAATGGTCTGTATTGGTCTTGTATCTGAATGCAAACGTGATCCTGTGAAGCTTGAGAGAAAACAGACCTGGTGTTATTTGGGGTTGGTAATGGACTCGGCAGTGGAGTTGACCTTTGAGCCTGCGGAGGGGGGTTTCTGTCCAGAGGGCAGCTAAGCCAAGCTAAGCTGGCTGTATGGATCTTGATCGGAGCCGGGTGAGGAAATCAGTCAGAGAGATCAGGAGGTCATTCCCACCAGACCTGAGCAAGAGCATAGGAAGAGCTCTCTATCGATCGGCTGAAAGTGATAGATAGGAGGCTGAAATGGAGCAGGCTGATACAGACAGAGTTGCATCCCTGGCTGCATCTCTAGAGCCTTGAAGCCCAGGCTCCACAGCGGGAAGTAGAGCATCAGCAGAGCATCAGTACAGCATCAGCAGAGCATCGCTATACCACCACCAGCACATCCAGATGCATTAGCCCCACTGCTGCTGCCCTCATCCTTCCCCAAACCATGCGTGTGCTTTGGGGCAGGCGGAGAGCCTCTTGTGTCCCTGGTGCATGACCTTGGTGTCTTCTCTCCTGGAGCGCTGCAACTCACTGTCATTTTTACTCATCAGGGATAAGGACTCCTACCACCCACCTGACTCATTCATCTATACTGAACAAAAATATAAACGCAACATGTAAACATGTTGGTCCCGTGTTTAATGAGGTGAAATAAAAGATCCCAGAAATGTTCCATACGCACAAAAAGCGTATTTCATCTCTGTTAGTGAGCATTCTCCTTTGCCAAGATAATCCATCCACCTGACAGGTGTGTCATATCAAGAAGCTGATTAAACAGCATGCTCATTACACAGGTGCACCTTGTGCTGGGGACAATAAAATGACACTCTAAAATGTGCAGTTTTGTCACACAACACAATGCCACAGATGTGTCAAGTTTCAAGTGAGCGTGCAACTGGCATGCTGACGGCAGGAATGTCCACCAGAGCTTTTGCCAGAGAATTGAATGTTCATTTCTCTACCATAAGCTGCCTCCGTTTTAGAGAATTTGGCAGGACGTCCAACCGGCCTCACAATCACGCCAGCCCAGGACCTCCACATCCGGCTTCTTCACCTGCGGGATCGTCTGAGACCAGCCACCCGGACAGCTGATGAAACTGAGGAGAATTTCTATCTGTAATAAAGCTCTTTTGTAGGGGAAAAGGGCTGAATGAATTCATTTCAATGGACGGATTTCCTTATATGAACTGTAACAGTCAAATCTTTGAAATTGTTGCATGTTGGGTTTATATTTTTGTTCAGTGTAGATGTACAATGTATCAGATATGGTATTCATGAACTCTGCAGGGGATTTGTCCTATAAAGTTAAAATATAGTGGTTCTACTTCCAGCCATGTTTTATTCACCAGCTTCCTAGCCCAGCATGAGAAGTAGCAATTCCTCGCCACTGTGCTCCAGAGGGTGGTTCACTTCCTGTCTGTTCACTATAATAGCCAAACCTCAATACCCTCAAAAGAAAGGTCATTTGTACTTAGACAGAGTTCTTATATGTTTACAGTGCCTTGCAAAAGTATTCACCCCCTTGGCAGTTTTCCTATTTTGTGGTATTACAACCTGTAATTTAAATGGATTTTTATTTGGATTTCATGTAATGGACATACACAAAATAGTCCAAATTGGCGAAGTGAAATGAAAAAAATAAATTAAAGAAAATAAAAAATGGAAAAGTGGTGCGTGCATATGTATTTACCTCCTTTGCTATGAAGACCCTAAATAAGATATTGTGCAACCAGTTACCTTCAGAAGTCACATAATTAGTTAAAAAAGTCCACCTGTATGCAATCTGTGTCACATGATCTGTCACATGATCTCAGTATATATATATACACCTGTTCTGAAAGGCCCCAGAGTCTGCAACACCACTAAGCAAGGGGCACCACCAAGCAAGTGGCACTATGAAGACCTTGGAGCTCTCCAAACAGGCCAGGGACAAAGTTGTGGAGAAGTACAGATCAGGGTTGGGTTATAAAAAAAAATCAGAAACTAAGAACATCCCACGGAGCACCATTAAATCCATTATAAAAAAATGGAAAGAATATGGCACCACAACAAACCTGCCAAGAGAGGGCCGCCCACCAAAACTCACGGACCAGGCAAGGAGGGCATTAATCAGAGGCAACAAAGAGGCAACAAAGAGACCAAAGATAACCCTGAAGGAGCTGCAAAGCTCAACAGCGGACATTGGAGTATCTGACCATAGGACCACTTTAAGCCGCACACTCCACAGAGCTGGGCTTTACGGAAGAGTGGCCAGAAAAAAATGAACAAACATGTTTGGTGTTCGCCAAAAGGCATGTGGGAAACACCCCAAACATATGGAAGAAGGTACTCTGGTCAGATGAGACTAAAATGGCTTTTTGGCCATCAAGAAAAGGCTGTCTGGCGCAAACCCAACACCTCTCATCACCCTGAGAACACCATCCCCAGATGGTGGTGGCAGCATCATGCTGTGGGGATGTTTTTTCATCGGCAGGAACTGGGAAACTGGTCAGAATTGAAGGAATGATGGATAAATACAGGGAGATTCTTGAGGGAAACCTGTTTCAGTCTTGCAGGTTCACCTTCTAGCAGGACAATGACCCTAAGCATACTCCTAAAGCAACACTCGAGTGGTTTAAGGGGAAACATTTTAAATGTCTTGGAATGGCCTAGTCAAAGCCCAGACCTCAATCCAATTGAGAAACTGTGTATCTGTGTTTTCCATTGAAGAAATCACCCAGAAGTTGAAAGCGTTCCCAGACATTATAGACTTTCTTTAGACAGTGGAAAGAGCAAAAAAACACCAGAGAGCTTACGAGAGACAAAACATTGTCACAAAAACAAACTAATGCATTTTTCTAGAAGCCATGATTGATGCTGTTGTTTTTAGAGCTTCAACTTGCTTTTGTAGTTTTGTGGTTTGTCCACCTTGTATTTTACACCACGCAACTCACATCGCAAGGTATTTTGTTTTTGATTGAAAACTTGTCCATGTAAATTATGGAATGGAGCACAATGCATAATGTACTGTAATTAATATTTTAAAGAAGGATTTGTCCAATCAGCAGAGTGTCATTGAGACACTTTGGTTGCTGAAGGACAGGTTCACCCATAAATCATGTGTACTCATAAATAATGTAGAACTATAGCAAATCAATGAGACTAAAGGGTCAATACTATCTATGAGCTGTCATATGGATTGCCATGTCCCCGCAACCCCCTCATACCATCCATAACAGACAGAGGGCTCTCTGGTTTAAGCATATGTACAGAGCAGCAATTCACCCAAAGTATTTTCCCTAGTAGGAGATGATATCTATGAATTTTGGAACCTTATAAATCAGTGAATACTACACTTTTCATAAAAAAATGTGTTTAAATTATAGTATTTATTTTTAGAGTGTGACATACGGTTGTGTCTGAATGTTATCTCTCCACTGTGGATATTCTCCTGAATCTTCTCTCTTCAAACCCACTCCTCCTTTCCTCAGGGCATTGCAGTTAGTTAATGAGTGAGTTTATAAAAAAATAATGTATTTAACTAGGCAAGTCAGTTAAATTCTTATTTACAATGTCGGCCTACCCCAGCCAAACCCTAACGACGCTGTACCAATTGTGTGCCGCCCTATGAGCCTCCCAATCACAGCCGGTTGTGATACACCCTGGCATCGAACCAGGGTCTGTAGTGATACCTCTAGCACTGAGATGCAGTGCCTTAGACCGCTGTGCCACTCAGGAGCCCAAGTGGCAAACAGTACTGCTGCACAGTAAGAAAAATGGAGGAGGTCCAATGATTCTCATCTAGATCTTGGGTTGATTTTTTTTGTGTGATGTGGATTATATTGCACAGCAGAAACGCCAACAGTTCAGAGGAGAATTGTTTGCTTCCTTTTGAATCTGGCCTTTTATTATAACCATATGTACCACTCATTATGAATTTAACTGGCAATCAGCTCATACAATTTTCTGTACTGAACAGACATGATGTTGTAAACTGACAGGAATGGGCAGAACAGGTGAGGAATAATGAGAAGTTGTTGGAAAGAAGGATGCACATAACCATGGTTATGATGAGTACTGTACTGTTGAAGAGTTGTGTGTCAAGTGTGAAGCACTGACATATATAGTGATACCTCTCCAACTGAAATTATATTGTGCATCACTAGCATACGCTACATTATCTTATTCACAGGGGGAGCCAGGAGCCTCTTCTTAGGCCAAATGATCCCATTTAAAATAGTTGCATACTACGGTACTTCCAGGGAGATTGATCCAAACTTACACACTGTCATATTGATGTAGAGGAATCAGTTTCCCAACCTACACAAACATCTATACCATGTCATATTCATACTTATAAAGCATACTTCTGCCCACCCTACACAAACATCTATACCATGTCATATTCATACTTATAAAGCATACTTCTACATCCTTTACCTCAAGCTCTGCATTCTGACAGTTAGAATTAGAACAAAGCAAGCAACTTGACAGACATATCAAAATGATTCTGTTCTTCTCCAAAAATATATTAACCCTTTTTGTTCCTTGTTTTCCTTTTAAGGAATACAGCCATTGTCAGCAGTGAGTTCTGTGTTTTCCAGGAAATGACCAACTCTCTCTATAATGCCCCTGAATTAAGTCAAGATAAATTAAATGTAATACCACCAGCCAAATGAGGCCTCCCTCGTGATAGCTGTGTTTAATTTCCGACACCAATAGACCGTGGCCATGGGATTACCAGCATGCTCTCTCATTAGACCTCTGTTCCCAGGCTGGCACTCACTGAAAGATCTCCACTATCAAAGCAGCCATTGAATCCAGCAGCACTTCCCACCTTGTCTCCCCTGTACTGGCCTGTGGAAGAGAGACAAAGAGGGAGAGAGAGTTGGCTTGGTCTCAGGTGGAGAGAAAGAGAGAGAACAGAGAGACCCTCATTAAAAGGCAGAGTTCATTTTACAAACATCCCCAACGTTGTCATGCAGTGATATATCGTCATGTGTTCCCCTCTCCTCCACCATACTTACTTCCTCCCAATTTAAAGCCCTTTGGACTGAGAGAGAGGAAGAGACACTGGGAACTACACAGAGAGGAGAGTACAGTGGGTGAAAGGATGTGTCTCTCTTAGCCTGCTTAATAGCATCCTGACACAGTTTGACACTCATTTTATGCCTGGATCATATTCATCATCATGTTATTCTGCTCGTATCATTTTCTCTGGTCACAAATAATGTGAAAAGTAGAAAACACTTATTTCAGAGAAGTGGGTTATCTAGTCACTCAAATTTCTTGACTGTTGAAGAACTGTCACATTTGAAGTGCACATTCTGTCTCATTCAACCATCACATGCTCATGTTGAAAATATATAATGAGTGGCCCAGTATTATAATACAGTTATCAATCAAATGTAACATATTAGGGATTAAGCTGGGTTTAAAACTGCCACAGTGGTGTGTTGACATTAATAAGTATATATACAGTACCAGTCAAAAGTTTGGACACACCTACTCATGCAAGGGTTTTTCTTTAGTTTTACAGTGTAGAAAAATAGTGAGAACATCAAAACTATGAAATAACACATGGAATCATGTAGTAACCAAAAAAAGTGTTAAACAAATCGAAATGTATTCTATATTTGAGATTCTTCAAAGTAGCCACCCTTTGCCTTGATGACAGCCTTGCACACTCTTGTCAATCTCTCAACCAGCTTCATGGGGTGGAATGGATTTCAATTAACAGGTGTGCCTTGTTAAAAGTACATTTGTGGAATTTCTTTCCTTCTTAATGCATTTGAGCCAATCAATTGTGTTGTGACAAGGTAGGGGTGGTTTACAAAAGATAGTCCTATTTGGTCCATATTATTGCAAGAACAGCTCAAATTGTCACGCGGAATGACGCTGGAGAGAAGAAGCAGGTACGGGGAGTAAAACATTTCATTATAACAGACAGAGGCAAGACAGGAACAGCGTCAGAAACCAATTCAAAAAACCAAAACAATACAATGCAGCAGTGGGGAACAGAGCAGGGAACAGACAAATATAGGGGAGGAAATAACAGGTGATAAGTGAGTCCAGGTGAGTGCAATAACGCTGAAGCGAGTGACAAGGGAGGACAGGTGTGAGTGATGATGGCAGGAGTGTGTGATGCAGGGTAATCTGGCGCCCTCAAGCGCCAGGGGAAGGGATGAGCGGGAGCAGACGTGACACAAGTAAGCAAAGAGAAACAACAGTCCATCATTACTTTAAGACAGTCAATACGGAAAATGTCAAGAACGTTTCTTCAAGTGCAGTCACAAAACATCAAATCAAATTTGATTTGTCATATGCACCGAGTACAACAGGTGTAGACCTTACAGTGAAATACAAGCCCTTAACCAACAATGCAGTTTTAAGAAAAATACCATTTTTTTTTTTTTTTAAAGTAACAAATAATTAAAGAGCAGCAGTAAAATAACAAGAGCGAGGCTATATACAGGGGGTACTGGTACAGAGTCAATATGCGGGGGCACCCGTTAGTCAAGGAAATTGAGGTAATATGTACATGCAGGTAGAGTTATTAAAATGACTATGCATAGATAATAACAGAGAGTAGCAGCAGTGTAAAAGGGGGGGCTATGCAAATAGTCTGGGTAGTCATTTGATTAGATGTTCAGGAGTCTTATGGCATGAGGGTAGAAGCTGTTTAGAAGCCTCTTGGACTTGATGCTCCGTACCACTTGCCATGCGGTAGCAGAAAGAACAATCTATGACTAGGGGGGCTGGACTCTTTCACAATTTTTAGGGCCTTCCTCTGACACTGCCTGGCATAGAGGACCTGGCTAGCAGGAAGCTTGGCCCCAGTAAAAAAACCATTTAGCAATATGATGAAACTGGATTTCTTGAGGACCGCAACAGGAAAGGAAGACCCAGAGTTACCTCTGCTGCAGAAGATACGTTCATTTGAGTTACCAGCCTCAAAAATTGCAGCCCAAATAAATGCTTCACAGAGTTAACAGACACATCTCAACATCAACTGTCCAGAGGAGACTGCGTGAATCAGACCTTCATGGTCAAATTACTGCACAGGAACCACCACTAAAGGACACCAATAAGAAGAAGAGACTTGCTTGGGCCAAGAAACACTAGCAATGGACATTAGACTGGTGGAAATCTGTCCTTTGGTCTGATGAGGCCAAATTGGAGATTTTTGGTTCCAACCGCAATGTCTTTGTGAGACGCAAAGTAGGTGAACAGATGATCTCTGCATGTGTGGTTCCCAATGTGAAGCATGGAGAAGGAGGTGTGATGGTGTGAGGGTGTTTTGGTGGTGACACTGTCAGTGATTTAATTAGAATTCAAGGCACACTTAACCAGCATGGCTACCACAGCATTCTGCAGTGATACGCCAAATAATCTGGTTTGCGATTAGTGGGACAATCATTTGTTTTTCAACAGGACAATGACCCAACACACCTCCAGGCTGTGTAAGGGCTATTTGACCAAGAAGGAGAGTGATGGAGTGCTGCATCAGATGACCTAGCCTCCACAATAACTTGACCTCAACCAAATTTAGATGGTTTGTGATGAGTTGGACCGCAAAGTGAAGGAAAAGCAGACAGGTTCTCAGCATATCTGGAAACTCCTTCAAGACTGTTGGATAAGCATTCCCAGTGAAGCTGGTTGTGTGTGCAAAGCTGTCATCAAGGCAAAGGGTGGCTACTTTGAAGAATTTAAAATCTAAAATATATTTTGATTTGTTAAACACTTTTTTGGTTACTACATGATTCCATGTGTTATTTCATCGTTTTGATGTCTTCACTATTATTCTACAATGTAGAAAATAGTCAAAAATGAATGAGTAGGTGTGTCCAAACTGTTGACTGGTACTGTATATCCACAACAGACGTGTGTTTACATCTCTCCTCTCTCTCTCTCTCTCTCTCTCTCTCTCTCTCTCTCTTCTCTTCTCTTCTCTCCTCTTTCTTCTCTCTCTCTCTCTCTCTCTCTCTCTCTCTCTCTCTCTCTCTCTCTCTCTCTCTCTCTCTTCTCTTCTCTTCTCTCCTCTTCTCTTCTCTCCTCTCTCTCTCTCTCTCTCTCGCTCTCTCTCTCTCTTGCCACACCAGTGCTTTATCAATAATACAAGCCTTCCAAATCCATGGCTCAACAGTGTGCTAGACCTGCTCTAGTGGGAGCACTGGCCAAGTTTCCTGGGTTAGAATGTGGATGTTTTAGGGAAAACAGAGGCAGATGTGGTGAGCGGATCACTAGCCTGTAGGCTGGGACAGCATTTGGAGCTTGGCTGGCTGCTTCTCATGCTGGCTGCTTCTCATGCTGGCTGTGTCACTCTGGCTGACACCATAAATCTCACTTATTTTCAGATCCAAGCCAGACGCAGGCAAGAATTATGGTCCAGACAACATTGCCAGGCAGCGACTGCACCGTGCTGAATGCTAACAGAGAACCGCATGATAAACTGGGCAGCCACTTCTCCTACACGTTACAGGGCAAAGGCTGAAAAACACTCTCAATCTGTGTGGCTGAGACAGGGCTGATTGGCTATCAAATAGAGTTCAGAACTGGTAGCTATTTGCTCCTGGGTCGCAGAACAACACATATCAAGGCCATGTGAGGTAGTCGCTCAAAATAAGTGGGTTGTAGGTATCTGGTTTCTCAGGTACAAGAGTGACAGAAATGTATCCCATACTTAAAAAGTCTAACTTTCCCAGTCAGGTGGTAGCATTACTAGTTAATAGAGTAATCATTCCTATACTACAGGAATCTGGCTCATATTTCCCTATGACCTCTGTCCCATACAGACTCAGCTTTAAGTAACTCTCCTATTGTGCACCAATGCTCTCCGTTTTGCATTAAATTGCGCTGTCTGTGTGTGGCTGGCTGTGTGTGGCTGGCTGTGTGGGCCATTGAAGCATCTCTGTGAGATTCCACTGTGGCTTATTACTGCCAGGACCTGCTCTCTCGCTTCTCCTGCTGGTTCCAGCCTGCTGGGTCACTTCCAGCCTCCGTAATGCTCTGTGTTTCACCGAGTATCAACCATTTACCTCATCATCTATTATAAAAGACCCTCTGGAAATGGAGGAATCCCAGCAGGGACAGAATTAATTTACTGCAGCCCCTAATTTAGGGGATTTGAATCAAAGTCAGCAAAGTCAGAATCTATATGATTCTATATGCTATATAACAATGTTACAGTCTATAAAAAATATAATGAAAAGACATTTGAAGATAGTGCCACATTATTGATTTTGTGAGTCCTTGGTATTTTTTGTCTCAACCAATAATGATTTCACTCCAAAGCCTGAATGGACTGGTAATTGACGCTTACAAACGTCCATGCTCCTTTTAACAGAACTTAATCCCCCTTTTCTCTCTTTTTTTCCAATGCCTCTTATTCACAAGCACACAAACACAAGTGAAAGTCTTAAGGAGCAGTGTACAAATCCATGTGTTTTCCCCTCATGCAGAGAAAGGGCAATGTTGACAGGAAGTCAAACACACAGCAGATAGAGCCTGTCACAAGGTGTCAGTATTAGTGATATGAAAGGATAGAGACGTCGTTTTAGAATTAGGTTAATATCCATACCTAAATTCTGCATAATGTCATGCCGTCGTCAAAGCATTTGAGAGCCAAGTCTTCAATGCAGCTTTAACTGAGCAAAGTAAAGAGGGCCGCTCAGTTTCTGCCCATTGTAAAGCCCTTTCAAAGCCAAACCATTGAAATGATTGTGAACCTCTTTATAGAGGTTTCACAGTAGCAATTAAACAAGACGACCTTGCTTGGTATGACCTTTTTCACTCTATAGGATTCGATTGTCATGTGGGTTCCTCAATAGAGCAAAGAGCAGACAGTCCTCAATGACTTAAAGGCTGTGTACTTTGGCTCCAAGGCATTTCTAGTGGTGGTTCAGCTTATTTAGCCGTCTAATTGAAATTGAGATGTAGTGAATGGCTATAACAGACAATGTAATGTACATGTCTGGCTAAGACAGGAAAGCCTTTCCCGGGCCTATCTTAATTGAACCAAGTATATCTTCTGACAGTGTGATGGCTGTGTAATGAAAGGTTAAGAGCTCTATTGGGAGTAATGAACCCCTGCCGATCCTCTTTCTCTACTAGGGTTCCCATTCACTAACAGTACTAAGGTCAGACACAGCTGCCCACTCACTAATAGTACTGAGCTTGCTTCTCTACCCAGAGCTGTGAACTCACTAACAGTAATGATTCAAAAGCGGTGTTCGTTCTAGAGCTGTCCACCTAGTAGCAGTGCTGATTCTGGAGCTGTCTACTCCACAGCCGTCCACTCAGTAATGGTGCTGATTCTGGAGCTGTCTACTCCACAGCCGTCCACTCAGTAATGGTGCTGATTCTGGAGCTGTCTACTCCACAGCCGTCCACTCAGTTTATGGTGCTGATTCTGGAGCTGTCCATTTTAGAGATGTTCACTCTGTAATCATGCTGATTCTAGAGCTGTCCACTCATTAATGGTGCTTATTCTGGAGCTGTCCACTCTAGAGCTGTCCACTCAGTAATGGTGCTGATTCTAGAGCTGTCCATTCAGTAATGGTGATGATTCTAGAGCTGTCCATTCAGTAGTGGTGATGATTCTAAAACTGTCCATGGTGCTGTTGTAGAGCTGTCCACTCAGTAACGGTTCTGATTGTGCAGCTGTTCTTCTCCTTAGTGTATTCTGATATTACCTTGTGTTTGACTGTGATGGTCCCCTGTCTCTCTCTCAGGACACAGAGATCCTGAACACGGCCGTGTTGACAGGGAGGACGGTGGCTGTCCCGGTGAAGGTGGTGACCATCGGAGCAGACGGCACGGTCACTGACGTCTCAGAGGCAGTGGACTGTCGCTCCACAGATGAAGATGTGGTCAAGGTCAGTCAGGGGAAAATAATCCAAAAGAAATTATTCGAGTCATAAACAACAAAAATCTATATTATCAAACTTATAATAAATGTTTTTCTAAGCCTCATTCTTGCATTGAAGTATTTCAATATGTTTCTCTTCTCACTAGCAGTGTAATTTTGAAACATTGTCGCTCAAATTACCATAACATTTCAAGTAATTTATGTGCATATTGAGTTTGGATATGGTAAGAAAATATTGCTGTTAGAAAATGTGGCAGCATGTTTGCATGAGCGTCATGCAATTTTATTTATATTTTTTACATGTCGGTATTATTTGAGTGTGCAGATGTCTTAATTGAATTCCAGTGACCAGTGTTTAGTGACCAGTGTTTAGTGACCAATCTTTAGTGACCAGTGTTTAGTGACCAGTGTTTAGTGAGTGAGATGGGATTCTAGCTCATGGAAGGTGGAGCATATTGAAGAATGGTCAAGTGCAGTTGCATGGTCATTTATTGTTGTATTGACTGTAGTCTGAGCCTTACTCATTGCCAGTTGCAAGAAGTGACAAAACTCAAGTATGTTTAGAATAATGTATTTGTATTTCATTTTTCATTCATCCAAACTCTTTTCAGTCTTCAGACTTTGGATATTGACTTAATTCCACACATAACACTGCTTTGAAGCACTGTGTTTTTAATGTGTTCACATACAGTGGGGCAAAAAAGTATATAGTCAGCCACCAATTGTGCAAGTTCTCCCACTTAAAAAGATGACAGAGGCCTGTAATTTTCATCATAGGTACACTTCAACTATGACAAACAAAATGAGAAAAAAAATCCAGAAAATCACATTGTAGGATTTTTAATGAATTTATTTGCAAATTATGGTGGAAAATAAACTTTTGTTATTGACCAAATACTTATCTCAATACTTTGTTATATACCCTTTGTTGGCAATGACAGAGGTCAAATGTTTTCTCTAAGTCTTCACAAGGTTTTCACACACTGTTGCTGGTATTTTGGCCCATTCCTCCATGCAGATCTCCTCTAGAGCAGTGATGTTTTGGGGCTGTTGCTGGGCAACACGAACTTTCAACTCCCTCCAAAGATTTTCTATGGGGTTGAGATCTGGAGAATGGCTAGGCCACTCCAGGACCTTGAAATGCTTCTTACGAAGCCACTCCTTCGTTGCCCGGGCGGTGTGTTCGGGATCATTGTCATGCTGAAAGACCCAGCCACGTTTCATCTTCAATGCCCTTGCTGTTGGAAGTTTTCACTCAAAATCTCACGATACATGGCCCCATTCATTCTTTCCTTTACACGGATCAGTCGTCCTGGTCCCTTTGCAGAAAAACAGCCCCAAAGCATGATGTTTCCACCGCCATGCTTCACAGTAGGTATGGTGTTCTTTGGATGCAACTCAGCATTCTTTGTCCACCAAACACGACGAGTTGAGTTTTTACCAAAAAGTTATATTTTGGTTTCATCTGACCATATGACATTCTCCCAATCTTCTTCTGGATCATCCAAATGCTCTCTAGCAAACTTCAGACAGGCCTGGACATGTACTGGCTTCAGCAGGGGGACACGTCTGGCACTGCAGGATTTGAGTCCCTGGCGGCGTAGTGTGTTACTGATGGTAGGCTTTGTTACTTTGGTCCCAGCTCTCTGCAGGTCATTCACTAGGTCCCCCCGTGTGGTTCTGGGATTTTTGATCACCGTTCTTGTTTTCATTTTGATCCCACGGGTGAGATCTTGCGTGGAGCCCCAGATCGAGGGAGATTATCAGTGGTCTTGTATGTCTTCCATTTCCTAATAATTGCTCCCACAGTTGATTTCTTCAAACCAAGCTGCTTACCTATTGCAGATTCAGTCTTCCCAGCCTGGTGCAGGTCTACAATTTTGTTTCTGGTGTCCTTTGACAGCTCTTTGGTCTTGGCCATAGTGGAGTTTGGAGTGTGACTGTTTGAGCTTGTGGACAGGTGTCTTTTATACTGATAACAAGTTCAAACAGGTGTCATTAATACAGGTAACGAGTGGAGGACAGAGGAGCCTCTTAAAGAACAAGTTACAGGTCTGTGAGAGCCAGAAATCTAGCTTGTTTGTAGGTGACCAAATACTTATTTTCCACCATAATTTGCAAATAAATTCATAAAAAATCCTACAATGTGATTTTCTGGATGTTTTTTTTCTCATTTTGTCTGTCATAGTTGAAGTGTCCCTATGATGAAAATTACAGGCCTCTCTCATCTTTTTAAGTGGGAGAACTTGGTGGCTGACTAAATACTTTTTTGCCCCACTGTAGTTTAATTATAATCTAGCTACTGACATGTGACAAATAGGCACACATTATTTTCATTTGCACAGCAGTAAAGACAGAACAATAGGGGTGCATATAGGTGTGCCTGATTATGCAACAACTAAGACACTGGGAGTTATTTCTTTGAACTAAATAGGATTGAATGAGAGCAAATATGTAATGATTGACAATATACATGGCATTTTGGCCTTGCAAAGAATTGTACGTTCAAGCTTACAGTATGTTAAATCAATAAACAAATCCGGAACAGACAAGAAAACTCTCTATTTTTAGAGTGTGTGTTTTCAGATTTAAGCCCCAAGACAGAATACACAGAAAAAGAAAGCATTTAATAGGAAAACATCAATGACAGGTCGCTTGAGTTTTCTTTTCTTTTCCGTGACTCTCTCAAACCAAGGGCACACTACACAAAACACAACACCAAGCCCAGAACAGTACAGTGGGATTCAGGCAGAGCCTCCACATCAATGGCTCACTTCTGTTCTCGGAGAAATCCTCCTCCTGACTCACAGTGACTGGTTCATTATCAATGGAATGGCTAACTCTCCAGAACACCAACTGGAGTAGAGACAGAGCCTTCAATCTGTCCACAGTCTGTTTCCCATCCTAACTGGCTGAGCTGTCAACAGACAGGTCCATTATGTGCCAAAGGCTCTGTCAGTTGATGTCAGTTTCCCTCTCTTTGAACATGTCATGAAGATGAAGATGAATTCAGCCAGGGAGACAAAAACCTGGGCCATCCTAATTACAGGCACATTTATTATTAAGACATCCAATAGAGCTTCCTATAAGCCCAGTATGATAGTGTTAACTGACCATTGTAAAGAAAGAGGTAGCTACTCTGTTTACTCTGATGAGCTACAGGGAGGATGGAATTTTGGCCTTGTTTTTACACTCCACATCTAAAAGATGATTTTCTTAAAGTGTGTGTTCGAGGAAACTTTTTCCGTCGACTACTCTACCACATTAGCATTGTGTTGTCGGCTATAGTTAGAAAACTGAAGACCCTCCACAACAGAGTGATTTTCTGAGAAAAGGAACAACCGCATATAAAGAGGTTGCTGATACAGGATGCCTGTGCTTTGAGTAGAAATACACGTGTTTAATGTATAAACCGGTTGGGTGAAGAAGAGCTAGATTGTGTCAGTTCATTTCTAGTCATGAGTGTAAACATAACTACTTCATGTAATTTGGGCCTGGGGAATTGAAGGCAGTGTTAAGTAAACACAGGGTGCCACATCACCTGAATAATGAATCACTGTGCTCATTTCCTGCTGCTTTATTCACTCTGTAGCTTTATAATTACACTGAATCCTTTTAAAAGGATGCCTCATCTGACATTCTCCCTTAACCCCCGCTAGAGAATAACGCTACTTAAAAACAGATCTGTGTTGACAGGTACAGGCAAAAATGTGGCCATATTATCATTTTTTGCATATTTGTATACATACGTTTTTGGGGTGCATGGCTTTGACAGGCCTGCAAAAGGACTGATGAGACCCAATGTAGGCAAACGTGCCAGCCAGTAAAGAGAGTAGCGTATGTGAGCGGCCCACACTCTCCCCTGGTTCCAGATCAGTTCGGTGTCCCACTCTGTGCAGTATTTGTGGGTACACTGAGGTTATTAGTCCGACAGTAGTTGAGTTACCCTCTCCAGGAGGTGTTAGGCATTCTGCTCTGCAGAACGTGTGATGTTTGGGTTCTGTGTGTCCCCTCTCTCAGCCAGCCTCTGGCATCACTCATTGAAGATACTGGTGAGGGAAATGATTGCTCACATTCAATCACTGTAGCTCCTCTGCTAGACCTAGCGTCTACACAAACCGCCCATGTAGGTTTAGATTTTTTTAAATGTTGACGAAACAAACGCAGGGAGCATGAAATCTTGCACCTCACCATGCACACGCTAGTCTAGGGTACATATTCTCACTTTGAATTACACGGTGAGAACTAAAAAGAGTAGGAGAGAGCAAAGGAGACAGAATTGTCATCACAAATACCATTCCCTTTATCAGGCTGCCGTGATTGGTCTGACTCCATTGCTGTAACTACCCTTTGTTCATCCTTTGGCTTTACTCTGACAATCATGTATGTGGTATTTATGTGCTATTCTTCTCTATCGCCTCCTGCTTGAGAATGCTCAGATGAACCCAATGTTGTACTAGTTAACCCCGTTTAATCCATATCTCTGTCATCCATAAAGCTACAAACTATAGGTTGAGTCAGTGCAGAAGTACTATGACAGATGAGATCTGGGGTATCAATCCTCCTCTCCCAGCTCCACTGAGCGCTGCTGTCACCACTAGAACCACTGCACTCAGGATAAATGATAGCTGTATAGACCAGTTCTCAGGAAAGCAACATCATCACTCATTCTTGTTTTCTCCACCTCTGATCTGTGTAGCGTGAAAGATACAAAATGTTTGGGACATTCTACATGTAACACAATAGCCTTGGTGTGAAAGTGAAACCAATAAAACTCTCAATCCCAGACCTGAAACATTATGTCTAATAACAGTCCTGGTCTTTAAGTGAAGGCATTTTTCATGAAGAGCACAAGTTAATTTAGATTGCCATTTCAGGTGCTTCACTCAATAAATTCTTATGAATTTAAGCACTTGTCTTTGAAGGGAGGGATCTGATTTACGTGGATTCCTGGTCTGTTTATTGCCATGTAGATGGGTTCCTCCAACCAGGTAGGGGGCACAGGAGGATTCACGGGTGCCCCTAGGTGCTGTGCTGATATGAGTGGCACGGCTGATGTGGACCGTGGGCTGCTTAATTGATTCCGTCAAGCCAACTCCTATATTCAACACCTAGGCCTGCCCACCGTCATGCTTCTCCAATCCCATCCCTCATATCTACCACTGATTGTATCTGTCTGGCGAGTCGTTCATTTCCTGGGCTAGATCCCGAGACAGCCTTAATGTCCTCCGTAAGTATTCTCCCGTTAGCTGCCTAATGTGTCTGATTAATGTGCCTCTGGATCCTCCTGGATGTTTATGATATCTTGAGGGATGAGTGTGACAGAGACTGTATAACTCACAGTGAAGTGGTCGCTTCCCTCCAGTCTTCTACAATACCAGCCTTCCCGTGTCAGCCTACTGAGGAGGAGGATGGTGAGTGTGTATGTTAAAGTATTGATTGTGAGTTAAGATGACTGATAATGTGCCACTGGGGGCCAGTGTTAGTCCGTGTAATGTGTTAGGATGGCTGGACTTCATCTACCATGTCCTCCATAATGGTTTCTGCTCAGATTATTGTGAATTAGAGAAGATGCAGCAGGCAGTTACTGTCAGGTGCCATAGTGTTGTATGTGAATCAATCCCAGCACTCAGACAAGCTGTTAGGACATGTTGCTGTCCTCCACACTCACCCCTGACAGATGTAGGTTTAATATAATATCGCAGACAGTGATTATCTTTGCGGCCAAAGCACTGCTGTGAATCATAAAGCGTTGCATTGTGTGTGTGTGGGTGGGTGAGTGGGGGGGTACATCAAATGGCACTTGAAGAAATGTTGCTTAGTGTCATTTTGTTTATCAGTGATGTTACAACCGTGATGTGATGTGCAGACCTGTTGTAAAGTTTCAACTCTAGGGAAATGGCTTTGACATTGTCTGTCGAAGGCACTTTACTCCCGAGAGAGAGAGAGAGAGAGAGAGAGAGAGAGAGAGAGAGAGAGAGAGAGAGAGAGAGAGAGAGAGAGAGAGGATGAGAGAGAGAGAGAGAGAGAGAGAGAGAGAGAGAGAGAGAGAGAGAGAGAGAGAGAGAGAGAGAGAGAGAGAGAGAGAGAGAGAGAGAGAGAGCGGGGTGAAGAGAACAATAGAGCCTGATAAGAAGTGAGGACTCCTTTGACATCTTTATCAGTCCAAACAGACTCACACATCAAGCTCTGACAGAGCAGAATCCGCTCAGTCTGTTGTGAAGAAGCAGAGTTTTAATAACTTTATTAGAAACCAGTAGCAATACAGCAATGCTGCCAGTCTTGGCAATAAAACAATTACATCATCATCATCCTCTTCATTATTTGTGCCATTATAAGTTGTAGAAATAGTAGTCCTAATATGTATTGGTTTAATACAGAATTAATATTCCCCAGACCAGGAAGAAACAATAAGACATAGTGTGGTGGGTTCACCTTACAAAGCTTCCTATTGCAGATGTAGAAAACTACAGCAGCATGCTGAGCGAAGATATCCAGTGGTAAGAAATCCATTTCAGAATTGAAGTCTAAAGCAGTCCTTTGAAGGAAGCTCTGATAGTTGACTGTAGCCCTTGGGCTGCCCTACAGTGTACCCCAGACCTCCTTAGAAGGATTCATGTCAGGGAGAGCAAATAAGTAACAAAGGCTTGAAACCCAGAAAGGCTTGTGCTTTTGTTTGGTGAAAGTGAGGGAAGGACATGAGCAACAACAGGAGACATGGAGCATTGAGCAGGTGGGAGTCTGGGGTTCTAAAGCTGCCTCAGACGAGCAGTGATGTAGGGAGAGGAGAGTTCGGGAAGAGCTGGGTATCTGTCACACAATCCCTTTTCCTTGAAGACACACTGTACGTTCTGTGAATGATGATTGCTTATTCATCTCTTATATCTGGCAATAAAGAAGCAACTTGGAAATGGGAAAATATATTTTATGATTTCATCTCAATTCACCTCATTGAAGTAGTAAACTGTTAACGGGAGCTTTCTCAAAATACCTGCTTTCAAAATAGATCAATTCCCTACTCTGTATGCTTTTAGAAGTGTGTGAGTGTGTGTATGTTTGTGGCTGGGCAGGTGTGTGTGTGTGTGGGGGGGGGGGGGGGGGGGGGGGGTGTTCGATGCACTCCTGTAACTGCCGGCCACCCCTCTGAAGGCCCTTTGAGGTTTTGTGTGTATTTGTGGTGCTACATGGCTACATCATAGGGCTTTAAGAGAGGGAGGCTGGGTGTGGATCAAAGAGTAGTTGCTAGTGAAGGAGCGGGGTCAGCCAGCTAAAGCAATGAGGAGCTGTGGAGCCCTGCATCTTTCAATGGCATGCAATTGGCCCAGTGATTAGCTCTAAAAAGGCCATTTATGAAACAGATGATTTTGAGTTTGTTATGTTATCAGCGGAGACCTGCCTTCCTCTCTCTAGCTGCCATCTGTTGGTGCTGCATTTAGCCCCTGGGCATATCTAGGTCATCTAGGAGGCTGCATTGCAACCCTCTATCCACACATTCAAAGATGTGCCCCTGCCCTCTTCTCTCCTTTTGTAGTTGGGAATAAATAGAGGGGATGGCAATAAATAACGCTTTATCTGGCCTATAGTGCATCTCATTCTGTAAGGGTCGAGATAAAATACATCCTGCAGTATAGTACAGTACAGCACAGTTTGGAAAGTGTGTGTGCGTGCCAGCATTGTCCGTTGAGTTGGGTTTGGCTGGTCCGGATGGTGCGGCTTTGTCTGGGTATCTCCTTGTGATACTTACACATGCTTCTCTCCCCCTCCTCTCCTATTCCTGTCCAGGTGTCAGACAGGTGTGACTATGTGTTTGTGAATGGGAAGGAGATGAAGGGCAAGGTGGGGATGATGGTGAACTTCACCTACAGCTACCTGAGTGCTCAGCTGGAGATGAACGTGTGGATCCCACGGCTGCCCCTCCAGATCGAGGTGTCTGACACAGAGCTCAGCCAGATCAAGGGGTGGAGGGTGCCCCTCATGGCAAGCAGCCAAAGGTATGTGTCCCTCTTCCCCTTCCATAGAATCACATAGGCTCTTATTCATGCATGCTTTCCTAGCCAGATAAGTGGACAGAACATGGGAAATGGGGATGATTGAAAGACATGCACAACAGCTCTTATCGTAGACATAAGATACCTTGTTCTGCACTTTGTATGAACACAATGAATATATAAATGCCTGCCATATTTATCTCCAGCCAACGTGATTTTCTGGCAGTATAGGATCTTGTTGTGTGCTATTGACAAATACATAATTTGTGTCCAAGTTGACATCAATTTAAAACGTCTTAGTTATTAAGTCCCCATATGGGGATGCCAAAACGTCCCACCTGTTTGCTCTCTGTTTCGACTCTCTAAGAGGAGCTGAATTGAAGTGTGAGGTTTCAGATCCCACATTTGCATAGGGAGTGACGTGTCATGTTTTCTGGCCTATCCAGACAAAGAATAAAATGATCTCTTCCACTGAGCGAGTGAGCTCAGCTTGAGAGACAGCAAATGAACGGTGACCGTCTAGCGAGTCCAGACATTGATGTTTCATCTCACTGGGATATTCTCAGCTGGATTTAGAGCTGTCAACATGAAAAAAATAGTAAATAATTTCATTTAATTTAAATAAGAGCACTTTCTCTTGATCACCTGCTTAAAGCTGAAGTTGCAAGGAGTTTGCACACATTTTAATGTTGTCTTTGTACCGCTCAGTGGACGCTTAGGAGACAATTAGCTGTCAACAGTTATATCAAATAGTGCCAATACTGTCACTAAGTATGATCATATTTATTTGACAGTTATAAGAAATGTGACATTTTATTGTAAGTCATTTATAATTTGTTTGTTACTATATTTAGAAAGCACTTCAGTAATTTCAAGCCTTATTGACAAACTTTTGTTGTATAGGAAAAAAAACATGCTTGAGCTTGTGTCCTCAAAAGTTAGTACACCGACAGCAATTTATTTGAAAAAATACCAGAAAGGTGAGTTCCCGAGCTTTCTAAAGCTATGCAACATTACCAGTTATTGTTTATAGCTATCATAAAAAAATGATTATGTTTGAGTATATCTATTTAGGCAGAAATCTAAATGTTGTCCTATCATTCAACTTGAAGTGAATTGAATGACCCTGTACCAGCGCCTCCTGCCCCTCTGTATTAAGTATATTCTCCTGTGTGTAGTATTGTGTACAGTGGGAGCTCTGATCACACTGACTGTATTGGATTGCCATCATGGTGGGCTCACACAGGGTAATGAGGGCTGTGTTGTGCTGGACACAACTACCATGGTTGCTTCTGGCTCACTGCAGAGCCTGACATTATTAGAGCTGTCTGAAGGTCACCCCTCTCTCCTCCGAGGCCTCGTCTCCAATAGCACCTTACCCACCATTCTGCTGGCCTCACACTCTTTGACACCCATCAATGGAGGGAGCAGACATAGGTCAACATACTATAATTAGTACTGGACATGTTCACTATTGGACCTGGTTTGAGTCCCCTCTCTCACCTGCCAGCCTGGACATGAAGGCGTCTGGCTCCTTTATAATTAGCTGTTATCTTATTCAACATTTTCACTAACTGAGGTGAGAGGCATATAGTTTGGATTTGTGGGGGCTTGTTGTGTTATGTTGTTTTCCTATTGTGTGTTGGTATGCCCCTATCAGCAGGGACAGTCCATTTCTGTTGTACTTGTTGATGAGTGTGTTTGGTCTGGCATGGAAGCTGACAGACCGCTGGGAGTTTGTTTCCTCCCTCTCCTCCTCTCATCTTTGTTTATCAGGGAATAACAGGCGTAACCTTGCAAAATAGCGGGGTGACTGGTGACGAGAGCGGGCACCGGGCACCCGTCCACAGTCCAAGGAACCCACAGAGCACGGGCCCATTCAGAGCCTCAATACCAAGAGAAGGGACCTGCCTTCGTCAGATAGGCTGCTAAGTGAGCCACAGAGACAAGACAGAGAGAGAGAGAGACCATTGGGATCCAGATTATGTGTGTCCAGGCCTGGGAGTGGGATGCTTGCCAGAATGCTAGCTCCACAGTCTTGCATTTGCGGGGTTTGCCTCCCCCTCCCAGCAGCCCCAATCAAAACATGGACAATATAAGTGTTTACAGGCAGGCACATGAATGAATTCCCCTCGCTCAGGGATACAAGTGTGCTCTCTGTGAGGGATGTGCAACATGTCATGATGATTTTCTTCTCATGGCAATGTTTCCTTTGTTCCGGGACCGGGTAGCGTTTGTGAAGGGTTCTTATGTTCTGTTTTAAGAACATCTGCATGTTTCTTATTATATAAGTGAGTGTATGTTGTCCTCAAATGCTGAACTTGCCAAAACAATGTCACTAACTGTCCTCTTTCGACATTACAATTTGGACATGGTCTCTCCCCCGGAGATGTGTTGGCCAGAGAACTGATCTCTCTTGCCTGTCTGACTGCCTGCTCCCCGCCTGTCCTGGTCTGTCTCTCCCATTCTGGTACAGGTGCACTCGCCACTCTCTCTCTCCCCATAGTTTTGCTCACCTACATCATATTCATACATCACTGACTTCTTATTGATCTGCTGTTGGACTATTTGATTAGTGACTCTTAGGACAACAAATGAACATGTTGCTGTTGTTCATTTTGCTGTTGTCTACCCTTGGCTTTTACAATGTTGCCGATACTTTTCTAACCCATTGCTCTATGAATGACAAAATATATGACTGTTTCTCCCTCAAGTTTTGTGAGAAACCCCACGCTAGCTCCACAATGCACGTGAGAACTATACACATTTCTCCCAAACAATATGGGAGAAATCGGACTCTCGCGCTCACATGTCAGGACTGTTCTCTTGGTACTTAACCAGTCAGGACTATTCTCTTAGTACTCAACCATGTCTCTCGGTTTTACACATCTCCTGAAATATGTTACGTTAAAGATTCTGGTGACTATGGATTCTCGTTCAAGTGCTGTCTGTAAAATCCAAATGTTGTAACCCTCGACCTAGACTTGCCATTATCTTGCTGCTTCTATGGTCTGGAAATGTGCAATCTAACCCAGGTCCTGACATTCTTACCCCTGCCAAATTAAGTAGTCAGAGTGGCCTGAAGTTTTTGCATAAGAATGCAAGAAGTCTTCTGCCGAAGCTTGATTTTGTGAATATATTGATAAAAACTGCCGGCCATGATGTATTTATGCTTTCTGAAACCTGGCTACAAAAATCTATTACAGGCAAAAATAGTGGCATAAATGGTACAATGTTTTTCGTACAGATCATAAATTTGAGGGTGGTGTTGCTGTATACGTAAAAGACAAGTTCTCGGTGGTCATTCTGACTTCTGTTACTAAACTTAAGCAATTTGAATATCTGTCTTTGAACCTAAACCTTGGCTCATTTTTAAATATCGTTGTATCTTGTTGTTATAGACCTTTATCTGCTACTGTTGGCTCTCTGGATTGTATTTTCAAATTGTTATCACAGCATGTCAACTCTGAGTTTGTCTGGATGGGTGATCTGAATCAGGACTGGTTGACATCTAGCTCTGATCAACTCTAAATTCTATGCAATGCCTATAATCGCACTCAGATTGTCAACAGTATAACTAAGTTGAATATAAAATATCCTCTGAAATCCTCTTTGATTGATTTGATCTTAACCAATACTCCTCATCCTTTTAATGCTTCTGGTATTTTTGCAAATGACATAAGTGATCACTGTGCTATTGCCTGTGTGAGAGATGGTAAATTTCCTAAGAAATCTCCATGTCATTATGAAAAGAAACAGGAAGCGGTTTGATATTCAAGGTTTTATACATGATGTATCTAGCACTGAATGGAATAGAATGGAATTAATCCCTGATGTTGAACTACCCTTTTCCACAACACATTCCAGGATGTATGCAATAGTCCCTTTAAATAAATGCAGGATTAAAGGCAAAGAGAACCCTCGGTTTACTAAGGAACTTCCTAAAATCATAAGGGAACAATATGCTATGTGGGCTAAAGCTAGAGGGACTGCTTCGGCAGATTATTGGATGGCTTTTAAATGTCTTCGAAATATGGGTTTGGCTATGATCCATAAATTGAAAGCAGACCACTACCTGAAAACTACTTCAGATAATTTAAATAATCCATCCAAATTCTGGCAAGTAGTGAAGGGTTTGGAGTGCAAAAAAGATACACAGCTTCCCAAACAATTGTTGGTCGACACACAGATTGTAACTGAGAGAACTTCCATTCTGAAAGCCTTGAATCAGCATTTTTTTTTATAGATGCAGGCAGTTTATTTGAAAAGGCCAAAGGTATAATTGAGCCCCCTATGAATTTACCTGACACCCCTGTGCACCAGGTTCTCCTTTTCTTCCTTCTCTGTTTCAGAAGTGTGTAAAGCCCTGAAAGAAATTGTTGGAAAGAAGCCCCCTGGCCCTGATGAACTAGACCCCCACTTCCTGCACCTAGCTGCAGACATCATTGCTCCCCCTTAACATGTATTTTTAACCTCAAGCTTGATGTTAAGGAAATCTCCAAGTTATGGAAATCTGCTTCGTACTGCCTCTCCTGAAAGGTGGAGATCCTTCGCTACTTGACAACTTCAGCAACATTGAAGGTTTTAAATGAAATTCACTGTGCTCTTGACAAGGAGTTACATTGTGTGTCTGTCTTTATTGATTTGTCGAAGGCGTTTGACACCGTGGACCATGCTGTGTTAGTGCAAAGGTTAAAATGTTGTGGAATTACTGGTCATGCTCTATATTGGTTTATAAATTACCTATCAAATTGCACACAAAGTGTATTGGCAGATGGTTGTAAATCTGAGTTCATAGAGGTGTGCTCAGGTGTTCCGCAAGGTTCTATTTTTGGCCCCACTGTTGTTCATTGTGCATATCAACAACATTGGGGATCTTATTGAAACAGCGGATGTTCATTTTTATGCAGATGATACTGTTCTTTATTCAAGAGGTAGTAGTTTATCTTTAGCTTTTGAAAATGCCCAAAGAGCATTTAACATCATACAACTGAATCTGTATGATTTAAAGCTCAATCTAAATTTGTGTAAAATAAAATGCATGGTATTTTCAAATGCCAGGCATGTTACTAATCATGTCATTGCTACATTGGCTGGACATACTATAGCAAGTTATAGCAAGTTAAAGTGTACAAATATATGGGTGTGTAGGTTGATGATAAGCTGAGCTTCACTGTGCATGTATAGAACTTGATAAGGAAGTTCAAGCTGAGAATAGGTTTTTATTACCGGCATAAGGCTTGTTTTTCTTTGGAGGCCAGGAAGGAGCTGGTATGATGTACATTACTGGCGGTTCTAGATTTTAGTAATGTTATATATATATATGCAGGCCTCAACCACTACCCTGAGAGCACTTGATTCAGAGTATCATGCAGCCCTCGGGTTCATTACAAATCAAAAACGTCTAACACATCATTGTGATTTCTACAGCGCTGTGGCTGGTCATCATTGACCTTGCGTAGGCTTAAACACTGGTATACACTGATTTATAAGGCCATATTGGGTAAAATGCCATTTTAATGCCAGTTCTTTTTTAATCAGGTCGGTAAATTATGGTCCCATTCTCATTTGCTTCTAACAGTATAAAAAAATTTAACAGGTCATGGTAGAAAGAGTTTTAGTTACTCAGCTCCGTGGTACTGGAATTCTCTCCTGAACATTTAAAAATTTGATGATCTAGTTGGTGGAGTTTAAACACTTGATCGATGTGTATATCATAGAAGAGTGTAATTGTCTTTAGGACAGCTGTTTTTTAGTCAAGACTTTCGTGTTTTTTAACGTAATATGTAATTGTTGTTCTGTATGTGTGTTTATAGTTTTGTTAGTGTATGTAAGTTGTTTCGTCTGAAACGTTGTTCCCCCTGCTGCTATTGGACCAGGTCTCTCTTGGAAAAGAGATGTTGTCTAAATGAGAAAAACCTGTATGAATAAAGGTTAAAATATATATAAATAAATAAGTGGCTGGTAGTCTAGCAATTAAGAGCTCTTTCCCCAATCACTTCCTCACTCTGCACCAAGCACATCCTCCTACTGCCCCAATTCCATCCTCACACTGCCCAATCACATCCTCACACGGCCCCAAACACATCCTCTCTCTTCCCCAATCACTTCCTCACTCTGCACCAAGCACATCCTCCTACTGCCCCAATTCCATCCTCACACTGCCCAATCACATCCTCACACGGCCCCAAACACATCCTCTCTCTTCCCCAATCACATCCTCACTTTGCACCAATCACATCCTCACACTGTCCCAATCACATCCTCACACTGTCCCAATCACATCCCCACTCTGCTCCAATCACATCCTCCCACTCTGCCCCAAACACATCCTCCCACTCTGCCCCAAACACATCCTCCCACTCTATCCCAATCAAATCCCCCACTCTGCTCCAATCACATCCTCCCACTCTGCCCCAAACACATCCTCCCACTCTGCCCCAATCAAATTCCCCCACTCTGCCACAATCACATCCTCATACTGCCCCAATCACATCCTCACTCTCTGCCCATACTCTGACTAATCCTCTCGACTGGAGCTAGTCACTATCCAGACCCGGGTCCTAGGAGCTGGAAGACCCTCACTGTAGAGAGTATGAGTGGATGAAATTACAGTAATCTGTGAATAAATAAGATAAGCTGAACCATAACCACAGTTAAGTTGGAAATGTCACGCTACAGTGTAAAAAAAAAGGCAGACAGGCGTTTGCAGTTCTTTATTCACTTTTCTTTTCGTATTATTTCTTACTGAAGACTAATTCCTTGATTTCAGTGCTTGTGCATGTGAAATAACCCTCGTCCTGAAATCCCTCTTATCTTGTCAGTGGAAGTTCTGTGCCTTAACTCTACTACTCAAGGCTGATCTCTAACACTCTTAGCTCACGTCTTCATTGCCAGACCCTAAATAGAGACAATGAGAGAGGATAATCACAAGAATAACATTTCAAGTGAATAACTTCACTCTTTTCTCTCCCATCATGATGTCAAACCTTGTGTGTGTGTGTGTCCGTGCATGTGTGTATGTGTTTATGGCCAGACATGAGGTGATTAGGTGATGAGGCAGCAGGACAGGCGAAGCCCTGTGATTATTACACTGTTGACGGCTGTGAGATGTTACCCCACTCTTCCACCAAGGCACCTGCAAGTTCCTGGACATTTCTGGGGGGAATGGCACTAGCCCTCACCCTCTGATCCAACAGGTCCCAGACGTGCTCAATGGGATTGAGATCCGGGCTCTTCGCTGGGCATGGCAGAACACCAACATTCCTGTCTTGCAGGAAATCACGCACAGAACGAGCAGTATGGCTGGTGGCATTGTCATGGCGGAGGGTCATGTCAGGAAGAGCCTTCAGGAAGGGTACCACATCAGGGAGGAGGATGTCTTCCCTGTAATGTACAGAGTTGAGATGGCCTGCAATGACAACAAGCTCAGTCCGATGATGCTGTGACACACCGCCTCAGACGGACCCTCCACCTCCAAATCAATCCCGCTCCAGAGTACAGGCCTCGGTGTAATGCTCATTCCTTCAACGATAAACGTGGATCCGACCATCACCCCTGGTGAGACAAAACTGTGACTCGTCAGTGAAGAGCACTTTTTGCCAGTCCTGTCTGTTCCAGCAACGGTGGGTTTGTGCCCACAGGCTACGTTGTTGCTGGTGATGTCTGGTGAGGTCAGCTGTCCGTCCTGTCTCCCTGTAGTGCTGTCTTAGGCGTCTCACAGTACAGACATTGCAATTTATTGCCCTGGCCACATCTGCAGTCTTCATGCCTCCTTGCAGCATGCCTAAGGCACGTTCACGCAGATGAGCAGGGACGCTGGGCATCTTTCTTTTGGTGTTTTTCAGAGTCAGTAGAAAGGCCTCTAGTGTCCTAAGTTTTCATAACTGTGACTTTAATTACCTACCGTCTGTAATTCACAACCGTTCCACAGGTGCATGTTCATTAATTGTTTATGGTTCATTAAACAAGCATGGGAAACAGTGTTTAAACCCTTTACAATGAAAATATGTGAAAAAGGGACATTTCTTTTTTTGCCGAGTTTATTTATCTCACTAGAAGTGTGCTATGTATCTAGTGTGCTATGTGTGCTATGTATCTAGTGTGCTATGTGTGCTATGTATCTAGTGTGCTATGTGTGCTATGTATCTAGTGTGCTATGTGTGCTATGTATCTAGTGTGCTATGTGTGCTATGTATCTAGTGTGCTATGTGTGCTATGTATCTAGTGTGCTATGTGTGCTATGTATCTAGTGTGCTATGTGTGCTATGTATCTAGTGTGCTATGTGTGCTATGTATCTAGTGTGCTATGTGTGCTATGTATCTAGTGTGCTATGTGTGCTATGTATCTAGTGTGCTATGTGTGCTATGTATCTAGTGTGCTATGTGTGCTATGTATCTAGTGTGCTATGTGTGCTATGTATCTATGACATACAATTACTTGTTTAAAGCAACTTTACAGGTGAATTCCACGAAAGCAACATTTTAACCTTGTAAGCCTTGTTTTCACATTGCAATAAATATTCTCATTGAGACACAGTCCATTCTTTGAGAAGATGACTGGTTGCTTATGGCAACTTGAACGGGATTTGCTGTCAGTGGGTGGGTGTTAGATGTTCATGTTTCACTTAGTATGTTCATCTTAGACATGTCCAGTGTTGGGGTTAATTTAGGCTTTCATGTTAAAAGACTGCCTCTGTTTGTGATGGCAGGTCTGCGCGGGACAGTGATGATGAGGATGATGAAGACCGGAGAGTGAGGAGCTGCACGTTACAATACCAGAATGCCATGGTTCGAGTTTTGACACACTTTGTGGCCGAATCTACCAACCCACGTGGTCAGCCTGCCTTCATGCTAGGCAGTGATTGGCAGGTGGACATCACTGGGCTGGTGTGGGACTTCCTGAAGGTGGAGAACCCCCAGATAGCTAAGCTTCAGGACAGACGTATACTGGTGGGACTGGACATGGGGATGACCACCATCCAGGTACGCTGTATATCTGTGTGTTATAATCAGCAGTTTCCATTCAATGGCAGAGCAAAAATTAACAGAGCAAGTGAGTTAGGAATGAGTGAGGATGGAAGGAATTTGAAAATATAACCGTAAACATCCCTCTGTTTTAATAATAGGGCTGACAAATACCTTATAACAGTCAACTTAAGTCAGTTATAACAATGGGATGGGAGGAGATATCTATATTTTTGTTTCACCAACATTTTCCTTATCACTTTGTACAGTCAGCCAGGCAGGTTGTTATCAATGGTCCCATGTCCCCAGCTTTAGGCTGTGGTGACAGTAAATGGGGCCTCACTCTGGTGCAGAAAGAAAGGAGGTCATCTCTCACTAGCAGGGCCCCTTCATTTGTCAGCCTCCGCTGGCTAACTGGATAAACAGCAGTCCGTTAATGATGTCTGTGTGAGACTGATCAGCAGTCTGACAGTGTGGACTCATCCATCTGTCTGCAGGCAGACGTGCCCTCATCTCCACACTCATCCATACCCGTCCCCTGGCTCCCGCCTCCCGTTAGGCTGGGCACAGAGGAAAACACCCTCCAGCCCAACAGTGGAAAACAGCACGAGATGAGACAAAACTGTGAAAAACTTTCTGTTTGTCTGTCACACCGACTACCTCACAGAGAGCTGGTAATGGGTTTCTGTGAAAGATCTCATTTATTTTCAAAATGACATTAATGAAATTAGATTTGCACTAATTAGATTACCAGGAAAATTCCATTAACAGCTGAAATTAGCACTTGATTGGTCCTTGCCTACCTCCGTGTGAATGATGGTGGTTTTCTGTCCACACCAACATTTGATGAACATTTTATGAACAAACACACCTGACAGTGAATACTGGAAGGGCTTGTTCAGGTCACCCCAATTACTGACAAATAACTAAATATATATACTCATCATTGTAATTGGAAGCCAGCATAATGTTGGAAGGCATCAAGGTCAGAGCTGAGAATCACTGCAGGATTTGCAGAGCATCCTAAAATAATGTAATAACAGGCTCCCTACCTAAACAAGGTAATGTGGTTGTGAAGGTGATATTTGATGTCCACTCAGCCGTGAGCACATGAATATGAATGAGTGTGTGGCATTATACTCAGGGGTATACCAGCCTTTTATATACAGTGCATTCAGAAAGTGTTCAGACCCCTTGACTTTTTCCACATTTTGTTATGTTACAGCCTTATTCTAAATTTAAAAAACACTCATCTATCTCACACAATAATCCATAATGACAAAGCAAAAGCAGGTTTTTAGAAATGGTTGCAAATGTATAAAATACAAAAAACTGAAATATCACATTTACATAAGTATTCAGACCCTTTACTCAGTACTTTGTTGAAGCACCTTTGGCAGCGATTACAGCCTTGAGTCTTGTTGGGTATGACGCTACAAGCTTGGCACAAGTTCTGTCTGGTTGGATGGAGAGCATTGTTGCACCGCTATCTTCAGGTCTCTCCAGAGATGTTCGATCAAGTCCTGGCTGGACCACTCAAGGACATTTAGAGATTTGTCCCGAAGCCACACCTGCATTGTTTTGGCTGTGTGCGTGGGGTCGTTGTCCTGTTAGATGGTGAACCTTCACCCCCGGTCTGTGGTCCTGAGCGCTCTGGAGCAGGTTTTCATCAAGGATCTCTCTGTACTTTGCTCCATTTATCTTTCCCTCGATCCTGAGTAGTCTCCCAGTCCCTGCCGCTGAAAAGCATCCCAAAAGCATGATGCTGCCACCAACATGCTTCACCGTAGGGATATGCCAGGTTTCCTCCAGACGTGACGCTTGGCATTCAGGCCGAAGAGTTCAATCTTGGCTTCATCAGACAAGAGAATTTGACCAGAGAATTTTTCCTTTAGGTGCCTTTTGGCAAACTCCAAGCGGGCTGTCATGAGCCTTTTACTACGGAGTGGCTTCCGCCTGGCCACTCTACCACAAAGGCCTGATTGCAGAGATGGTTGTCCTTCTGGAAGGTTCTCCCATCTCCACAGAGGAACTCTGGAGCTCTGACAGAGTGACCATCATGTTCTTGGTCACCTCGATGACGAAGGAGCTTCTCAGTTTGCTCAAGTGGCTAGCTCTAGAAAGAGTCTTGGTGGTTCCAAACTTCTTCCATGTAATAATGATGGAGGCCACTGTGTTCTTGGGGACCTTCAATGCTGCAGAAATTTTTTGGTACCCTTCCCCAGATCTGTGCCTCGACACAATCCTGTCTCTGAGCACTATGAACAATTCCTTCAACCTCATGTCTTGGTTTTTGCTCTGACATGCACTGTCAACAGTGGGACCTTACATAGACAGGTGTGTGCCTTTCCAAATCATGTCCAATCAATTTAATTTACCACAGGTGGACTATAAACAAGTTCTTGAAAGTTATCAAGGATGATCAATGGAAACAGGATGCACCAGAGCTCAATTTCATGTGTCATAGGAAAGGGTCTGAATACTTATGTAAATAAGGTATTTCTGTTTTTTATATTTAATACATTATGGGTTATTGTGTGTAAAAAAAAATTACGTGACAAAATGTGGAAAAAGAGAAGGGGTCTGAATACTTTCTGAATGAACTGTATCTAATGAAATGTGTTGAAAGACCAGCTCACCTCACATCCCCTGTATATCAAAAGAGTTCAGGTTTGATGATGTTTGGGTAAATAATTTGTCCTCACAAGTAACTTGTTTCTTTCAAAGAGAATACTTTTTATGTCCCGCCCATAATCTGGATCCCAATGGTGTCTTTCTCTCTCTCTTGTGTGTACTGGCCCAGGTGCTGTCCCCCCTGTCTGACTCCATTCTGGCAGAGAAGACTGTGACGGTGGTAGATGACAAAGTGACCATCACAGAGCTGGGGGTGCAGCTGGTCACCGGCCTGGCTCTGTCCCTGCAGCTCAGCCCAGGAAGCAACAGGGCCATCCTCGCCACGGCAACCACACAGGAAGTGCTGCAGAGCCCCAAACAGGTCTGTTCAACATTCTGTATATCTTCAGAAACTACTGTCCTACTCGGTTAGTAGTCCCTTTGAGTAAGAGGGGGGATTTTACCACGGTGATGCAACAGTAACAATGTTAATTACTGTAGTTTATTTAATGTGAGCCATGACTGTTTTCATCCCATTTTACATAATTGCAGTCCTTTAATGTAAACATTTAGTAAGTACTGCAAACTGTGCGTGTGTGCGTGCGTGCATGGTTGGTTGTGTGTATTTATTTGTTCCACTGCATTCCTAACCCTCTTAATTCCAACTCTTGAAAGGCAGCGTGACAGAATGTTTCCTTAGGCATCTAACAGAAAGGGAAGCTTCATCTCAGAGCGTGTAAAAGCAACACTGCTCTAGCTGTCCTATCGTCTTTCGCCTCCCTTTCTCCCTTGTTCTCCTTCTCTCGTGACCTCTTTGATCTGTCCATCAGCTCGCCCAACACACCCTCTATCTTTCTTTTCCTCTCATCCATTTCTCTTTCTAGTGAGGGATAGAATGGAGGACAGGCTAGTTTTATCAGTCCAATCTCTGTAGGGAGGATGTCCGTGCGGAGATATGCGGCCAGTAATTCCCTAGCGGATCTGTAATTAGAGAGCAATGGCGGACTACTGAAGGGATCTCCACCCCTGCTCCCGGGGATTTGTCCTGTGGCCAAGATGCTTGTATGTGTCAAATCCCCATTTGCATGAACTGTCTTTAATGTGACTGTTCTTTTCCCTATCTTTTATTCTGTGGGCCCTCGGCTCTCAGAGCACAGCAGCTGAGTTAGCGAAACAGTGGGTCTTAGTTAGCTATCCTCTACCCTCCCCATTCCTACTATTATAGTATATGAGTCTGTATGACTCCCAATGGCGTAGGCCTACATCTCTAAAGGTAGTACCAAAAATAGTACATCTTGTTGTTTCTTTACGTTCTGATCTTTTGAACCTTGTCCCGTTGAAGTGTTGAGTAGTCAGGCCACTTTGCTTTCTTGTTCCTCATGGATCTTTTTATTTTTTTAACCTTTATTTAACTAGGCTTGTCAGTTAAAAACAAATTCTTATTTTCAATGACAGCCTAGGAACAGGGAGTGAACTGCCTTGTTCAGGGGCAGAACAACAGATTTTTTACCTTATCAGCTCAGGGATTTGATCTTGCAACCTTTCAGTTACTAGTCCAACACTCTAACCACTAGGCTACCTGCCTAACAATTACTCTACAAGGTGCTGTATACAATTAGCTTGCCTAATGAAATAACAGCGCAGGAAAAATACAGAAATTGTAAATGAATTTTAAATTGGTATTTTTGAAGCCTTCATTATTCTCTACTTATGTTGAGATTGCTGTAGCTCTTCAAAATGTGATAATGTGACCTGTGTGAGGTCACTGTCAGTGTTACATTAGAATTTTTTTATTTTTTATTTGCTCTTTTTTGCTCTTGTTCACTGTAAGTAGTCATGTCTGTGTTTGGTTCTGTGTGTGTTACCTACTCACTGTGTGTTTGTGTATGTGTGTGTTTGTCCAGGAGGCCCTGATCAGCGCGTGGCTGCAGTTCAGTGACGGCTCCATGGCTCCTCTGGACATGTACAACCCAGACTACTTTGTCCTGACGGCCACGTCTCTGGATGAGGAGGTGGTGACGGTGCAGCAGGACCCCTCCTGGAAGTGGCCTGTGATCGTAACCGAGTCAGAGGGCCAGGGCCTGCTGGTCAGGGTGGAGATGACTGTCTGTGAGCTCTGCCAGAAGTTCAAACGCCGCAGCGTGCTGGCTGCAGGGAACTGCAACGTCAGGGTGAAGTTTGGCCAGAGCGACAGCGGCACCTCCAGGGGCAGTGACTACGGTCCGGAGGGCGAGGAGCTAGAGAACAGGGCCAGCGACCGCAGACAGCAGTCCCCCTCCCAGGACAGGACTGGTCTGGACGGCCACTACTACGGCAGCTCCATCTCTGACATGGACAACGGGGTCATGAGGAGGGTCACCACCACCACGAGTACCATCGTCCGGAGGCCCAATGGAGACAAGCTGTCAGACGATGGGAACCAGGTCCAGAACATGCCAGACTTCTCTGAATTCCCTGCTCATGTGGACCTCCCTCGCAGCCGCAACATGGGCGATGATCTGATCCAGACAGCCCGGGGCCTCACTGACCTGGAGATTGGCATGTACGCCCTGCTGGGGGTCTTCTGCCTGGCCATCCTGGTCTTCCTCATCAACTGCATCTCCTACACCCTCAAGTACCGCCACAAGGAGCTGTCCATCGAGGGCCAGGAGAGCATGAACCACGCCCATGACTGGGTGTGGCTGGGGAACGAGGCGGAGCTGCTGGAGAGTCAAGTTAGTCTGTCCCCCCAGCAGGACGAGCTCACCTCCATGGTGGACTGCACCGCAGGGTTGGAAGAGGGTAGCCACCTGCTCAACGGGGCTTCTGTCCATAAGAACGTACAGGGCCAGGTGCACCGGGCAGCAGACACGGGGGGCTGCACAGCCAAGGACAGCAAAGGAGACTCGCCGACCACAAAGAGGAAGCGTGTGAAGTTCACCACGTTCACTACCATCCTGCCGGACAATGGTTGCCCCACTGTCAGCACCCTGAGCATGGGCCACAGCCAGGACATTAAGTGGGTGTGTCAAGACGTAGAGCTAGGGGACTCCAAGGAGCCCTGGAACTACATGGAGAGGTCGAATGACAGTGCTTTAAAAGAGGTGGCGTAGTCTGTGTGCTCAGTGCACTTATAGCGAACTCACCCTTATGCCTTTCACAGTGAAGTTGGCCTGGACAGCACCTAATGCTAAACCCAGAGGAGGTTGAAATCTGGAAAATGTATTTAAGGGGACAAAATAGTAATGATACCACACAGGAATAATGGCAAATCATTAACTTGAAAGAAATTAGGATGTCTGTTTATTTTTTGATAATTTGTTTCTCTCTTAATATCTTCCTACCTTTTTATCATTATTTCATTATGGTTATTTTGTAGGTAGACTTAAATCATGTTCCCAGACTAGCTCTGCATTATTGACAAAACTATGAAATGTTACGCAGATGATATGTAGATTTAAGAATGTAACATGAATAAATATCTAACATGTATATAAAGTACTCATAGAAAGGTTTTGGAAGTTTTGTAGCATTTTGAATATTGATTTCCTATTCCATGTCGTTTTTTATTTATTCATTTCTTTATAAGTGGCTGGCCTCCCAGAATAGACCAGAGTTAGTCTTCAGAACATCCTGCATGTGGTTTGAAATAAAGGCACAAATTTGAGGTTCATCCTCATCTTTACCAGAAGACACAGAGAAACGGCTATGTATATACTGAACAGTCCTCCTACAAGCCATTGTATTGTTGCTCTGTATATTGTATTTTCATATCTATCATTTAAAGAATATTCAACAATGTAGAGTATGCGTGTCCACTTCTATCCACCAACCACATGGAAATACATTAAACAAGCCCACACTAACTTCTCTTTGCTGCCCACTATCTTCAATCACTGGAGATTAGTGCTTTTCCAAGTTATGTCCTAATATAAGCCACACAGTATAGTTAATATGGTGTAGGAGTTGTAATCGACTACAGTAATTACCAGTAATGGAATCATTTCACAAAGGCTACATTTCCTTGGTGAAGAAAACTATTTACCCATTAGGCAACTGTAAGTAATTTGCTGCTCTTCTATTCTCAGAATTTAGCCAAACATATTTAACTCAACTGTATATTAGACCAAACCATTAAGCTTGGTAGCACAACAGCTAGATTTGGATAAAGGATGAAGATGTCACCAATTATTCTACCAGCAACTATTAGAGTGATTCTCTACAATAACATGACGCCTACCTCATGAATACTGATTGTACTACATGTCAATGTGACATTTCCTCTACAACCCCTCACATTTAAATGCCAATTATGGTCAAATGAACCCGTCTCTGAGCCTGCAGAAACGCTCGGTGAGGACAAAGTGGATTTCTTTTGAAATGAAAAATTTCCATCATCAACCCTAATAAATAGGCCAAGCCTTCTACTGTAGATGGGAAAGAGGATGGGGAAAACATTTCCACTGGAGTTACTTCAAATATGAGTCATTTAGCTAACCAGCACAGCCATAATATCAATAATCAATGTAACGTTTGTTACAATATCTACTGCTAGGGAGTAGACACCAGACAGACGGGCGGACGGACAGAGACAGACCGTGAGAAAACACTCCTCTAAAGTAAACAGCTGAGCCAGCAAATTACAGCAATATCCTTTCCACTGCTGAGTTAAACTAGCTGTTGTCTACGAGGCCCGTTGAATAGTGCTCTCCTGAAAGCTCCTGTGCACTGATAGGGACCCTCCTCATTCCTTTATTCATTTAGTTCAAGTAGCTTGTCTACATGATTCCCTGCTGCTCCTGCGGTTCCTCTATTGATCTTAGGCTCTATGGTGAATGAAAACCTCCCTTCTATATCTGCTTCTCTCTTCCTCCTTCTGTCTTTCCCTCCGTCTCCTCTGCTTCTCCCCTGTCCTGATGAATGATTATTTATTTTTCTTCCCCCGTGTGATTTGACCTGTGCTGTGGCTCTATCAGTGGAGTGGAGGGGGATTGATGTGGGGGCTGTGTGCAGTGCAGTGCGCTGGGACTGTGAACGCTGTGCACTGTGGACTGTGAAGGGCGTAGAAAGCCAGCTAGGCTTAGGAGGAATTTAACATGATTGATGGAGGGCCCTCTGTAATTAACACACCACTATCACTCTGTTTCTTTGCCCAGTGGTAGCTTTAGCCTTTTTACGTAGAGACAAAGCAGCAGCACATGGTATTACAAGTCCCCTCGTTTTTCCCCTCCTGAGTCTCTGTGTTTGGTAATAGGTATACCTACATGAAATTAAAGATATAATACATGCTTGCTTGGTACAGGCAAACATAAATAAACCTCCCATAGGACTCCACTTGGATAGACTTAATTTAATTGATCATGAGATCAATGAGCTGTTCTTTTCTCCCCATGGTAGTGATGTACACTCTCTGTGCTTATGTAACAGTATAACTTTAAAACGTCCCGTCGCCCATACCCGGGCGCGAACCAGGGACTCTCTGCACACATCAACAGTCACCCTTGAAGCATCGTTACCCATCGCTCCACAAAAGCCGCGGCTCTTGCAGAGCAAGGGGAACTACTACTTCAAGGTCGCAGAGCAAGTGACGTCACCGATTGAAACGATATATAGCGCACACTGCTAACTAAGCTAGCCGTTTCACATCCGTTACACTTACTCTCTTGAAATTCACTGATTGACTTATATCTTGTTTTTTTTGTTTTTGTAAAAAACATTGTGCGCTATACTAACACACACATCATTTGAGGTAGAGTTCTCAGACTGCTGGTGATCCTTCTAAATTTTGGAAAACAATAAATGGACTAAGTGTGGAAATTCCTCTCCTTCCCTGCCTAAGCAAGTTGTGTCAGACTCTGGCATCATTACTGAGAAAAATAAGATAAGTGATGCTTTTAATCAGCATTTCATCTCTGCAGGTTTTTTATTTGAAAGAAATTGTGGTTTAATTAACCCTGTTCAATCAGTCGACTGCTCTTCCCTCTCCCACCCTCCAGTTGGATCATTGGAAGATCAGTCAATTTATAGCAAATCTTGATTAATTTTCTACTTGTGATGGCTAGATGCCTTGTAAAAAAAAAAATCCACTGGGGATGATTTGCTTGATCCTTTCTTGATGCAGATTTCTGCTCCCGATTGTGGAGTCAATAACCAGGTTTCCATCCAACCTTTTCATGTGAGTAAAGTGCATGTCGGATACAAAATGTCATGACAGGCCTGATGGAAACAGAAGATTTTTCATGAAACTTTCCAAATGTCGACAAAACTAAACACGCTAGAAAAGGGGGGGATCTTTTTATGTTGGTAAAATGATAACCGTCATATCGAAGTAAACTTGGAGTCACGCGAGGTTGTGTGATCCTCCAACTACTGCTCGTCAAGAAAGCATGCAGTTTATTATGGTAGTTTAAGAAAAAATATAAGTTATGAACTTCATAGGATGGTGAAAGTGCAAGGGGACGCATGATTCTTCTTTCTAATAAATATCAAGGGTCTTATTCTGTTGACATTATCATCGACGCTTGGCAAATAAAAACAATCTCATCATGTAGGCTATACATGCGCTCTAGCCAACTGCACAGATACCATACTGTATCTGCGCCCTGTGCGCTGTTGGCTAGAGCGCACCTGTCAATATCAGTCGGCACACTCGCTATATATCACACACATTCCTGTGAGAAAACTAGAGTTGAAAAAGTGATGTTTTATTTGGTACATGGGAATTTACCCGCACAAGGTACATTATTTGTATGTGCACTACGTCATCACGCACAGCTTTTATCAACAATTACATTTGATGGAAACACACATCTGGTGGGAAAATGCAGATTTTAGAATATTCACATGAAAATATGTCCCCAAATGGACAGAAACCTAGCTATTGACATTTTCTATCTGATGATTATCTCGGGTGCTATCCCCTCCTCCTTTGGAAGGAGGCCCATGTGCTCCCTCTCCACAAAGGTAGATCAATGCATTGCACTCTGTTTCGAAAGCCCTCCTGCATAAACTTCTGCCATACCTTACTTCATTGTTAACCTGTTGACATAGGAGATACAAGATCTGGTCTCAGGGTTGGCTAACTCTGGAGATCTCTTTCATTTTCACCACAGGAGTCTGCTCAGCGGAGAACAGCTCATAATAATGCGGAAACAGAGAAAACGGAATGGCAAACACCTGGAAACCATGTGTTTCATGTATTTAATACCATTCCACCATTCTGCTCCAGTCATTACCACGAGCCCGTTCTCCCCAATTAAGGTGCCACCAACCTCCTGTGATCTCCACGAGTTGGGTAGATCTGCTTTTAACGGCTGTTAGGGAATCTTTTTACTGAAGAATGTGTCTGTGTTTTTCTTTTCATGTGTTGTCTATTTTAATGTCTATCTGGATGTGCATTTTAATGTCTATCTGGATGTGCATTTTAATGTCTATCTGGATGTGCATTTTAATGTGTATATTGATATGTATTGTTGTGCTAAACAGGGCTCATCTGAAAAAAAGAGACCTTGGTCTGAGCATAGACTCCCTGTTAAAATAAAGGTTAAAGAAAAGAAAAGGAGCAGCTGTCAAGTTTAGCTTGCCGTTCCAGTCTAACCAGATTTTATTTTACAGATGGAGCCCTGGGGAACTGCAGACAGCATTTTTTTAAAACACAGCCCTGGTGCCTGAGCCAAGTAGCTGTGCCTTGTAAACAAAGCCTCCCGCCTGACCTGTGCACCTCAGTGGGATGGCAAACAACAACATTCCCCCCGCTCCCCACCCCCCAGATCCACTACAGAAAATAGCAGTGATGACTCAAACACCCAACGGCAATGAAAGATTGGCTGGCAAAAAGCCTCCAGCTGTAAGATGAGGGGTGCACCCAACCATGACATATAGTGAGGCTGGTTGGAAAATGTACCACTCCAAGACCTGGGACATTTTAAACCTGTTTGAAAACAAGTGAAGGTCATAAGGCCAGAGCGATATACAGCTGATGATAGCAGCAAGCTTTGTCAAGGCTGAGGAAGATTTTTATATTTTGGGACTCTGGCTGTATGCCTACATAAACAACCTTGGCAGATAATGACAAATCTTAGCAATACATCCTGGTACATACAACATACCTGCAAATATGTTTTTCTGGTTATCTGTTCACATGTCTGGCCAAACTAATGTGGCATACCTGAACGCTCCCCTGCCACACACCCCGGTGCTATGGAAACCGGCACTGACAGCGACAAAACATGCTGTGGTACTGAACAATAGATACGTGAATAATAACAACAACAGGTTAAAGAAGGATTTTTAAGCCTTGAGACATGGATTGTATGTGTGCCATTTAGAGGGTGAATGGGCAAGACAAAAGACTGAAGTGCCTTAGAACGGGGTATGGTAGTATCCAGCCAACTTGACATAACTGTGGGAAGCATTGGAATCAGCATGGACCAGCATCCCTGTGGAACACTTGACACCTTGTAGAGTCCTTGCCCCAATGAATTGAGGCTGTTCGCAGGGCAAAAGGGGGCGCAACTCAATATTCGTTACACTCAGCGTATAAACCAATGATGTATATAAATCATTGGTATAAACACTAAATTACTAGGGTATTATTATTTTGACCAATTAGATAAGCTCTGAAAAAGATCTGATGTGATTGGTCAAAAGACCAATCAGTGGAAAAAAGATCAGAATTAGAATGCCTGTGTAAACACAGCCTTTAAGGCTCAAGCAATTAAAAGGTTTTAATGGTCCCAATAGCCTATCTTAATGAACAACATGTGAGAAAATGTGAGATAATACCATCTTACTCAATAATTACAACTGCAAGACTCAATTATCGTTAGTGAGGGTGTTTGATAACAGGGTTGGGAAGGTTACTTTCTAAATGTAATCCGTTAGTTACTAGTTACCTGTCCAAAATTGTAATCAGTAACGTAACTTTTGGATTACCCAAACTCAGTAATGAGATCGCATTCTGTTATTTTTAGATTAATCTCCCTTTAAGCGGCATTAGAAGAAGGCAAGAATGTATGTTACCAATTGAACGACATTATTGCAGGATAAATCATGTTAAAGTTTACATAGCTGGCCATATATGGATGTAACATTTTACTTTATGGGTTGGTTATGTAGGCTTCGTCAAACCCATTGCTTTCTCCTACAAATAATAATACGATTAAATTATATCTTTACATTAAAAACCAAAGTCTATCAGAATTCCACTCATTCCAATAAATGACTGGAATTCATAAACAACAGAGTAGGGCTGGCTAATAAGTCCTTAGTTTTGGGGTCATGCTCAGGTAAAACACAGAATCTTGAATGAGTAGGTGTGTCCAAAGGTTTGGACACACCTACTCATTCAAGAGTTTATTTTGACAATTTTCTACATTGTAGAACAATAGTGCATAAATCAAAACTATGAAATAACACACATGGAATCATGCTGTAACCAAAAAAAAGTGTTAAACAAATCAAAATATATTTTATATTTGAGATTCATCAAAATAGCTAGCCTTTCCTTGATTTGTACACACTTGGCATTCTCTCAACCAGCTTCATGAGGTAGTCACCTGGAATGTATTTCAATTAACAGGTGGGCCTTGTTAAATGTCAATTTGTGTGATTTCTTTCCTTCTTAATGCATTTGAGCCAATCAGTTGTGTTGTGACAAGGTAGGGGCGGTATACAGAAGATAACCCTATTTGGTAAAAGACCAAGTCCATATTATAGAAAGAACAGCTCAAATAAGCAAAGGGAAACAACAGTCCATCTTTACTTTAAGACATGGTCAGTCAATGTGGAAAATGTCAAGAACTTTGAAAGTTTCTTCAAGTGCAGTCGCAAAACCCATCCAGCGCTATGACAAAACTGGTTCTCATGAGGACTGCCACAGGAAAGGAAGACCCAGAGTTACGTCTGCGTCAGAGGATGAGTCCATTAGCGTTACCAACCTCGGAAATCGGCAATCAACTGCACCTCAGATTGCATCTCACAGAGTTCAAGTAGCAGACATCTCAACATCAACTGTTCAGAGGAGACTGCATGAATCAGACCTTCATGTTAAAGTTTCTGAAAAGTAACCACTACTAAAAGGACACCAATAATAAGAAGAGACTTGTTTGGGCCAAGAAACACGAGCAATGGACATTAGACCGGTGGAAATCTGTCCTTTAGTCTGATGAGTCCAAATTTGAGGGTTTTGGTTCCAACCGCTGGTGTAATGGTGTGGGGGTGCTTTGCTGGTGACGCTGTCTGATTTATTTATAATTCAAGAAGCACTTAACCAGCATAGCTACCACAGCATTCTGCAGCTGTACATCATCCCATTTGGTTTGCACTTAGTGGGACTATCATTTGTTTTTCAACAGGACAATGACCCAAAACACACCTCCAGGCTGTGTAAGGGGTTTTTGAACAAAAAGAATGATGGAGTGCTGCATCAGATGACCTGGCCTCCACAATCACCCGACCTCAACCCAAATGAGATGGTTTGGGATGAGTTGGACCGCAGAGTGAAGGAAAAGCAGCCAACAAGTGGTCAGCATGTGAGAACTCCTTCAAGACTATTGGAAAAGCATTCCTCATGAAGCTGGTTGAGAGAATGCCAAGAGTGTGCAAATCTGTCAAGGCAAAGGGTGGCTACTTTGAAGAATCTCAAGTATAAAATATATTTAGATTTGTAACTTTTTTGGTTACTACATATGTGTTATTTCATAGTTCATGTTTTCACTATTATTTCACAATGTAGAAAATAGTAAAAAATAAAAACCCTTGAATGAGTAGGTGTATCCCACCTTGACTGGTACTGTATATACACTGCTCAAAAAAATAAAGGAACACTTAAACAACACAATGTAACTCCAAGTCAATCACACTTCTGTGAAATCAAACTGTCCACTTAGGAAACAACACTGATTGACAATAAATGTCACATGCTGTTGTGCAAATAGAATAGACAACAGGTGGAAATTATAGGCATTTAGCAAGACACCCCCAATAAAGGAGTGGTTCTGCAGGTGGGGACCACAGACCACTTCTCAGTTCCTATGCTTCCTGGCTGATGTTTTGGTCACTTTTGAATGCTGGCTGTGCTTTCACTCTAGTGGTAGCATGAGACGGAGTCTACAACCCACACAAGTGGCTCAGGTAGTGCAGCTCATCCAGGATGGCACATCAATGCGAGATTGAAGGTTTGCTGTGTGTCAGCGTAGTGTCCAGAGCATGGAGGCGCTACCAGGAGACAGGCCAGTACATCAGGAGACGTGGAGGAGGCCGTAGGAGGGCAACAACCAAGCAGCAGGACCACTATCTCCGCCTTTGTGCAAGGAGGAGCAGGAGGAGCACTGCCAGAGCCCTGCAAAATGACCTCCAGCAGGCCACAAATGTGCATGTGTCTGCTCAAACGGTCAGAAACAGACTCCATGAGGGTGGTATGAGGGCCCGACGTCCAAAGGTGGGGGTTGTGCTTACAGCCCAACACCGTGCAGGACGTTTTTCATTTGCCAGAGAACACCAAGATTGGCAAATTCGCCACTGGCGCCCTGTGCTCTTCACAGATGAAAGCAGGTTCACACTGAGCATGTGACAGACGTGACAGTCTGGAGACGCCGTGGAGAACGTTCTGCTGCCTGCAACATCCTCCAGCATGACCGGTTTGGCGGTGGGTCAGTCATGGTGTGGCATTTCTTTGGGGGGGGGGCCGCACAGCCCTCCATGTGCTCGCCAGAGGTAGCCTGACTGCCATTAGGTAACGAGATGAGATCCTCAGACCCCTTGTGAGACCATATGCTGGTGCGGTTGGCCCTGGGTTCCTCCCAATGCAAGACAATGCTAGACCTCATGTGGCTGGAGTGGGTCAGCAGTTCCTGCAAGAGGAAGGCATTGATGCTATGGACTGGCCCGCCCATTCCCCAGACCTGAATCCAATTGAGCACATCTGGGCCATCATGTCTCGCTCCAACCACCAACGCCACGTTGCACCACAGACTGTCCAGGAGTTGGGAGGATGCTTTAGTCCAGGTCTGGGAGGAGATCCCTCAGGAGACCATCCGCCACCTCATCAGGAGCATGCCCAGGCATTGTAGGAAGGTCATACAGGCACATGGAGGCCACACACACACACTACTGAGCCTCATTTTGACTTGTTTTAAGGACATTACATCAAAGTTGGATAAGCCTGTAGTGTGGTTTTCCACTTTAATTTTGAGTGGGACTCCAAATCCAGACCTCCATGGGCTGATAAATTTGATTTCCTTTGAACATTTGTGTGATTTTGTTGTCAGCACATTCAACTATGTAAAGAAAAAAGTATTTTCTAAGAATATTTCATTCATTCAAATCTAGGATGTGTTAGTGTTCCCTTTATTTTTTTGAGCAGTGTACAATTTACAAGTACAAAAGTAGATGTAGCAACTACAGATATGTCACGCTGGCATAAATGATTTGGGAGACAGGTGCAGGAATGCGTAATTATGGTGTGCCGTGTAAGGGCATTGAGTTATTTGACATTGAGTTGTTATTTCGCTGAACAATAGATTGTTTAATTTTATTCTTGGTAGTGAAACGAGGCTACTCCGGTGAGAAATTAAAAAAATATATTTAAAAAAAAATTATCACCCAAATGTACAGCCCCGTTGTTTGAAAATGTGAAGAAAACAAATATGTAAATGTTTTTTAAAAATGTGATTCACATTTTTATTTGGCGTACCCCAGTTTGGGAATACCTGGTCTAGATAATGAATAGAAATACACAGAAACAATTGACTCATAAATAGCTTACAGCACGCCAACTCTATTGCTTTGTAAAGCCTGGTCTATAAATCTGACCTAAACCCAGAACCTCAAAAGCAATATCTCAATTACTCAGTATTTTTCAATGTTATTGCCCTTCAAGACTTCCTCCATAACCACTCATATCTGCCAAAAAGTAATCTTGTCAGAAAGAAGCGGCCACACAGCTATAACCTGGAGGCATTGTGTTAAGTTCAAACATCAAGCTGTCTGTTCTGACACGCTTGTGTGGTCTGAATCCAACCACCAGACTCCATCTAATTTACTATACAGGAAACAGCCCGGAGTTGTTGCCTCGGCTGTAAGGCCTAAGCATTAACACATGATTTGTGGGGACGTGCCAATTTCAATCCCAGTCTGATGAAACATGCATTCGCCTCACTGGAAATGCTAAATTTCACCCATGAGTCACAATAAGAGCTCTGTGTTATGCAAACTACTCTATGCCAACCTGCCAGCGGGTGTCTCCCATGTCTAAGAGGAATAACAGGGTAACAAAGGACTGGAAGAGGCTTACCGTAATCGATAAATAATATAACCCTGACTATGGCAAATATATGCTAATGCTCATGCTACCATAACAGTTAAAATACAGTTGTAAAACATACAGCATCAATGACTAAAATGCTTATGGTTTGTTATTTACCCATCTTTAAAATAGACGTCAATCATTACAAGTCCTAAAGGATAAGCAATCACAAACAAAGTGTTGCCTTTAGAGTCGAATGTAGAAAAGACCGATTTAAATATTTTATTAGCAAAAATAACCCCACAAAAAAAACATTCTAAATACCAATGCTCCAGCATAATTAAAACAGAATACATTTTCAGAAAATGTTTCTTCAAAAGCTGTTAAGTTGACACAAAAAAGAACCACCATTCATCCAACAAACACTATAATAAAACAGCCAAAATAATGTTTTCAGCCATTGTCAATAAGTTAGTAAATGGTTTCAATGTGTTAGCTAAAAAGGTCAATTCAAGCCACCAACCTGAGAATCTGTAAACAACTGTACTTCATGAGATCTCAAAGTCAGTTTACTAACTCTTCTAAACAATTGTATTGGTATTCTTTAATAATTCAATTATTCTACCTCCCTTGAACCCTGAGTAGATTTTGGTTTGTAAAATACCTTACTTTCAGCTTGAACGTTTTGCACTTAGGTCTACTGTAGGTAAAGCAAACCTGCAGATCGCTCCTAAACGATCACTTGTCAGGTAAAGGAAAAAAAACACATTGTGGATCTCGCTATTTAACCGAACATACATAGTTTTGTAGTGCCAGAGTCAACAATTAAAGAGCTTTGACTGGGGTGAAATATACCAACTACATGGAGTGCTCTGAACTTTGTCTACCATATGATAAGTACACATTAGTCACAACCCCCAAAAGCTACAGTATGTAAAAGTCCATAAGGACACCATGTGGTGACTACAGACATCCATTAACACATCCAAATCTGAGGCTAGGCATTGTCAACAGTCAGACTAATACTGCAAATTAACATTTTCATCTTAACCGTCACCCCAAGTGCATAAAGAAACCGGTAACTCTAAAATTATGGTTCAGTCTGAACTAATGTCGACTTAATGAAAACATTTACTTTCACGATACAATTCACGGAGTTTTCTGCTGCAGCAATCACAGAATAACACGACATTGTGCCATTGCTGGCTAGGGATGATTATTCTGAGTAAATGATGACGGTAAATATACCAAAATGGTTTTCAAGTTGAACCAACTGGCAATATATACATTTGTCATTATTTTTTTGTAGTCATATTAAAGTTTGATTAAATCATTACATAGTCGAAAAGTAGTAGTCTAAACGTTATTCATGGATTTAGCAGGCACGTTTAATTAAAGAAATAGATTTGATATTTAAGTAACTCTAGATCAACGGCTAAAAGACAAAGTGTATGTATACACAGTGTACAAAAAATGTTTGTGTTTGATACAGTCCCCTGTGTGTCAAGAATGGTCCACCTCCCAAAGGATATCCAGCCAACTTGACAACTGTGGGAAGTATTAGAGTCAACATGTGGCACACTTTTGACACCTTGTAGAGTCCAGAATTGAGGGTGTTCTGAGGGCAAAAGGGGGTGCAACTCAATATTTGGAAGGTGTTCCTAATGTTTTGTACACTCAGTGTATAAGCAACAGTATGACATCAAAATTAGACTGAAAACATAGCTCCATATTGAAAACACATACAGTAAGTGAAAATAATGGTTAGCAAAAAAACAAAACAAAAAAGTTATATTTAATCTATACATGCCAATCAGAAACAAGTTTATACAAGTAATATAGCAAACACCAAGTCCCTAATCACAATTGAATAATGTCCAATACAGTGTGAATATGGCACAATTCCTCTCGTGCAAATGATCAAAGAAAACAAACAAGAGTACAAACCTGATCAGTCAGTTGATGAAGCCCCAAAGTTTCTCAAAATGGTGTGCCTTGTTTTAAATTGTTCATTGATCTATGGCACCAGTGAAAAGGCCACAGTTGTGTAATGCTTACTTATCTGACAATAGGAGTGAGCTATTTGGAATTAATTTGATCAGTTTACATTAAATAATTGGTTTAAATTATTGAACATTACACCATTCATATTCAAGGGAACCCTGATCAAACACAGTAATGATGTTTTAAATAAGGTACTGTACAAGAAATATACATTAAGATGAACTTGATCACATGTGAGGGATGTGCGAGTGTACGGTAAAAATATTTTTTTGCTTTGAAAATGTAATAGTCTTACAAACCCATTAAGTAAAAATAACAAACTCTATCCGGTACCAAATCAAGATTCCCTAAAAACAACGGGTTAGGAGAATTAACATAGCAGGTTAGGAGAATTAGGTTAAGGTTAGGAAAAGGGTTAGAGTTGGATAAAATGCTCTCTTAACCTGCTTCGAAAAGTAATAGCTGTATTGAAGTGTCATGTTTTTAGGGAGTCCAGTACCAAATCAGGCAGGTGTTCTGGCACTAACTACTACAAACTAAGGCAGGTAGGGTGAGGTCAGATGGACAGGGGTCAGTCATGGGACCAAGACGAAGTGATACCCTGCCTCTGACTTCCTGCTCTACTACTCTTCTGTTTGTCGTACTTGACCGACACGATGAGGAAGACCAGCAGGGTGAGGCCCTGGATCCCCGCTAGCAGGAAGAAGTAGTAGTTGAGCTGGGAGTCATTGATGTTACCTAGAGGGAGGGAGAGGGGCACAGGGCATTATGACAGAAATCAGTGCAACATCTCAGAAACAGACACCACAAGAACCTGCAGAGAGGAAGAGATGGAAAGAGAAGAGGGTATGATGCAGATGTCATAAATCGTGAGTCACAATAAATAAGGGGTATTGAAAGAGCAAAACATGACAAACAGCAGTGGTTGATGCAACCTGCAGAGAGGGAGAAAGGGTCAGATGGATGGGAGGATGACTGCAGCATCACAAAGCAGTGTTCCACATTAAAGGGATGCATACTGTTTATTCAGGCATACAGATGTAGGATCTTAATTTGAGCCCGTTTGCTACAGCAGGAAAATAATCCTGCAGTAACAGGAAAAATGTATTATTGTGTGGATTATAATGGAATGGCCATTTTTGTAGGGGTTGATACATTTTTGGTTAGGGCAAATCAAGTCAAATTTGTTAGTGGAAATTACAAACTTTAGAAGCATTTGTAAAACTCAAATACACCACAGCAACAAAAGTTATAAAATTAAGACCCTACATCTGCATGGGCATAACCTGGCAATGTCACATGGCAACAAAAGTGGTTGTTTCCATGTTTAGCTCGCTCTTTCCAGATAAATGAAAGGAGATCTGTCTGAAGTGGCTTGTGCATGAGAAGAAACAGCTCTGTCAAAGTGCAGAGGGAAGCTGCTTTCGTCCGGTCTTATTTACTTATGAGATGTTCAACGCAGTTTGACCACACTTCAATGATCATATGGAGGGTATTATTGAGGATCTGGGATTTAAGCTTGAGAAATAACAGAACAGTCTGGACCCTCAGCTGTAAGGCGAGGCAGGGAGTCTCAACACTATTATTAAAGGACTGTTTCCTCAGAGGAACACACACAATAAAAAGCTAAAATCACAATGATGCTCACTTCCTTGTTTGACCTTCACTCTGGCTTAGTGGGATTGAAATAGAAGCTGTGTGTGTGTGTGTGTGTGTGTGTGTGTGTGTGTGTGTGTGTGTGTGTGTGTGTGTGTGTGTGTGTGTGTGTGTGTGTGTGTGTATGTATGTATGTATGTATGTATGTATGTATTGGAGACACTGGCACAGCATGTCATAGAAAATTTGACTATTTTCAGTACAAACTGACTGGTCAGCAACCCTATGCAAACCATACCACCATCTTGTATCTGTAGTAGTATAGAATTCAAATTGTCTAAGACAATATTACCCTTCGGTCTTAATAAGATAAATTGGCATCCTTCTTTGTCAGTTAAATATCACCAGGCTCCAGTTTCAGCAGTGGATCATTACTAAGAAGCCTCTTCCCGAGGTTTATATTTGCACCCAGCTATTGCAGTCTTTACTTCTGAATGTTGGCACTGCTAATTAGTTGTCCCTATTCAAACAAACACTGGAGGGGATTTCTAAACAAAATCTGTTTTTTCCCCCGTTATAGTTTGACATGAAGGGAAAAGCCGACAGCTGCAGTAAATCCTCCATTTTGAAACTTAAAAACGGAACATTGTCTGACAATTTTGTTGGCATTAGAGAAGCTTTCCACCCCTGGCAGTCTGGTTTACTGGCCTTGCTGTACAGCCAGAAGCACTTCTAATGCAAATCACAGCTATTCATTTGACGGCTGTTCCAAACCTCTGCCAATAACTGCACATTTTCAGTTTTCCGCTCTCCACCTCAGACGACTCTCAGACAGTCCTAGTAAAATTCTTGCATGAGAAATTTCTCTTGGCTAAGAAGCTATTTGTTTCTTTTTGACCATCTTTACTGAAAACAAATCACAGTAAGGTACTTAATTGTTATGCAGAAATGATTTGATAGAGATAAAAACGGCTGCATTGGACCTTAAACCATGTAGTTAGAAATGACATCCGATTGAACAGCACTGCCCATCTATGTGAATGTAATTTCACTCATTGAAAACATTTCATCTAACATTCAAAAGGACAGGAAATTTCTCTCCTGATTAGACTGGCGACAGTCATTTTGTGATTCTACAATAGGTAAAGCTCCACCAGTGTATCAGTGTAGAAATAGCATGGAGGAGCCAAACACTAAATCTTTTTCCATCTCAGGCCTTGTTCGTTGATGCTCCCCACCTCACTCAAGCTTGGACATGTTTAAAATGTAAGTATAGATTCTGACGTAATGTTGAATAATTCATAGGGAATAAAACAGTGCGCACAGAAGGCTAGCACAGGGGGTATGGGTATACTGGCAGAGAGTCTACTGCTTGTATTTCAAAATCGATAGCTGACACAGCGCTCAGAGTTTTTTTTTAACCCCCTTTTCGTGGTATCCAATTGTTGTAGTAGCTACTATCTTGTCTCAACGCTACAGCTCCCGTACGGGCTCGGGAGAGACGAAGGTTGAAAGTCATGCGTCCTCCGATACACAACCCAACCAGCCGTACTGCTATTTAAACACAGCGCGCATCCAACCCGGAAGCCAGCCGCACCAATGTGTCAGAGGGTACACCGTGCAACCATGGTTAGCGCTCACTGCGCCCGGCCCGCCACAGGAGTCGCTGGTGCGCGATGAGACATGGACATCCCTACCGACCAAGCCCTCCCTAACCCGGACGACGCTAGGCCAATTGTGCGTCACCCCACGGACCACCCGGTCGCGGCCGGTTACGACAGAGCCTGGGCGCGAACCCAGGGACTGATGGCACAGCTGGCGCTGCAGTACAGCGCCCTTAACCACTGCGCCACCCGGAAGGCGTAGTGGTTGATGGCTTTAACGTCTCTAGGGTATGTGGGAGCGTCCCACCTGGCCAAAACCAAGTGAGATTGCGGAGCGCAAAATTTAAATACAGAAATACTCATTATAATAATTCAGAAAAGATAATCTTTAAACCTATGTAAAATAGTTAACTTGTGAATCCAACCACAGTGTCAGATTTCAAAAATGCTTTACGGCGAAAGCATACCTTACGATTATTTGCGAAACATAGCCCAGCAGACAAATCATTACAAACAGTAACCAGCCAAGTAGAAGAGTTACACAAGTCAGAAATTAGAGATAAAATTAATCACTTACCTTTGATGATCTTCATATGGTTGCACTCAGAAGACATTCATTTATTCAATAAAATGTTCCTTTTGTTCGATAAAGTCGCTCTTTATATCCAAAAACCAAGTTTTGTTTGCGCGTTTTCTTCAGTAATCCACAGGCTCAAACGCAGTCACAACAAGCAGACAAAAAAATCCAAATTGTATCCGTAAAGTTCATAGAAACATGTCAAACGATGTTTATATTCAACCCTCAGGTTGTTTTTAGCCTAAATAATCAATAATATTTAAACAGGACAATAACGACGTTAAAAGGTAAACAAGAAAGGCACTCTCTCGGTCGTGCGCATGAAAAACCTCTGACACGGCAGGGTCCACTCATTGACTGCTCTTACTCCCTCATTTTTCAGAATACAAGCCTGAAACAATTTCTAAAGACTGTTGACATCTACTGGAAGGCATAGGAACTGCAATTTGAGTCCTAAGTCAATGGATACTGTAATGGCATTGAATAGAAAACTACAACAACAAAAATAAATCCTACTTCCTGAATGGATTTCTCTCAGGTTTTTGCCTGCCAAATCAGTTCTGTTATACTCACAGACATTATTTTAACAGTTTTGGGAACTTTAGAGTGTTTTCTATTAAAATTATATGCATATCCTATCTTCTGGGCCTGGGTAGAAGGCAGTTTAATTTGGGCACGCTTTTCATCCAAAATTCCAAATGCTGCCCCCTACCCTAGAGAGGTTAATTAAGGGGACTGGGAGAGCAGAGGCCAAGGCAGAACTGCAGCTGAATAAATACATGTTGAGGGGATAGAACACCCCATTCATTGACCTTAACTTAAGGATCGGCGTTCCGTCAATGGGACAATTGTAAATCATTCAGCGCGTTGTCAACATCGCAGATTTTAGAGAAACAACACGTCGGTACATATAAGTGTCTTATATCGGCTGAAAGCTTAAGTTCTTGTTAGTATAACTGCACTGTCCAATTTACAGTAGCTATTACTGAGAAAAAATGCCATGCTATTGTTTGAGAGCTCCTAACAAACCACTTCAACACAATAGGTTTGAAAATTCACCTCTGAAGGTTAAATGTGTACTTACATTCTGAAATCTTGCTTTGATTTACCATCCAAAGGGTCCTAGAGATAACATGACGTGTCGTTTTGTTAGATAAAATCCTTTTTCATATCCTAAAAAAAGGTTCATATAGCACACACGATCGATTTTGTATTACCACTCGTTCAATTTGCAAAGAAAGGAATCTGTCCCTAAACCCTGTTTGAACGAGTCAAATCACGTTCCTTCCTATCTATTCCTCAGAGATCCTAGGTGACAAGACTTCACTAGGGGTGTAGTACATCCTGTAGGACACCATATTTGGTCAGAGAGCGCCGCCTTCATGGCACGTCATCACTTGAACTGCTGTATCGTTGTCAAATCAGGGTCAAACAAAGCTAGCTAGATAGCCAATGAGCTGGGCTTTACGGGAGTATCCGGAGTTCATGTATATGTGGTAAAATGTAGGTGCTAACCTTGTACGACAGCATACCTTTTAATTTTGGACAAAAAATTTAAGGATATTCAGAGTTATGAAGTTATGAAAACTGGTTGTTTTGCAAATGTTTAACATATAATATGGCTACTAATACTTGGAAAGTCGAAGTGTACAGATTTGACGATATTCTTGAAGAAAAATGGAATATGAATGTGAATGTCTCCTTCACGATTTGCCCAAATGTCTCTGGGGACTTCACACTAAAAATATTGTCGGTCAGTCATTCTTCAAGTTATCCATCTGAAACTTTGCACATACACTGCTGCCATCTTGTTGACACTATCAGAATTATTTCTCTCTCATTTCAAAGATGGTGTTAGAAAAATACTAGTTGTTTTTTTCTTTGTATTTTCTTCTACCAGACCTAGTGTGTTATATTCTCCTACATTCAATTCACATTTCCACAAACGTCAAAGTGTTTCCTTTCAAATGGTACCAAGAAAATGCATATCCTTGCAGCTGAATAAATCCATATTGAGGTGAAAGAGCACCCTATTCATTGACCTTAATTGTGTAGTATTTTATAGATTCAATAAACATCACTGGAGAATAAGTTATATAACTGGCTCCAGGGGAATATCAGGGGACGACTGATTAGCGAAAAACATGTTTATGGGGTGTGTTTGAAAAATTGCGCAAGGTTTACATTTTTTGTAATTGTACTTACCGAATTTAATTTCATTAGTCTGCCTTCCCCCCAGAGCCCACTTTCAAAAGTGTGGTAATTACGGCAGCAAAAAAAAAAAACACGTATAAACCATTAACGAACCACATTAATATTTTACAAGTATTTAAAACAGCCAAATGCTGAGTAGGGGAGGGAAAAGTGCAACTCAATCGATATGTAGGAGGAACGCAGCGCTACCCAGAGTTGGGACGCTGAAGGGAACTTCCGTGTCCGTTTGCCTCCGAATATGATTCTAGCCACCACGATGAGTTCATTATTAATAATAATAATAATAATAATAATAATAATAATAACAACAATACAGACCCCTGAGATAGTCATCAGTCATAGCTGAAGGGTCTTTTTTACAGTGTGTGTGGCAATAACCATGCCACTGTATGGCTGGGCTGTTGTACTGTATTTGAGCAAGTCATGTTGTGCAGAGATGGATCACGTCAATATCAATTTAAGGTTTTTGAAATTGATCAATACATTTAAGCTCTCAATGCAAATGTTCCAACAGTTTCACACTTCAAGGCATTTAATATCATTTTCTGGTACAAAATTTATTTAGTGAAGGGAATCAATGCAGGTTATGTTTTCAACTGTGCCTGAACATATTCTGTTGAAAAACTTCTGGATTGACTAGACGAAAAGGATTCAGTAGAGCAATCATGAGTATCGGTATTTGTAAATACGTTGATAATTGTATCTATCAATACCATTATTAGCTTATCTATAGAGAAATCACTATGCAGAACTTTGACACCATTAAAGGAAATAACAGGCTTCTGCTGTTAGATTCATTGTTAAATTTTAAGTTATTGGGAGTTGATCAGATGGCATTTACAGCATAAAAAAAAACTCCCAATTTTTTCCTTTCATAGGGAGACATTTTGCTGTAGTATTTACATGTACAGTACATGTACAGTTGAATTCGGAAGTTTACATACACTTAGGTTGGAGTCATTTAAACTCGTTTTTCAACCACTACACAAATTATAGTTTTGGCAAGTCGGTTAGGACATCTACTTTGCACATGACAAGTAATTTTTCCAACAATTGTTTACAGACAGATTATTTCACTTATAATTCACTGTCAATTGGATGGTGTACCTGTGGAAGTATTTCAAGGCCTACCTTCACACTCATTGCCTCTTTGCCTGACATCATGGGAAAATCAAAAGAAATCAACCAAGACCTCAGAAAAAAATGTAGACCGCACAGAGCTGTGCATAGAAGACCGAGCTATCCCATGGGGAAGGGAGGAGGAGGAAGGGGTGGACCCCCACCCCGCCATACTGGCAACACTTAATGGGTTATTGCACTAATAATGGCGCCGACTAGGGAAACGTTGCCGTTATTCTGTTCTTAGTGCCAGTCTGCAGGTTCAAACTAAAACAACGTAACTAATAATGGCATCTTTATGCTTTCATTAATAAAATGATAAAAATACTCTTTCAAAATGCCAATGTTTATTTAGTCATGGATCCAGAACAAATTACTATAGGAATAAATATCACTGAATTACAGAAATATCCTCCAATCCTCTATGTAATTATTTTATTTTCATTAAAATCTCTGTTTGGGTATTAGTTAGACTAGAATTAGAAAATTAGGGTGTTTAAATTATGCTCATAGTGTAACCTTTATTTAACTAGGCAAGTCAGTTAAGAACAAAGTCTTATTTACAAGGACAGCCTACTCCTTCCTCCCTGTCGGGAAATGAACTCCGGTCTCTCTCGTGCCCGCAATCTATAGTAAAGCCATTATTAAAGGCTACCAAATCCTTCTCAAAGATTTCCTCTGGTGGTCAAACTAGCACTAACTAGCATTAATGGTACCAGTGGTTCACACTTAAATAACGTGCCATAGAATTCTGTGGCACCATACAAGCTGCGCTGCAGTACGCTGCAACTTTTAAAAGGAGGAACCACTGTACCTACCCGAATGCATAGTCCCAACTGTAAAAATGTGGTGGAGGTGGAATAATGGTTTGGGCTAGGCCCCTTAATTCCAGTGAAAGGAAATGTAAACGCTACAGCATACAATGACATTCTAGACAATTCTGTATTTCCAACCGTGTGGCAACAGTTGGGAAGGCCCTTTCCTGTTTCAGCATGACAATGCCCCTGATCACAAAAGCGAGGTCCATACAGAAATGGTTTGTCGAGATCAGTAGAGGAAGAACTTGACTGGCCTGCACAGAGCCCTGACCTCAACCCCATCAAACACCTTTGGGATGAATTGGAACGCCGACTGCGAGCCAGGCCTAATCCCCCAACATCAGTGCTCAACCTCACTAATGCTTGTGGCTGAATGGAAGCAAGTCCCCGCAGCAATGCTCCAACATCTAGTGGAAAGCCTTCCCAGAAGAGTGGAGGATGTTATAGCAGCAAAGGGGGGACCAACTCCATATTAATGCCCAGGATTTTGGAGTGAAATGTTTGACGAATAGTTGTCCACATACATAGTGTATCATATTATTAAGAATACCAGATACTGTAGCTGTAATCAAGAGTTCATGAAAGATGAATAGCTCTGAGCATTTCTCCTTTTCTGGAACCTTTGCTCCCCCATTAAAACACTGACATTTCACTAAGCGTCACCCAATGGTCCGTGAGCAGGATATGAGGGTCTCAACCCAAACTGTGAATGTCCAAAATCCCCAGACATCTGATCCTGGATCAGTCAGGACTTGAACGCGGTACAATAAAAATAAAAAGGCCATTTCCTGGTCTTGACTGCAGCTACATACTCAGAGCATCATGCATCTGTGTTCCTAAAAGTCAATGATGTATGAATAAATACATTGGGCAACAACTGAAAGGAGCACCCGTTTCAGCAGAATAAACCATCTGTAGGTGTACAAGCAAAGGCAGAAGGTTGACCTTTCATTGACTTTACCCGTGGGGTTAACTGAGCACATTGCAGTCTCCGTCAGAGGAGACAATGGCTGCCTTTTCTAGGACCACATAAAGGAATGTGATAATGACCAGTCATACAGTATGTGGCGTCACCAAGTCGAATACATAATACAAATACTAGTTACCAAAAGCATATGCTTTTACATTTGGACAGATTTTGTCTGTATCAATGTATCTAATGTTGCTTCTCTACCTGTGCATGTCTGCTGCTAGTTTGTGTGGATTAGAAGAGAGGAGGTGGTGTGGTGCGACAGAGGAGGAGGTGGTGTGGTGCGACAGAGGAGGTGGTGGTGTGGTGCGACAGAGGAGGAGGTGGTGTGGTGCGACAGAGGAGGAGGTGGTGTGGTGCGACAGAGGAGGAGGTGGTGTGGTGCGACAGAGGAGGTGGTGGTGTGGTGCGACAGAGGAGGTGGTGGTGTGGTGCGACAGAGAGGATGTGGTGGTGTGGTGCGACAGAGGATGTGGTGGTGTGGTGCGACAGAGAGGATGTGGTGTGGTGCGACAGAGAGGATGTGGTGTGGTGCGACAGAGAGGATGTGGTGTAGTGCGACAGAGGAGGAGGTGGTGTGGTGCGACAGAGGAGGAGGTGGTGTGGTGCGACAGAGGAGGTGGTGTGGTACGACAGAGGAGGAGGTGGTGTAGTGCGACAGAGAGGTGAGTAGTAGCCTCCAACATGCCATGGAGGTAGCTAGCTAGCTTGCCAGCTCTCTGGTGTGCCCAAGTGGCAGCTTTACTTAAGAGGAGTGGGCTGTGTAATGAGGCCCCCAGCTTGTGATTAATATTGGGTGTCTGTCCCCAAGCCTGCACCACTCTAAACAGGAGCTTGTTGAGCTGAGTAATCCCATGCTTCACTCCGCCTCCGCCTCACACATCCCTCAGCCATGTAAATGAGAGCGCTGAGTCACAGAAGTGTGATGGGGGGGGGGGGGGGTAGAGACCGGTAAAGCCCAGCAAAGTAAGTGGAAAAGACAACAGCACAACAAACTGATTTCTGACAGGCTTTGAGGCTAAAGCTTTGATCTGATCGACCGCCTTACGCTGTCCGGTCTCTCTTTAAATGACTTTTTCAAAAAGGAGAGAGAGCGAGAGAAAGAAAGCTCGCAGGCAAACTAGGGTCTCGTTTAACAATCAAATGATGCTTCCTAAACAAACAGCCCCTAGGGAAGGCGAGGGATGGATTTAGGAAGCCATGCCAAGCATCTCCAAGTGCTTACATCATCAAAAATACCTCCCAACCTGTCGGCACACTGTATTAATGAGCTATTAGGTGTTTATGGGTAAACAATTTACAGTGTGGTCTTATTTACCGCACACTCCCAGGAAGGTGCATTTGGGCCAGGAGGTTCCTCTAACCAGGGAACACATCCATTTGCTGCCAGCGCCATGCCATTTATTCTATCACTACGACAGAGTTACACAAACTTTTTGTTGTTAGTCTGACATCTCTATTTATGACGGAAAACACTGTTAAAACAAGGGAATTGAACCAGGTCATTTTTTCTTCTTCGGATCAACTAATTTACTAACTCCTTGAGTAGATTTTAAAATCAGGACGAGACATGAAAGTTCTTGTCCCCCAGGAAATGCATTTATGTTGACGTTGTGAGACTAAATCCTGCTGAAGTAATCCAAGTGCCAATACGGTGTTCTGCTATATGAGGACAACAGTAATTTGTCACACTGCTGATGTTCCTGTCAAATCAATTTTACAGTAACATCTATAAAAACGCAAGACATTGAGCATGAGAAGCATAATATCATAGTTTTCATCATCCCCGGAAAACTGTGTTCATAAAGATCAATGACCAGTGTGTTGATGGCAGTTCAGAGGCTGTTTAAGGCCCATTGCTCCGACAGGTTTCCCTAGAGTCCGTATACAGATCATTATGCAGGCTGAGTCGATACAATGCACCATCTTTCTCAATCACATTGCTTCTCTCTGAAGAGCCTGTCCACCTCCTCTAACGTGAGTAATGAACATTGTTTCATAAGAACCTGCTTTAAGAGCTTGTATTGGCTGTGGGTTTGAGCTCTTACCAAAATCCTTGTGGGAGGACATCCAGCCAATCCCCTTGAGGGAGACTATGGACAGTAGGCCGGAACCCACGAAGGAGCCAATCCCAGAGAAGAAGAAGAACAGCCCCATGATGGCACTCTGCATGGACCTGGGGGCAGCTAAGTAGGCAAACTCCAGACCTGGAAGAGGAGAGACACTTTACTCATCGAATAAACTATAAATACTAACAAGTCAACCCTCATGCAGTACATCTGGCCATACAGAGTAAACATTGACTGATGCTAACATTGATCCAAACACATTTCTAGACTCTGGGCAAACAACATCCATATCTGTACCCTGGCTGGGTGTGATGAACAGTTCAAAGTGTTTTTCGATGACTTTGGCAGAGGACAGCCCATTGGCCATGTGTGAATGTATTTGTAGTATAGTGGTCAGCAGCAGACTGTGTGTCACAGTGAGTATGACTCATTACCCATGGGTCCCACCTTGACACAGTAGCCAAGGGACAATCACTACAGAATCACCTCCAATGAATCACTGTAGAGCTCCAATTTAGAGATAAGATTTATATTAGAATAACAGGCCTTTCATCCATAACAACTTGACAAATATATATACATGAGATAGAGGCTTTGGCCCACTGCAGCATTGTTTGACTGCTAAATATCAGTGAAACGTAAAGCTATTTCTCCCCCCAACAGGCTACCAGTCTGAAGCACCTATTCAGCTGCTATTGTTTCTGGAAAAGTCCCTCAATATTTTGCGTCGTGAGACAGAGGGGATTGAGGGGGAGGGAGGGAGGGAGAGCAAGAGGGGGGGGATCAAATAGTTTTTCTTTTGCCATGAGAGTTGCCTGCCTGCTAGCTGACATTGATAATTTAATGTCGCATCAAACCTGTGATTTTTCAAATGAGGTCCTATGACTGCAGCTGTCAGGAGAGATTAGGGAGCCTCGGTTACCCAATGAGTCCCACTAACGTTGGCGCGTTTATCTACCATTGGATTAGTCTTTCTTCTTCATCCGTAGATATGAACCATTAGTCTGTGTGATTAACGGGGGCTGAGCTAGAGCTGTGTTTGAGACAAGGACGTCTGTAGAGTGCAAATTGTTAAAAGCCATCTATGAAAAGCTGAGACTCACAGGAACATGTAAGTGTAAAATGTTTTGACACAAGCCACACAAAAGTCGTTAAAAAGGTAAATGGTTCTTCCACAGACTATAGGAAATCACAGGACATAGTGTCTATAATACAATAATAAGCTCATAGTGGCTGTCAAAATCCAAATGCCACACATTTATCTCTGACTAGTTGGATATGAACTTCCCAGTGAGCAAAACATTTTTACTTACAGCATTTATATAAATTCATTTATCAGGGTTTTGCTTTGGCTGACCTTTATTTTGTTAGTACGACTAATGAACGCAAACGTTTGTGTCAAAATGGTTTTGTGTTCTACTTCTAGCTCTGGTTGCCCTGAAAATAAAAATGGTAAAATACTTCATTGTGAAGCTAAATAAGGGCTGGACATGCAAATAAATGAAAGTCAGATAAATGAGAAGTCGATCTTTGATGGAGTCTCAGAACATAAGGTTTTAAGAATGCCTTTTTACACCTTCCTCTGTGGGAAAAATGACCAAAAAATGCATGCGACACATGACTCCTTCTCACAGTTACCTGGCCTGGGACTAACATAGCTTGTTACGATACATGACTCCTCTCACAGTTACCTGGCCTGGGACTAACGTAGCTTGTTACGGTACATGACTCCTCTCACAGTTACCTGGCCTGGGACTAACGTAGCTTGTTACGATACATGACTCCTCTCACAGTTACCTGGACTGGGACTAACGTAGCTTGTTACGGTACATGACTCCTCTCACAGTTACCTGGACTGGGACTAACGTAGCTTGTTACGACACATGACTCCTCTCACAGTTACCTGGACTGGGACTAACGTAGCTTGTTACGACACATGACTCCTCTCACAGTTACCTGGACTGGGACTAACGTAGCTTGTTACAATACATGACTCCTCTCACAGTTACCTGGACTGGGACTAACGTAGCTTGTTACGATACATGACTCCTCTCACAGTTACCTGGACTGGGACTAACGTAGCTTGTTACGACACATGACTCCTCTCACAGTTACCTGGACTGGGACTAACGTAGCTTGTTACGATACATGACTCCTCTCACAGTTACCTGGACTGGGACTAACGTAGCTTGTTACGACACATGACTCCTCTCACAGTTACCTGGACTGGGACTAACGTAGCTTGTTACGATACATGACTCCTCTCACAGTTACCTGGCCTGGGACTAACGTAGCTTGTTACGACACAGAGGGAGGACTGAAACAAAATAAACGTTACTAATAGAAAGAATGTGAGGTGAAAACTTTATTACACTGTCAAACGCTCTGCCACAACATACCTGACCTTTCCATTTGTTTCCACCTGAAAACACTTCTTTATTTGTATCCTCTGGTAACCTTTTCACAGCAAATGAAAAAAGCTGTAATAGTCTACATATCATAGGGGGAATGCATGAGGTTTCTCGGACAATGCACAGCAGTACAATGGGATCTGTAGTGAAAAGTGGTATTTGCAGGACCATTTTCAATGAATCCCCTACTTGTCTATGTGGAGGTGGATACAATGAGTCGAGATGGAATAATAATGATGTCCGCTTCCCAACCATACGCAAAACAAAACAGCCTGACCTTCTTGCACCAAGAAGCGGAATTATTCAAAAGGGAAGCAGAAAGTTAAAATATTTTATTAAGCTTTCTCCCGAGGGCTGTGTTGCAGGGGTGATTTTTCATTCTTGGAAAATAACATTAGCCTTTAACATTTTCAAAAGAGCAATACATAATTAAAAATCCCAGAGGGGAACATTTTGCAAAGTTTTCGTATATTCTTAGTGCCTGAAAGCAGGAGAACTGCGGGTGGTGTATAAGCACAGAATTACCCTAGTCCCTCTGAGGCTGAAGGAATTGTAGTGGGGGAGGTGGGAACCTAGATGTATTAAAAGGATTTATTCAAACAGAATAAGACCAAGGGGAAACTGTTTTTCCAGACATATGTCACAATTCAGTCAACCAATTTTCCTTGAAGATATCCCCAGTGGGGGAAGTTTATTTTAGGGCTCCCCGCAGCTTTCTTCTGTCTGTATTTGAATTTCATGGGCATTCTGATATGGGAGTAAAGTGTGACTGCCAGTGGTTTTTTAATAGACACCTCAGGCAAACCAATGTGTACGCTGTTCCAAACATAACTTAATCATGTTCAATTGATTTCATCCGGTTAGTTCATTTTCTTTGTATCTGTGCAATGTCTTTGCATCCGCCCTCAGCCACACAACATCTACCTAGTGTCTTTTCCCCCCGGTTAGGACTAGTCCTAGTTGAAGTTGGAAGCAGTAATGCTTCCAAGGTCCATAAGGTGGCAGAGCTGCCATTGACACCAATCCCTCCACAACAACCAACATGGTTGGCCATTGTAATGGCATCTAGGGGATCCACAGAGCTTATGGCCATGACACAGTAGTCACAGCTACTTCTTTAGACTGAGTCAGTCTATGGGTGCCAGAAGAAAGTGGATGACTGGATGCCGGGGGCTTCACTCAAGACAGTGTTGAATGCTTTGGCAGACCACTCAGCCATCTGGCTCACATTTCAGCCTACCCCACGAGGCACAATACAAAGACTAAACACTGAGTCACTAAAGGTCTCTTTTGTGGAGATGCCATTTTTGGGCTAAGGAAGAGAATAAACACAATCTCCAGAAACAACTAGCAATAACTAACACATTATAGAGATTATGTATGAAAGACATGTTGAAGAAAATGAGGAAAAAAAGTATTCCTCTTATATGATACAATAGACCTTGTGGACTTGTTTTTTAAACTATGCAATGTAAAAAAAAACATATGGTGACGAAGTGACTGCAATGACAGTGCACCGAATAGACAGATGGGAGGATGACGCAATCATGAAGAGAGGTGTCAATAACCCCAGTCATCCAGGTAATTGATATCTGTCCGAAACTGAAGGCCGAGCCTGGTAATTATCATGATTTCAGGAGAAATAGAAAGAAAATAATGAGGTAGGATTCTATTGATTTCAATGGCACTCTGCTTGTAGAGTCAAAATGGACAGCTTATATAATATCTACATCTAACAATACCTCAACCTTCAAAGATATGAGGGAGGACAGATTGTAGGATTTGCTCCTCATGTGAATAGAAGTTCTTAAGTAAACAGTAAAGCTGTTCTTCAGTCGATCGCTACGGTGATGACAATGAAATGACGCCAACATCTATCTAGGAGCAACAGTTGTTCAATCAAGGGCAAGCAGAAGAAAATAGCCTAGCCTGTCATTTTGTGCTTGTAGCCTTTGCAGTTGACAAGTGTGTCACCACAGACAGGAATGACAAAGATTTGACATGCAAAGGATTTCTGCACAACTGACAATTCATATCCATGATTCAAAGCAATAACTTTACTTTCTGAGTAGAACAGCGTGAATTCGTTTCACTTTCGAACATATGATTGATTGTTGGCATAATAATTCTCTACAGATCCATATTGTAGCATCCTCACCCTGAGCCCACATACAGTGCACTCGGAAAGTCTTCAGACCCCAGGACTTTCTCCTAATTCTGTTACAGCCTTATTCGAACATGGATTAACTTGTCCCCCCCCCCCCCGTATGAACCTACACACAATACCCCATAATGACAAAGCTATAACAGGTTATACATTTTCGCTAACATTTATATACACTACCGTTCAAAAGTTTGGGGCCATTTAGAAATGTCCTTGTTTTTGAAAGAAAAGCAAATTTCTTGTCCGTTAAAATAACATCAAATTTATCAGAAATTCAGTGTAGATATTTTTAATGTTGTACGTGACTATTGTAGGCATACAGAGGGCCATTTTCAGCAACCATCACTCTTGTGTTCCAATGGCACGTTGTGTTAGCCTTTTTAAAATGATAAACTTGGATTAGCTAACTGATCATTAGAAAACCCTTTTGCCATTATGTTAGCACAGCTGAAAACTGTTGTTCTGATTAAAGAAGCAATAAAAAAAACTGGCCTTTAGACTAGTTGAGTATCTGGAGCCTCAGCATTTGTGGGTTCACTTACAGGCTCAACATGGCCAGAAAAAGACCTTTCTTCTGAATCTCGTCCATCTATTCTTGTTCTGAGAAATGATGGCTATTGCATTTTGTACGATTTCTTCAGTTTCTTGGCAATTTCTCACATGGAATAGCCTTAATTTCTGAGAACAAGAATAGACTGACAAGTTGCAGAAGAAAGTTATTTGTTTCTGGCCATTTTGAGCCTGTAAATCCCCCCCACACAAATGCTGATGCTCCAGATACTCAACTAATCTAAAAGGCGGCCAGTTTTATTGCTTCTCTAATCAGAACAACTGTTTTCAACTGTGCCAACATAATTGCAAAAGGGTTTTCTAAATGATCAATTCGCCTTTTAAAATTATAAACTTGGATTAGCTAACACAATGTGCCATTGAAACACAGGAGTGATGGTTGCTGATAATGGGCCTCTGTACGCCTATCTAGATATTCCATTTAAAAACAAATACATTTCTAACTGATCCCAAACTTTTGAATGGTAGTGTAAATGTGGTATATTGACCAAAGTCACAAATTAGACAAAATTTCACCTGCCCCTTTAAGGGCTGGTGGTTACCATGGTGACATGACTTGAATCATGTTTGTGCCTGTGAGATTGAGTCTGACGAGTAACCGCGTTGTCTTCTCTACCCAACAGTCATGGCCGCAGGAAGTAATTTGGGGGTGGGGTCCCTGCGGATTTTTAAAAACTAAATGCATTTGTATTTGAGTGTTTACCAGCATTTGTAACTTGAGTCTGATAATTATCTGTACAAAACAGTTCATCTGATAATACTTGTGGAATATAAAAATACTTGCTTGATATAGGTTTTCCAGTTTCTTGAAATACTTAACAAAATGCAACTTGTTTCTTCTGGTAAACTGAAAATTCATTCCTTTGACATTTTAGTAGATGCTGATATCCAGAGAAATGTACAGTAGTGAGTGCATACATTTTCATACGTTTTTGTATTGGTCCCCCATGGGAATTAAACCCACAACCCTAGCTTTCAAAGCACCATGCTCTACCAACTGAGCCACATCATCACAAACCACTTGATGTCTCAATGAAGTCAATTACTGTATTGTGCATCGTTTTTCTCCATGGTGATGGAAAGTCTACAGGAACAAACCTAGATTACCAGCCTATACAATATAGTAATGTACATTTACATTAAAGGATTGTAAGGATGATAAATTCATTCTGCACAAAAAGGGGTTGTTTTCCATGTCATTTGGTTTTTTGTACCTTTTCATGTAAATGTTTGAGGACAGGGTTTTGTCATTTGTGGATTTCATTAGAATGACATATCACAGAGGAGGAGACATGGCAACAACTATTGAACCCTGCAAGATACTATACTTGACTTTACAGCAGAGATGCTGGAAAATAATGTTTTTGCTGGTGCTACAGATGTCTATATTGGTCTGCTAATACTAGTAAAGGCCCAGTGCACTACCTTTGTGAATTAAAAAAATATCTAAAAAGAAAAATGTAATTCAGATTTCAGGGGGGCTGCAGCACCCTTAGCACCCTACTTCCCGCAGCTATGCTACCAGTTGGAACTCAAACATAGAAAAACTGGGCCCAGACAGGCAGTGTAGCAGCGCGAGGTGGGATAGGCTATCGGATTCGCAGTTATTTGACTTAGTGCAATTTATTTATCATCTACGAAAAAAAACAGCAGAAAAAATTTGAAAACAGCTACTGCTAATTTATTTTGCTACAGTATACTGTAAAATGGAATCCTAGTTGACTATTTGTATTCACAAATGCGAGTGACATGCTCGCACTGTGGAGCCCTGACCACCTGCCAACGTGGCTGTTGAAAGTCATCTTACCCGCCAATGCCGAAATCTACCCGCATTTGGCGGGTGCTAATTTTAGGCCCTGGGCAAAATCAATCCCCACTGATTGATCCCTCCCTCCTTACCTAGCAATTTCAACAATAGCTCAGACAACAGCTGCTACACAAATGTAAGGATGCAGAGGAAGGGTTTTTGTGTTTTAGAAAATAACCATTGATTGGAGTCTTAAGAATGAACAGAGGAAACATCAATGTCAGGTTGTTCAAAGGCTGGAGGAGAAGAAGACTATTCATCCCAACGCACGCTAAAGACTACTTTACTTTTACATTGACTACTGCACTTCAACTTGCCCTTTAACAAAACCTGCCATTATTGCCTACTGGATAATGGTAGTGCTGTAATCAAGATAGGAATGCTAACCATCTACCATCTAGTATGGACTGAAAGACCAAGTTAGAATTGTTAACCAAATCTGTTAGACAATTATCATCATCATATCTCTGCATCTCTTTATAATGGTATATATCCACTGGGCAACCGAACAGCTTTCTACTCACCTGCGATGCTGGCAAAGATTTCACTGATTCCAATGAGCACATACTGAGGTACCTGCCACCATATTGGCAGATCTGCTGCGTAGTAGATGACGTCGCCAAAGACCTGGTCGAATGTGCCATTAGACTTGATGATCTCAAGTCGTTTTGTCTCCAGTATACCTGTAGGGGTAAACGTATTTAGTTTGAGATGCTTGAATTATGTCACTGCATATATACAAGACACAGATGGAAACAAAAACGTGTTCCCGTCTTTCGGAACTCTATTATGGATTATTAAAGTATTTAGGTACTTTTACATAACTAATGAGGGAAAAGAAAACAGTACGAAAGAAATCAATGGCTATCCACCTTTGCTGATATTAACTTGGACCGATTCAGCTTTTAAAAACTTTCTTTGCCCCGAGATGCACCACTTTCTCAAGCCCCAACAAGTAATAAAAATGGCTGCCCAAAATGCCTGCCCTCAAAATACAACCATCAGAAAAACAGAATACTTGTTAAAAGTCCTAAGCGTTCTATATTAAGAGACACAGACAACCAAACATATTCTGTTGCAGGAGTTAGGGGGATCTGACAGTCCATTAGGGCTTAAGTGTCAAATCAAAGCCAGTGCTTCATTAAGATCACATTTGTACGCACACACTCAGTGATTACAGAAGTTTGTAATGGAAGAGAGAGCCATCAACTTAACAATAACACCCCTAGCAGTTGTCATCTGCAGCTGCTGATTCCTAAAAGCTTTATTTGATAACCATTATCATGGAAGCAGCAGCTATTTCTAGATAACTCCCAGAGACATACTCCTATCGTCGCCCCACACTTAATGCTGTATTTGAGAGGGGATGGGGCCTTATAATCTATCTAGGCTATAATACTGCTTGTCCATCCAAGGCAAGGCGGTTGCTGCCCTGCCCAGAGCAACTTCTTACACGCACACATATACTGCTTTTTTAAACATCATATAAGGCATTTGAGCCCTATCCCTGGGCGTAAAAATAAATACAACTAGAGCTACTTTTGGACATCTAATATAGAACATATTCAATACTAGCTAAACAGATCGTTGAAAGTGATAAAAAATGCAATGTCATTGGCCTTAAATTCAATGTCAAAGCTTCTTTGGCATGTTTCCCACACCATGTGGTGAGGGCCAGCGTTGTGGTTCACAACTCAACAAGAGCAGGTCGGCATAGCGATAGATGCCAACCCTGTGAACGGAGGATGGCAGGTGTGCAAGGCAGTGTTGATGCTAGCTGTGCCCGGGGCAACAGATACCACTATGGCTGATACACAGCTGCACATCTGTCTCTGTCCTATGGTGTGTGTTCCCTATACAGTTACATCATGAGGTCAGTTATCCTACAGGTGTTCCCCATTTATACACTAGGAGATGAGTTAAAGGAAGCAGAGGGCGAAGGCTTCTTTAATATAATGGTTAGCAGGAGTAACAGAGTTCCAACCTTCAATAGAATTAAAAGCCCTCTCCGAAGGGGAACATAGCATGTTACAGACAATGAAAAGTATAGGACAAAGTGTTTCCAAAAGTAATGAATATACTATAATGTCTCTGATTTGCTGCCTTATACATTAAAAGAGAGTATTTCATTGATACGCCAGTGGGAGTACTGTCTGACCACAGTGATGCAGTATGAAGAGGTGGGAACATGCAGGGTATAGTAAAGGAGTTGTGCAGCATTCATCACTTCCATGTCCTCTGTGTGACCAATGGCCACAGTAGATGATGCTGAAACCAAATTGTTTCTGAAATATTCAAGCTTTTTCTTCGCTCTACTTTCAAGTGATGCGATTTCCTTTTAAAATGTTCTTATGGTAAATAAAAGGCTGGAAAAAGCCTTCCAACATCTGAAATAAATACAGTGAGCTCCAAAAGTAGTGGGACATTGACAAATGTTTTGTTGTTTTGGCTCCGTACTTGAGCACTTTGGATTTGAAATGATACAATATCATGAGGTTAAAGTGCACACTGTCAGCTTTAATTTGAGGGTATTCACATCTGTATCGGGTGAACCGTTTAGAAATTACAGCAAAATTATATTGGGCACAAAATAAACCGAACACAATCAAAACAAACAGAAAAAGCGTCCAACAAGTCAGAGTCACAAGCTTGATGTAATCATTGCATGCTATGAATATGGGACATAATGCTAAACTTTTGACTACTTATTATATTGAATTCATCCCAATACTTTTGGCACCCCTAAAAATGGGGAAACGATGTACAAAAAGTGCTGTAATTTCTAAACAGTTCACCCAATATGGATGAAAATACTGTTAAATTAAAGCTGAGACACTGTACTTTAATCTCAGTCATTGTATCATTCAAATCCAAAGTGCTGAAGTACAGAGCCAGAACAACAAACCATTTGTCACTGTCCCAATACTTTGAGCTCACTGTATATACTCAATAATAAATGACATAGTGAGCATCTAGACAGCACGGTGTCCAAAGAATAGCCTAATTAAAAGTGGTTCAAATAACTTTACAATGGCAAACAAAACAAACTCTTTTTCTACTGGTGCTGTTGAAGTTCCGTCTCATCAGACAGGCTAAAATAAATATCTTTCCTGCCTACAAACAATACCTTGTGTGCGCAAACACACACACACACACACACTAAGTAGATGCTTCTGCAGAGTGCCTGTGGTTGGCTGTGGTTTATTAATGACGATGCTGCAGTAGTGAGTGGGAACCAGCCAAGCCGCTCTCTCTGGCGAGGAGGGGCTGTTTCTCTGTGGCTTTCATTAGGCTCTGATGACATCCCCACATGGGGTACCAGCTAGCTAAAGCCTCTGGATCACTATCCGTCTATCACACAGAAATACAGCAGAATATAAATGTAATAACTATAAGAACAAAGCATTGACTACCAGGACTGCGTTTGTGGGGGTGTTGTTTAATGCTACTGTAAATGAAATATTTTACGCCACACTAGATATTAATTCTCCTCTACAAAATGGTTGTTAACAGCATTCAGCTGCGAAGACAGGATTCAAAATCCCAAATGTCATAGTGGACACGAACACATTTAAAGTGCTCATTATGCTGGAGCGAAAAATTAAATTAAATGTGCATTTGGTTTTCAAGCGTGCCACTGATTTGAGAAAAGCTATTTTCACTGCCTTTAGGCTCGTCTCACTCAAAAATGTTTTTGCCTGAATATATGCTATTCAATCTGCACAGAATAATACATTTAAAAAATAGATTTTATTCCAAATTGAAATGTCAAACTGTCATTTCAAATTAATTTGATTAGACTTTATTTCAAAAGATAATCCACAGTCCATTATGCAACAGATGCCATTTACTCCAAACAAAAACAAGTCTCTATTAATAAGTAGGTGCCTTCCCTGTTTCGTTTGCTCTGTTTGGAAACCGTTTACCATTTTAAGAACCAAACGCATTGCAAGACTTAATAAACACCCCCCAGTTGTCAGTTCTATGAATGTTTAGGATTTTTGCGAAATTATCCCTGGCTGCCTGCCCTTTACCTCCTTAAACTATGTTGAAACATGATCCACATACTGCTAAAATAAAGCCAAGCAACAGAATAACACAGTATGAGTCACAATACCCATAAAACCTAGTGGTCAAACAGGGAAATGGTTACAATCGTTTTTCAGGGTAAGCAGGGTCTAAAATTAACACCTGACACCTGCGAGATGATTTTGGAATTGATGGGTAAAATGTCTATTTCACCATCCACATTAGTGGGTGGTCAGGGCTCCATAGTACTCGCATTTGTGAATACAAATTGTTATGTATGATCACATTTATAGTAAAATAAATGTTGCAGTAGCTGTTTTCAAAGTGTTTCTGACGTTTTGTTTCAAAGCTGGTAAATAAAAAATAAAATAAAAAAATCGCACAAAGTCAAAGAACTACGAATCCTACATAGCCTTTTCCACCTAACGCTGCAACACTACCTGGCTGGGGGCTGTGCACATGTGAAGAATGGAGTAAAGTGAGACTGTCCTTGTGTTTGACTATTTACATTGTTTGTCCACAAGCTAGGTTGTTTTTCTATGTTTGAATTTCAACAGCTAGGGAAGAGAAGACAACGCTTGTATTAGTCAGACTCAATCTCACAGGCACAAACAGCGTCACACTACCACGTAACCTCCCGCCTTTAAAGGGGCAGGTGAACATTTTTGTTTCTTCTGTGATACTATGGTTAAAAGACTCAGGTCACAAATGTAATCAATATACCAAATTAGTTACTTTTTACTAGTAATACATGTATTGTTTTAGAAAAATTACAAAGCACGCTCATCCGTTTTTTGATGGTGTAATTTTAGCAGCATAAATATTCTTCGCCTGGTAAAAAAAAAATCAGAGTGGCTTGTCGATTTATTTTATCTTCCTGCCACAGTGCCTGGTATTATGACATCTTCACTATAGGCTTGCTCGTCCTGTTTGCCTCATGAATCCTGACCAATGATGTGTATAAACCCTGGATTGCTGATGCTATGTAATGGCCAACGACAGTGCCATATTGGCATTTCCCAGAAGGAGCAGTCCTCCATAGCAATTAATGGAATTCTGAAGTATTTCAATAAAATGTTAAGAACAAAATGACATAGTTACATATTTCTTTGTTGTAGTAGGGAAAGTAACATTAGTACAAATATATATGCTTTTATAATTTTTTATGTTTTATATTACCTTATATTTTATATAAGGAGATTTGAATTTAACATTGAGCTTAGTCGCGCTGTTCGCCATCTAATTTTTTAAAACATGCATTAAGGTGTCTAATAGAATATACTTGTCAAAAATGAATAGACATTAATAAATGCATTTCTATAGCTTCCAATATATTTTACAATGGAAGAGAGCGCAAAATGGCTGCGCAGTGGCTTCAAACAGCGCACCCTGTCAGTCATCTAGGGTTGATACACATCATTGGTCCTGACATCTACCAGTAATGTCCCCCAAAGAATAAGGAACCGCAACACAGAGAGATGATTGAGAGATGCGAGATCAAGGAGTTGGGTTTTTCCCTAACATGTGACACTTTAAATGTGGGACATATCATAGTGAACAGTATGAAATGGTGAAACTGTGGCTTGAAGAGGATGTTGGGTGGTTTAAATGGAAGATTTACTAGCATGAACTACAATTAAAGTCCCTCTAGACATGCCACGGAATAAGTAAGGGTTAGCTGTTGCACTCAGTGTACTCCACTCACCAGCCGCCACAGCTGAACACATAACGAAGAACATCCCCACTGCGATCCTCTTGAGGGAGGAGGGCAGCAGGCCTCTGCGTTTGAGGATGGGGTCCACCACTTTGTCCTTAAGAGGGATCAGCATGAGAATAAGCACTGCGTCGAACATTGTCAGCCAGGCGGCAGGGAAGCGGAACGTGATCTGCCGGGAATTCAGAGGGGGGGGGGGACAAGAGAATATGTACAAGAAGTGCAAAGCATGAAAATCAATAGAAAGAGTGTCAGTGGACTACAGTCCAGTGCTTCGGGGGTGAGAGTGGATGTGCTTATGGCCTCGACACTGTATTGGCGCCCTCGAGTGGACAGAACTAAAACTGAACTTAAGTTAAATTTTAAATAAAAATAGTTATGAAAGTATCCTTTACATTTCACTAAAGTATAAATACAAAGATGAATCCTACCAATCCAAAGAACAATGAATCATTGACCAGGATAATTCAGAATTTCTCAAAGCTATGTACTGTAGGTTTGTTAACATGTCCCAGCAGCAAGTGTGTTAGGGTGTAATGGGAAATAGATCATTGCAGTAGCAATTAGGATTAGCAAATGACCATAGAAGGAGCGCACAATATTAATTATAATATAGCTATAGATCTAGAAGTCCATTGACAGAATACTCTTCGTAATTATTCACATGAAAATATTAGATAAATGAAATCAATATGGGAAAACATTTTTATATATCTCAAAACATAGCCTACAATTCAGTTATTTCTGCTAGAATAAGAAACAATGCTACAGCAAACTGCAGGCCTGATTTATTTTGAATTTCAAATGTTAAGTGCCTCCTGAACTCCCAAAACATCTTTAGTTCTAAACATCTGATGGTCCCATTTATTGCCCGACTGAATTTACATTTCTTAGACTAACTGCTGGTAATTTAAACATTGTGCCTTTGCAGTAGGAGTGTGTCATAGCATACTTTCATGTTTTGGATAAGTATTTGCACCCGGGTGAATCTAATTTGAGAGGCAGAGGTGCCCCAGTAGGCACACTAACAGGGGTAAGGAAGCACATTAACATGGGTAAATGTTAAGCAGAAAAATAGCCCAGACGAGAACAGCTACTCTTCCCTTAAACTGAGTATGGAGAGAAGACACCTTAAAAACACAGGTGGACAAAAGTCTGGAAAATGTGGCTTTTTATTCCAGAAGTCTCTGCACTTTGGAAGACTAATGATGCATTCATATTTTTGTTTTTTCCTGACCTTTGATAGGAGTTTGCTGGAAAAATAAAACCACAACTCTAAGATACAGCTCAAATGTGTCCTCAGAATCTAAGGAGCACAACATTACTAAGGTAAAGATATCTAATCTCACTTCTCTTTTCATTTTAAGGACTGCTTAGAGTAGGGTGAAAGCAGTTCCTTTTTTTGGAAACAGATATTGCATGCTGAGAATGAAAATAAGTAATTACATTTCCAGTTTAAATGACACGTGAAAATGTTAAGACCTTTTCATAAATATCACTATCTGAGAAATGTAAATTTCACCTGAAAGCAGTTTTGAAAGATAGTATTGAAATACAAATGGAAATCTGAATAAGTGGAATGCTTTTGCTCTTTTAGGACTTAAAGATGGATGTTTTAGCACGCTAGAATGTGTGGTTAAAGAGCAAGTGTTTCAGTTCACATTTTACTCTACACTTCCCTTACCAAATGCCAGAGAGACAACGGAATCTAAAAGTAGCAACAAACCCAAACCACTCTTTAACAGCTGCTTGTCTCTCCTTTGAAGTCATACAGTATGCATATATTATTGTGGATTAGCCAAACACCTCAAATAGGCTACTCCCTGGGAGAAACGGGGGCACACACTACAACAGATGGAATGGCCTAGTCTAGTCAAGAGCATCACCCAGGAACATTATGTCTGACAGAAGCACAAGAGATGCAATAAAAAAACAGATTGCTCATGTGACTAGGTCAAACTTTTGATTTAATCCTCTGGGCTTTAGGAACCTTGACTGCTTCCAACTGTTGCCTCTGATGCATTATCACCGACCTACTGGCTCATCTCTACAGGGAAACTAATCCTTCCCATTCTGAATCAGGACAGACAACTGTAATATTTAACCTTCAAGTAAAAGTAATGGCCAAAATGTGAGAGTATCTAGCATTTGTTCAAAGCAAGTCACCATCATAATAGCACAAATGCTGGCACACATACAGATAGCAATCAGCTGGGGCACACTCTTTTTAAAGGGACATTTTAAATGGGTTTTATAGTAAAGAAATGTAATTTAACTGTAAAAATGTATTACCTTTTAAACAACCAGTCATGATGTTGTCATGTCATTGTTAAACAAATCACTTCATAGGGGGCATGAGAGTTTCTGGCCTCCCGAGTGGCTCAGTGGTCTAAGGCACTGCATCGCAGTGTTTGAGGTGTCACTACAGACCTGGGTTCAATCCCAGGCTGTGTCACAGCCAGCCATGACCAGGAGACCCATGAGGCGGCGCACAATTGGCCCAGCATTGGGGAGGGTTTGGCCGGCCCATCCTTTTCCCATCGCAATCTAGCCACTCCTTGTGGCGGGCTGAGCGCTTGCAAGCGGACTTCAGTCACCAGTTGTACTTAGTCCGATTGCCCACTCTCTCTCAGGTGTTTCCTACAAAACATTGGTGCGGTTGCCTTCCAGGTTAAGCGAGCAGTGTGTCAAAAAGCAGTGCTGCTTGGCAGGGTTGTGCTTCAGGCTCTCGACCTTTGCCTCTCCCGAGTCGGTACATACGCTCTAGAAAAAAGTGGCACGTGGCTGAATCTAGTTGATGATCCTTGCTGTTTTATCTCCTGATTTTGAGAAACATGCATGTGAAAATCATAACCCTGGCCTCTAGGCCAGGGTTCTAGGCCAAGCTTTTACCCCTTTTCCAATTGGTAATAGTAGTCTTGCCCCATCGCTGTAACTCCTCTCCCAAGTTGGTACAGGAGTTACAGCGATGGGACAAGACTACTATTACCAATTGGAAAAGGGGTAAAAGCTTACAATTTCTTACCGATCTGCGTGCCAGTTATGATTTTCACATGCATGTTTCTCAAAATCACTGTGTCTTGGTTTATCATAAAAATCTGAATTAAAATTATAGAAATCTAAAAGTTAAAATTCAACTAATGTGTCTATATGCCATATGGACACTGAAGCACAGCGAACCATCAGCAGCTAAATAAATGAGTGAATGCATGGAACTCAGGAGATAGTCTAGAGCAAGGATCATCAACTAGATTCAGCCACGTGGCACTTTTTTCTAGAGCGTATGTTTGGGGTGCCGGAAGATAATTGCAAATCATTTGTAGACTGCAAGAAGAAATCTGGAAGAGGTGCAAACATGCAACATTGTATCAATTAGCCAATTCCTGGCCCCCTAAGACTTTCCCACACCAATGTACATTTCACAATGAGGCTTGGTGATTATCGAGGGGGAAGAGTATTTTTCAAATACGGTGAAGATTGAGAAACTTAATATTCACAATGGATGTACTTTATTTTATTTTTTAAAGACTTCATTGACATACTGTGCGAGGTGCAGAAACAATTACTGAGAAGCTCAGCTTATTAGTGCTGGAAGTGGTGAGTGAAAACAATAAGAAATCACATCCCCAAATAGGCACTTTCCTACATATGCGTGCACAGGCATGCACACTCCCTCAATATTAACAGGACAGAGAAACCAGACATGCTCATGTCTCACATGGAGCACCCAAACAAAAGACAAAGAAAAAAATGGACTAAACTCGTAAATTATGGTTATGAAATAAACCAAATTTGTTTCTCGCAAGTGTAGCTGGTTGTAAATAAACGCAAACGTTTCCACCCTGAGAATGGTAAACGACAAATTAATGCATTATTTGATAAAACTTTACTTGACACCCAGTGTCACAACACATTACGGCACAGTCATAACAGCTGTCAACCTGCCATAATAGCCACAACACTCATGACACATTTATACCGGTTGTGAGATTGATATTTTATGGCTGGTCACACCTACATAAGGGTCGAAACCCACATTTAGTCAATTGTTTAGTGTCCCTACCAAGAAGTTTCCTTTTGTTTGGAAGTTTGTTTCTTAAGTTTTGATATAGTAAATCAGTGCCACGCACAGACATTTTGGGTGGCATGTGCTCAACAACACAAAAATAATACAAAATTAAGGGCACCCACAAGACTTATTGAGCAATTATTACAAGAACAAGGGAAAGCAGCCCAATCCGATGAGTATTTTGCAAAACTATTATGAACTGGAATAAATGCTGCACTTAACAATGACCAATACAATTCCAGTCAAAATAGAAGATAGCAAAAAATATATATATACACACTGTAGCCTACCTACCATTACTATAATCCAAATCCATGTCACTATCATGCATCCCAGTGGTTTCCAAACTTTGACCGCGACCCCCAAAAAGGAATCGTAGAAAACGTGTGACTCCCGCGCACGCAAATCTATGCACAAATGTAGCCTGTCATTACAGCCATAAACGGTGACGCAAAATAGGCTACAGAAATAAACTGCATTTTACACCTGCATTTGGAGCTGAAAGTCATTCATGTTAGCAGCCAATATCAACTAGGTATACACTACCGTTCAAAAGTCATAGAAATTTTATTAGATTTTAATAAAAAGCACATTGTCCATTAAAATAACATCAAATTGATCATAAATACAGTGTAGACATTGTTAATGTTGTAAATGACTATTGTAGGCTTACAGAGGCCCATTATCTGCAACCATCACTCCTGTGTTCCAATGGCATGTTGTGTTAGCTAATCCAAGTTGATCATTTTTTTAAAAGGTTAACTGATTAGAAAACCCTTTTGCAATTATGTTAGCACAGCTGAAAACTGTATTGCTGATAAAAGCAACAATATAACAACTGGCATTCTTTAGACTAGTTGAGTATAACTTTCTGAAACTCGTCAGTCCATTCTTGATCTGAGAACTGATGGCTATTCCACGAGAGAAATTGCCAAAAAAACTGAAGATATCGTCCAACGCTGTGTACTACTCCCTTCACAGAACAGCGCAAACTGGCTCGAACCAGAATAGAAAGAGTGGGAGGCCCCGATGCACAACTGAGCAAGAGAACAAGTACATTAAGAAGGTCTAGTTTGAAAAACAGATTAGCCAGTTAGCTTGGGTGCTTGACTGCAGTTGTGAGGTCAGAAAGCTTGGATCAACCCTACTGCTCGGCCAGAGTGTCCAGGGCACTCTGAACGCTCCAATTTACGAACAGACAATCTCACAACACTCTGAATTTACGAACGCCCAGAGCACACTCTGGCACTCCAGATCAAATTTACGAACACACCCTTGGACTAAGAAAACATATGCTTCATGACACTGTCAAGAAGCAGTATGACCATCATAATCATATAAGCCAGATAAACCTATCACACAGTTAAAGTCAGAAGTTAACATACACCTTAGCCAAATACATTTAGCCAAATACATTTAAACTCTGTTTTTCACAATTCCTGACATTTAATCAGAGTAAAAATTCCCTCTCTTTGGTCAGTTAGGATGACCACTTTATTTTAAGAATGTGAAATGTCAGAGAGAGTGATTGATTTCAGCTTTCATTTCTTTCATTCTTTCAATTCCCAGTGGGTCAGAAGTTTACATACCCAATTAGTATTTAGTAGCATTTCCTTTAAATTGTTAAACTTGGGTTAAATGTTGAGTAGCATTGCACAAACTTCCCACAATAAGTTGGGTGAATTTTGGCCCATTCCTCCTGACAGAGCTGGTGTACCTGAGTCAGGTTTGTAGGCCTTCTTGCTCGCACATGCTTTTTCCAGTTCTGCCCACAAACTTTCTATAGGATTGAGGTCAGGGCTTTGTTATGGCCACTCCAATACCTTGACTTTGTTGTCCTTAAGCCATTTTGCCACAACTTTGGAAGTATACTTGGGGTCATTCTCCATTGAGAAGAGCCATTTGCAACCAAGCTTTAACTTCCTGACTGATGTCTTGAGATATTGCTTCAATATATCCACATAATTTTCCTACCTCATGTTGCCATCTATTTTGTGAAGTGCACCAGTCCCTCCTGCAGCAAAGCACCCCCACAACATGATGCTGCCACCCCGGTGCTTCACTGTTGAGATGGTGTTCTTCGGCTTGCAAGCCTCCCCCTTTTTCCTCCAAACATAATGATGGTCATTGTGGCCAAACAGTTTTATTTCTATTTCATCAGACCAGAGGACATTTCTCCAAAAAGTACAATCTTTGTCCCCATGTGCAGTTGCAAACCATAGTCTGTTTTTTTTATGGCAAGCTGCCCTTGTGCACTGCCCTATGGGACTCCCAGTTGGCAAGCGTTTCTCTCACTCTAAAAACATAAATACATTTTTGGCCTAATACATTTTTGGCCTTTACAAGTATTATTTTGGGCATTATTCAGATTACAAATTGCTCACTTTAATTGTTAAAAAAAAATTTGCCTCCAAAATATCATTCTATATTATCAAGTTGATGGCACAGTCATATAGCCCAGCACCTACATAAAGCTGAGTGACTCACTCATTCATGGCTTTGGATCAAAATAAATAAGTACCAACATTCTTTCTATTAAAGAAATGTTTTGGTTATCCTGACCTGGACACCATGTACAGTATTAGAATAGCCCATAGCAGGATAATATACCTTTACCAACACCTCTCTGTATTTTGATAATTTATGGATGGGGCTTCCCGAGTGGCGCAGCTGCATCACAGTGCAAAATGCTACAGGTGCAGGTTCGATACCTGTGCCGGCCGCCACCGGGAGACCCATGAGGCGGCATTTGGTTTTTATTTTAGAATCCTCTATGCAATTATTGGTGGAGAGTCACGTCACATTTTTCCATATACTGTAGGCCTACCGTAGTTGACATGAGTCTCACTAGTGTTGAGTAATGTGCTGTTAAAAGTAGTGTAGGTCTTAGGTATTGGTACTGCAATTATACAATTAGGGTGTAGAAATGTTATGCTCTTAGTGTAACCTTTATTTAACTAGGCAAGTCAGTTAAGAACAAAGTCTTATTTACAAGGACAGTCTACTCCTTCCTCCTCATCGGGGAATTGAACCCCGGTCTCCCACGTGCCCGCACGACACGGGATTCTTTAGCTAAATAGCCCAGTACTGTAGCCTACTGTTGCACAGCCCCATATTTTCCGTTCCATCCTAACGGAAACCCAGAGGGTTTTTCGCTTTTCTTGGAATAGAAACGCCATAATATTAAGCAACATTTCTTAAAATCAGTCCCATACACCATGTTCTTACAAAACAAGGTTGTAAAATCTCTAGTACAGCCACTATTGAAGGCTATCAACTGATTCTCAAAGATGCACTCTGGTGGTCAAAATAGCATTAATGGTAACAGTGGTTGACACTTAATTAACGTGCCATAGAATTCTGCCGCACCATGCAAGCTGTGCTGTAGTACACTGCAACTTTTAAAGGACAAATCACTGTATGCACTTGTGATAAAAAAAAAAATAATAAGATCATGATCCTCTGTGGCTCTATGAGCGCTCTGATGGAGTATTTTGAATGATTTTATTTCAGGAGAAAATATATACATTTTGGCAAATTTTTATTTGCTTAAGCCTATTGGATATGACGTATTTTCAAAAAGTAGGTTACTTCCGCATGATTGCAAGAATTATTTTGGACAATAAAAAAAGTACACTGTGCACCCGCCAACTTCCCTTCAATTTGCATGGCTGAAAATATCTTACCGGAGAAAGCATCTGAACGACCGAAACGGCGCCCCTCTGTCTTACTATATGATGCCCATGTATCTGATACCGTCTGGCCGAGAAGAGTATGGCATGCCATAATCTTTTTTACAAGACAGCATCAGATACATGGGCTACTCATACTGAGACAGAGAGGTGCTGTTCCGCGTCTTTCTGTCAGAGCGTGTCTCAGTCAAATAAATAATCAATATTTAAAGATGTACAATACAGAAAACTGCTCTGCCATTTCCTGGTTGCTAAAATTCGAAACAGTTCGCCTAATTTCAGTTTGTGTGACAAAACAAGCAAGTATAATGTAGAGAATCATTGTACCGTTTAAACTGCTGTGAAAAATACAAAAAGATATTGAAGCTGTACAAAACCGTATGTAAAAGACGCAAAAACTAATCTTAAGTAGCGTAGAAATACTGCACATAGAACCTATCGCTTTTTAGACGTGCTTTCAATGAGAACGACAGATCTATTACTCACATTTTGTCGGGTCAAATCAAATTTTAATTTGCCACATGCACCAAATACAAGCCCTAGAACAACAATGCAGTTAAGAAAATAGACTAAAACTAAAAGTGAAAAAAGTAACAATAAAGAGGCTAGAGGGGGTGCAGGTTAGAGGAGGTAATATGTACATGTAGGTTAGGGGTAATGTGACTATGCATAGATAATAAACAGTGAGTAGCAGCAGTGAAAAAAAAAAAATGCAAATAGTCCAGGTAGCCATTTGATTAATTGTTCAGTAGTCTTACAGCTTTGGACCTGGACTTGGCGCTCCGGTACCGATTGCCCTACTGGAGTCATTGACCATTTTTGGAGTCTTCCTCTGACACTGCCTAGTCTAGAATCTGGATGTCAGGAAGCTTGGCCCCTCTAATGTATTGGGCCGTACTACCGTCTAGAAGTCAGATGCCAAGCAGTTGCCAAACCAGGCGGTGATGCAACCGGTCAGGATGCTCTCGATGGCGAAGCTGTAGAACTTTGAGGATCTGAGGGCCCATGCCAAATCTTTTCAGTTTCCTGAGGGGGAATAGGTGTTGTCGTGCCCTCTTCATGACTGTTTGGTGCATTTGGACCATGATAGTTTGTTGGTGATGTGGACACCAAGGAACTTGAAGCTCTCAACCCACTCCACTACAACCGCATCGATGTGAATGGGGGCGTGTTTGGCCCTCCTTTTCCTGTAGTTCACAATCAGCTCCTTTATCTTGCTCATGTTGAGGGAGAGGTTGGTCTCTGACCTCCATATAGGCTGACTCATCGTTGTCGGTGATCAGGCCTAGCACCGTTGTGTTGTCAGCAAACTTAATGGTGTTGGAGTCATGCTTGGCTATGCAGTCATGGGTGAACAGGGAGTACAGGAGGGGCCCCGTGTTGAGGATCAATGTGTTGTTGCCTACCCTTACCACCTGGGGGCGGCCTTAACACCTTCCAGAATAAGAAGAAGAACAAAAAAAATCAACCGAGGCTCAGTTTGAGTTTACCTGGTCGGTGCCGGCGCTGCTGTTGGTGCCTGTGCTGGTGTCAGGAATCCTTAAATGTAGGCTCTGGAGGAAATATGTTGTCTGCATCTATAGCACAATGAAAATCAAATAATTACACTAGCAACGTAGGCCTACAGTACATGCTCAAAGTCCCCAAACTATCACTATTTCTTCAGTTTTAATGCTATTCTGCCTGCAATAACAGTGAACGAACGCACCGTTGCGGATGTTACGTCATGTTGCTATGAAAAAACGAAAGCTGCTTTGTTACCATAAGGAGGAGAGGTTAATACATATCTCTTACCTGAAAGTACACAGTCCAGTATGGGATAAGAGCAAAGAACACTGGAAGAATTTTCAGCAGTGCTTTCACCTCCTCCACTTTCTCCTCAGGGAATCTCCCTCCATAAGTCACCTTAGCTCCATCAAGCATGGTTGGCTTAGCCCTTAACAAGAGAAGAATAACACAATTGAACAACTTTAAAAAGATCTACTGCACGTTTTGATAGGGGCTGTACAATTCTGTAAATATTCCTTAAACATAAACTCAGCTACTATTAAACTAAAATGCTGGAGATAAGAGACTTATATCAGGCCTTTTTTGTTTATGTCTCTCCTTTAAAAAAATGGCACTTCTGGCAAAAGGACCCATTTCCTACTAAAGCCTATAATCCCTATCTCTTGAGAAAAAGCCTTAATAAGGAATTCTTGAAACGCTGTAGGATTGGCCAACTTAAAACAATGTTAAGTTCTTGAACTGATTGTGCTACTTAGGTTCAAAGTCAAGCAACAGCACATCAGAATAACTTCCTCCACAATGAATGATAGGGAAGACCACAAAAAAAAAGTACAGGCTGGGGATCAAAGAAGGGTTTAACATAAAGATAGGGTAACCAGACGTCCCCGTTTTCCAGGGACAGTCCCCGTTTTTGGTGGCATGTCCCCGGCTGGAGCTGTCCCCAGAAATGTCCCCTTTTTAACTGTGCGTTAAAAACAGACTGCAAAGTGAAATAATATTATACGTGGCAAGACCGGGCAGCAGAGTCTACCGGTTGACGTCTCAATCGCGTTGTGCTTGTTTTGTCCAGCAGAGGGGGCTGCTAGCTATATCAGCTTCATTCACTCTTCTTCTTCTAAGTTCTTGCTCACGCTAGTTTTAGAGAAAACTGCTGTGGAAAACTCAGCCAGAAGCTAGCAAGTGTCAAGTGAATCCACGACATCACCACAAACAAAGTTACACTTGTTTGAGATACTAGCGAATGTCACAATTTATTATATAGATAGATGCTCTGCTTTATAAGGTCTTAAATAGCTATTGTTAGCTAGCATAACCTATGTCGACTAAGTTATCTAGGTTGCCAGCCACTGTCATGGTAACTAGGTTAAAAAACGTAAACATGCAGTGGACGGGCTATTTTGAAAATATGATTATATTAAAATAATGCAATTACTTATGGAGAATATTTATTTGTAGATTACAATTTTAATGATTTGGCATTATAAGTAGTGTGAAAATATATTTTGACATTTTCATGGATACATTAGCAAAATGTTTTCTGTTAGAGAGTGGAGAGGAGGAAGACTGGATAGGAAGAAGCGTGAAAGATAGGAGGAAAGGTAAAGATATGATTACAGAGCCTGCCAATTTATTATTGCAAACAATCTTTTTAGATAAAATACAAAAATGAAGCAAGCAATGGGAATCTGTTAACTAAAGTATTTGATCTAATAGTGTACTATATATTAGTGTAGGGGGCAGTATTTTGATGTTTGGATGAAAAACATACCCAAATGAAACTGCCTATTTCTCAGGCCCAGAATATGCATATACTTGTCAGATTAGGATAGAAAACACTAAAGTTTCCAAAACTGTAAAAATATTGTCTGAGAGTACAACAGAATTGATATTGCAGTCAAAAACCTGAGGAAAATCCAACCAGGAAGTGCTGTTTTTCCTGAGACCTCTGTTCCATTGCATGCCTTCCCTTCATTTAAAGGGAAATCAACCAGATTCCTTTCTCTATGGCTTCCACATGGTGCGTACAGTCTTTAGACAGTTTCAGGCTTTTATTCTGAAAACTGAGAGAAAGATCACATCACATCAGTGGATGGCTGGGTGCCAGCAGAGTTTTGCATGCGCAACAGCTTGGAGCAGACATTTTCTCTCTCTCTCCTATTGAAAAAGCTACGGTCCGGTTGAAATATTATTGATTATTTTTTGTAAAAACAACCTGAGGATTGATTATAAAAAACATTTGACATGTTTCTACGAACTTTACGGATACTATTTGGAATTTGTCTGCCCCATCGTGACCGCTCGAGCCTGTGGATTTCTGAACAAAACGCACCAACCAAATGGAGGTATTTTGGATATAAAAATAATCTTTATTGAACAAAAGGAACATTTATTGTGTAACTGGGAGTCTCATGAGTGTAAACATCTGAAGATCAAAGGTAAGTGATTCATTTTATTGCTTTTCTGACCAATCTACTTTGCTGCTAGCTGTTTGTAATGTTTTGGCTCCTGAGAGAGATGTCCTAACGTAAACGCTTGGATAGCTTTTGCTGTAAAGCTTTTTTGAAATCTGACAAGCCAGGTGGATTAACAACAAGCTAAGCTGTGTTTTGCTATATTGCACTTGTGATTTCATGAAAATTAAATATTTTTAGTAATTTAAAATTTGGCGCTCTGCAATTCAGCAGCTCTTTCCAATAAACAGAAATGCCATTTTAATGACATGAGAGAATTTCCATTTATACGCTCAGGTCAAGATGATAGAATGGTTAACTGCACCCTTTGTAATTCCTCTTTTCCAATTGGCAGCGGGGGAAGAATGGCAGTGGTAGAGCATCAGACAAAAAAAGCATAAATCCCCTCTGATTGCCCATGTTGGTATGCCCTCTGTCACCACATTCTTCAAGAAGGTAGCCTTCCCAAGAAGAATATGCTTTAGCTGTGCAGGAGGGTGTCTTTGCATACCACACTATGCGACACAATCATAGTTACAGATCTATGGACTGCACAGCACAACTGACACGAAAGCTTTATGAGCCGAAGTCTACATGTGCTCGGACAAAATGTGAAGCCATAGTGAGTAACGTGTTAGCACCATGGGCAACTACTTTGGTAACAGGACCTAGACCACGTTGAATTTGTGTCCCTGTCCATTGATGCATCCAATCATGGACATGTAAAGCTGCTGCCAGTAGTAGTCAGATATATGGTGGCAACACATCTGTGGAAACAAAACTGCATGATTTTGTTGAATTGAAAGGAGAAACAGCAGAGGAGGTTGCAGCAGTGGTCCTGGTGGTCATCCAAAAATGTAACCTGCAAAACAAAGTTGTGGCATTCTCTGCCAACAACACAAATACCAACTTTGGAGGACTGAATAGGCTGGGGAGGGTCAATGTCCATACCAAAGTTAAAAATGCTCTGCAGTGAGAGGTGATTGGCATCATTCATAACACAGCCAGAACAGCTTTGGATATGATTCCCCTTGATGTTGAGTACCTGCTCAAAGATATTTGGATAGTTTCATATTTTCACCATCAGAGTAGAAGACTGAAGAGCTTTTGTGAGTTTGTTGGCCAGGAGTACCATAACATTTTAGGACACAGCTATGTTCGCTGGCTGTCCATGCTCCCTGCTCTAGAAAGAGTGCTTAAAAAGGTATGTGCCATTGAAATCCTTTTTTCTTTCTGAAGACAAATGACCTGTTGTCCTGCGAGCAATGTTCGAAGATCCACTGACTGAACTTTGGCTGGCCTTTGTCCATGGAAACTTGACCATATTCAGTGACATTATCAAGATGCTTGAATAACAGGACTGCTGTGCTGTGGAGTCAGCTGCAATTCTGAGAAACATTGAGGCAAAATTGACTGCAAGGTGTGATGACAACTTCATTCCGGTTTTGGTCAGAGGACTTCTGAGAGAGCTAGAGGGAAATGGAGCAATGTCTAAAGAGAGCTTTCTCAAAACATCCCAATCATTTTTCACTGTGGCTGTGAACTACTTGCAAGCATGGGGAAAGCACACAGATCTAAAATATTTACATTGTCTCCTTTTAAAAAGGCAACCTCAGCATGAAGAGATCCAGAAGGCAGCAGGCACACTGCAGGAAAAATGCCCCAATATGACCATCAATGAGGATGCATTGTTTGATGAGGTTACTGGCCTGCAAGAGTTCCTAAAGGGGGGAATCGCTTGAACAATGGAAAACATTGGAGATACCGCTTAGTCAGAGATGGAGAACGGTGGTTACAAACTTCAAAGAGAACGACATCCCACACTAACGTGGCTAGATTAGCCAAGTTGTCAAGTGCTTATCTGGAAGTAATGCACCAGTCGAGAGTGTTCTCCCAAATGAATGATATATGGACAGCAGCAAGAAATAGGTTCACTGTTCCTACCATCAAGGCCATGCTTATTGTGAAGACGAACTTCAACCTCCCCTGCCAGGAGTTCATGGAAAAGCTGGCCAAAGACAGAGCAATCCTGAAGAAGATACATTCTGCTGAGAAATATACAGATTAGGTTGGTATAAGTATATTATGTAGTTAACAACTTAATTAAGAAATAAGACGATGAGATTGGTAAGTACACTGCTCAAAAAAATAAAGGGAACACTAAGATAACACATCCTAGATCTGAATGAATTAAATATTCTTATTAAATACTTTTTTCTTTACATAGTTGAATGAGCTGACAAAATCACACACAAATTATCAATGGAAATCAAATGTATCAACCCATGGAGGTCTGGATTTGGAGTCACACTCAAAATTAAAGTGGAAAATGAGAACTACAGGCTGATCCAACTTTAATGTAATGTCCTTAAAATGAGGCTCGGTAGTGTGTGTGGCCTCCACGTGCATGTATGACCTCCCTACAACGCCTGGGCATGCTCCTGATGAGGATGGATGGTCTCCTGAGGGATCTCCTCCCAGACCTGGACTAAAGCATCCGCCAACTCCTGGACAGTGCAACGTGGCATTGGTGGATGGAGCGAGACATGATGTCCCAGATGTGCTCAATTGGATTCAGGTCTGGGGAACGGGCGGGCCAGTCCATAGCATCAATGCCTTCCTCTTGCAGGAACTGCTCACACACTCCAGCCACCTGAGGTCTAGCATTGTCTTGCATTAGGAGGATTCCAGGGCCAACCGCACCAGCATATGGTCTCACAAGGGGTCTGAGGATCTCATCTCGTTACCTAATGGCAGTCAGGCTACCTCTGGCTAGCACATGGAGGGCTGTGCGGCTCCCCAAAGAAATGCCACCCCACACCATGACTGACCCACTGCCAAACCGGTCATGCTGGAGGATGTTGCAGGCAGCAGAACGTTCTCCACGGCATCTCCAGACTGTCACATGTGCTCAGTGTAAACCTGCTTTCATCTGTGAAGAGCACAGGGCGGCAGTGGCGAATTTGCCAATCTTGGTGTTCTCTGGCAAATGAAAAACATCCTGCACGGTGTTGGGCTGTAAGCACAACCCCCACCTGTGGACGTCGGGGCCTCATACCACCCTCATGGAGTCTGTTTCTGACCGTTTGAGCAGACACATGCACATTTGTGGCCTGCTGGAGGTCATTTTGCAGGACTCTGGCAGTGCTCCTCCTTGTACAAATGCGGAGGTAGCGGTCCTGCTGCTGGGTTGTTGCCCTCCTATGGCCTTCTCCACGTCTCCTGATGTACTGGCCTGTCTCCTGGTAGCGCCTCCATGTTCTGGACACTACGCTGACAGACACAGCAAACCTTCTTGCCACAGCTCGCATTGATGTGCTATCCTGGATGAGCTGCACTACCTGAGCCACTTGTGTGGGTTGTAGACTCCATCTCATGCTACCACTAGAGTGAAAGCACCGCCAGCATTCAAAAGCGACCAAAACATCAGCCAGGAAGCATAGGAACTGAGAAGTGGTCTGTGGTCCCCACCTGCAGGACCACTCCTTTATTGGGGGTGTCTTGCTAATTGCCTATAATTTCCACCTGTTGTCTATTCCATTTGCACAACAGCATGTGACATTTATTGTCAATCAGTGTTGCTTCCTAAGTGGACAGTTTGATTTCACAGAAGTGTGATTGACTTGGAGGTACATTGTGTTGTTTAAGTGTTCCCTTTACTTTTTTGAGCAGTGTATTTCACATATACTATTGTCTGTTTTTTAAATTTTGCTCATGTTCTCCTCTGCTCTTATTCTACCAGGACCACTGAATGGCTGTTCAGATCAGACAGTTCTGTCTTGTCTGTAGTGTTTCTGTAGTATAGTTGTTTTCTGTCTATCACAGTGTGCCTGTTAAGACTAAATACATGAAACCGGAATTGTCCCCATTTTTTATTTCATAGATAATAACATTGGATATTTTAATGATAGATTGACCGCCGAACTGGAAATGTCCCCGGTTTTAATGTCAGAAATCTGGTCACCTTACATAAAGAGCTACGATCAACACCTAGTGGTGTGGTACTATCTTGGATTAGAGAACAACCATAACATAGCCTTCTTTTTTACCCCAAAGTAGATTAGAACATGTTTGCTACAAAGTCAAGATTGTGTTTCCATTGAGATCAGATAGAGCACAGCCTCTTTCACACCTTTTATCTAGCCTACATATAGATACTGATACTACTAAAGACGCATTTCAATTGGAATTTTGAAGTCAACCCAGGTTGGGCTTAGACTGCCTCCAGAAATGACAAATGATGTCATGTTGCTAGGTACCCAATATGTGACTGCAGCTAGCTTAGCTAATGTTACTAGCTAGCAAGATGTTGAAGACTTTAATTCACCATCACCATGCAGTAAATAACATTACTTATACTCCTGCCAGTTCCAGCCAGACTCAGCCATGTATGTAGCTTGCCGACATTAGCTAGCTAGGTAAACGGTTAGCGCCGATGCTAGCATAACAAGGTAGCTAGCATTCGAGAGCTGACTTTTCTTATAAAAGTTTGTGTAGTACAAAAATGAATGAAGGATCCAGCTATGGTGGTAATTTGCACCATGTGTGACTACTGCAGTAGTGCTTGTCCATGTCCTAGCTAACAGCAACAAGCCCAGGCGAGCTAGCTAACTAAAAATGTTGACAGCATCCAGCAGTGATCAGCTTGGTGGCTGAAAAGTAAAAGGCGTCTCCAGCTAGAATTCTAATCGAGCTGGCACCAGTTGTGAAACTGGGCTGCGCTGGCCCGGATTTCCCTCTACCCAGCTTGAATTTGAGATTTCCATTTGAGCCACCTTGAATTTGGCCCTAATTGTATGTGCCATTGGAAACGGGGCTTTAGTAACAGCAGTGATCTGCCTGGCCCCTCTTACCGTAGCAGGTTGGGCTCTTTGGGCTGTGTGTTGCAGAAGGCATAAACCAGGATCTTGAACAGGTCAGTGAAGGCACTACCGTCAGCAGGCTTGTTGATGAAGACTGTGCGCCCCAGCAGGAACACCAGGAAAGAGACACCCAGGCACACAGCTGGAATTATGTACCCCAATTGGAAGTTGATGTTCTGCTGGATGTAGGCCACACCACCCAGGGACAAGATGGCACCCAGGTTGATGCACCAGTAGAACCAGTTGAAGAACCTGCGAGTGGCCTCTGGGCCACGATCTTTTACCTGTGAGGCAAAAGGGATTGTCATGGCATTCTGCTCTCCATGAGCATCTTTAGGAAACAAAACAGAATAGTAGTATCATATCAAACTGAAGACATAGGCCTAACATTGCTATCTAATAAGAGAAACACCCTAATTATATTAAACATTTTATTGTATATCCCATCTTTCAATGGCAGCGAATGAGTGTATAACATCCACGTGATAAACAGTGCTAACATCTTCCTTTTATTCCGTGCTTGACAAAAAAAAAATGGGAAGAGAACTTTGTGAAAAGCAATAAGTTATTTCTAGTAACTTATGAATAGGCTAATCTAATCATGTTTTACAGGTGAACAAGATTTCTATGAATCCTGCTCAGTGGCATTTACCTTTTTTCCTCAATATTACTTTGTGAATCCCATAGAAACCTGGGCAATCAAAATGAAACAAATCTAAACCAATCACACATCAGAAATGTGGTAAATGACAATGGGATTGAAATCTATGCTAATCAGTCACCAACTCTGAAAACATTTTGGGACAGCCTGGGTTAGCTAGATCAGATTTCCCACTGAAATGGGCTTTCCTCTTTCATTAAGGGTCTTACAGGTAGGCCTAATCTAGAATTGTGATGAGAAACTTAACAGGACAAATGTGAGTTTCACTTCCTAAATTGATGTACAATTACTCATCTAGCATTCTTCTCAGCCTTAGATGACTGGTGTGTTGACCAGACCTGATGGATGGCATTACCCAAATGTAACTTCATGATGAAAATTACAAAAGGGTAAACCAGCAGGGGCCTGGCTGATTGAGTTCTCGTGGTAAATGTAGAGAGATGACAGGCGTACTAGATCAACATTTAGCCTATTCCACAACTACCATTTCAGTCCATATACAAGGCTGAACAATGTAAGATCATGTTCAGAACCTTTCAGACTTTATAAATTAGGCTGTTATATATATACTCTTAAACTCACATATGGGATAACATTAGCAACAATGCATTAGCAACAGTGTAAAGTACAATACATTCATTGAGTTTTCATTTTGACCTTAGAAGCCCTTCTGAATAAGTCTTATTCATAAGCTTTACTGTACCTGGTCGGCCCCAAATGGAGTGATGTTGGACTTTACTGTTCCTACACCTAGGGCGATGAGAACAAGGCCTATGTAGATCACTGGCCCACAGTAAGGTGCCCGTGTGGGGCAGGTCACATTGCTTGGAGGAGTACTGTTTGAGCTCAAACACTCTGCAGGTTGCACTGGAAATGCAATTTCATCACCACATAGGGCATTCCTGGAGTAGTCATATGTGATAAATGGGAAAAACAGCATGCCAAGGAAGTATAGAATCAAACTGCCAGCAATGGTCCAGAACTTGCCCAGATATGCATCAGCCAGCCAGCCACCAAATGGTGAGATCAGGTATGTAACCCCCATGAACATCAGGGGGGCCTGGCTGGCCTCAGTCCCATCCCAATAAAATGGGCTACTGTTAAGGAAAAGAACCAGGTTGGAAGTGATGCCATAGAATGCGACTCGTTCCAATGATTCTGCAAGCAGAATCGTTGCACACGCCAGTCTTCTGCCCTGGAACACTGACACAGTCCTGCACACAGAGCTGCTGTCCAAAAGAGGGGTGTTCTCACTGGCATTCCTGCTGGCCATCGTCAGCGGACTTGTTGACTTGAGATGTTTACTGGAAACGGTCAACACTAAACAAAATGAACACGAGATTATGATACGACGCGTTATGACAATAATTGCAACAGTTAAGATGTTGGAGAAATTACAACAGGGTTGCTCAGTTTGAGAGACACTTGCTAGCCAGCTCAGTTTGAGACACTTGCTAAATTTGGTGTGTTTCCTGACACCAGCATACTAACTTTATTATGATTTGCATATTAACATTGAGAAGTAGTATACTGTACCTTCAATTAATGACACACTTTCCAACGTCTGGCATTTAGCCTCCTATCTTATCAGTTTGTGCTCGACATGCCACAAAATAAATTGTTCAGAAGAGTGAATATCTACTCGGGTAACTAGTAATGAAACGGACAATCACACACTGCCTGTCAAAGCACTGGCGCGTGACTGTAAATTCGTTCAGCAACATCTAAATTGTGCTTTTTTCCGCATACCGTAAATAGATGGATCGACGTCACAGTTTAAGCGAATGAGGCAGTTAACACCTACATTTTACAAATCTGCGTTTTGTTCCGTTGCTGTGCTATTTAGTCCGCCCACTTAATGTATTTAGTGAAGCTCCATTGACCGGAATGGAAACAGGCTTATACGCTATTGGTCGAAAAGGGAGATATTCAATACTATTTTCATCAACACTTCCTGGAGGGCTTGCATATACGTAAGAAGGCGGGGTAAGGGTGTATGAATAGTCATGAGTCTCGACATAGATCCCGTTGGGTGATTGGTTGAGCCTACTTTATTTTATTTATTTTATTTTACCTTTATTTAACCAGGTAGGCAAGTTGAGAACAAGTTCTCATTTACAATTGCGACCTGGCCAAGATAAAGCAAAGCAGTTCGACAGATAAAACGACACAGAGTTACACATGGAGTAAAAACAAACATACAGTCAATAATGCAGTATAAACAAGTCTATATACAATGTGAGCAAATGAGGTGAGAAGGGAGGTAAAGGCAAAAAAAGGCCATGATGGCAAAGTAAATACAATATAGCAAGTAAAATACTGGAATGGTAGTTTTGCAATGGAAGAATGTGCAAAGTAGAAATAAAAAAATAATGGGGTGCAAAGGAGCAAAATAAATAAATAAATAAAAATTAAATACAGTTGGGAAAGAGGTAGTTGTTTGGGCTAAATTATAGGTGGGCTATGTACAGGTGCAGTAATCTGTGAGCTGCTCTGACAGTTGGTGCTTAAAGCTAGTGAGGGAGATAAGTGTTTCCAGTTTCAGAGATTTTTGTAGTTCGTTCCAGTCATTGGCAGCAGAGAACTGGAAGGAGAGGCGGCCAAAGAAAGAATTGGTCTTGGGGGTGACTAGAGAGATATACCTGCTGGAGCGTGTGCTACAGGTGGGAGATGCTATGGTGACCAGCGAGCTGAGATAAGGGGGGACTTTACCTAGCAGGGTCTTGTAGATGACATGGAGCCAGTGGGTTTGGCGACGAGTATGAAGCGAGGGCCAGCCAACGAGAGCGTACAGGTCGCAATGGTGGGTAGTATATGGGGCTTTGGTGATAAAACGGATTGCACTGTGATAGACTGCATCCAATTTGTTGAGTAGGGTATTGGAGGCTATTTTGTAAATGACATCGCACTTGAGTGCGTGACGCCACACCGACCAATTGTGAAACCCAGCTTCAGCTTGATCACCAAATTAATTGGGAAATAAAAGCATCAGCAGCTACCTACCAATCTATTTTAGCTTAACTGTCCAATCGTTAAAAGAACGAGCACACTAATTGTTATTTTTACCTTTCCACAAACGGTCTGGTATGTGTTGCTTTATGTAAGAAAGTTAACCTAAATGTATCAAAGAATAGGTCATGCATCCACGATTAGTTAGTGTGTACTACCTGGCCAGTAAACTCGCTAACTAGCTATCCTCCTAAATGCGGTGGTCAGTGGATAAACTACATTGAAAATATTTGTCGCCAGTTATTGTTGCCGATGGTGTAATTATGTCTAACCAATTATTTATTTACACTAGATGGCCGTTAGGGGGCGCTGTGTTGAAGCCTCCGTGCCTCCATCTTGGCACTAACTGACGTTGTAAAAAAATATTTTGGAAGCTGTAGAAATGCATTTCTTAATATCTACATTCGTTTTTGCCACATTTATTCATACAACTACATACATACTTTTAAATTATTGCAAGGAAACAAGCAGGGAGTAGGCCTCGAACCCTCGACCTACTAGCCCGAATTCCAGCGCGCTATCGACTGTGCTCCAAAAGCATTTTCGAGCTGCAGAGTCGTTACATTATATTATGTGCACTAAACATTTATTTAAAGTATTATATTTTTAGATTACTGTCCTCATTACAACAACAAAAATACTTAAATACATGTACTTTGTCCTTGAAACTTTTAATTGAAATACTGTGGAATTCAATGTATTAATATGGAGGGGAGTGACAATGTAGTCCGAACGGTGGCTTCAAAGCCTCTCAATGGCCAATACATAGCATTTACAATCTAGGGTTTATATACATTATTGTGTCTGATCTTTTGGCTAGATAGCTGTCTTGGCGTTCACAATTATCTACTTACTGCATGGCCAATATGCGAGCTAGCTACGATTCAGTCAGTAGCTATCCTTCTAAATGCGGTGGTCACTGGATAAACAAGCTATGAGTTGAACATATGTGGCTGAAAACGAACTAGTAGCTGGTTTTGTTACCCATGGTGGAAGATCTAACCCGCTGATCCTGAAGCATATTTCCCTATGAACTCGCAACGCAAGTCTAGCTAACGTCGCAAATTAGCATTTCGCTAGCTAGCTGAGTTGTTTTGTTAGTAAACGGCTGATATGAATCAAACACTGTAGCTCATCGGTGACAATGTTCTTGGGGCACGGGAATGTCAGATTCGCATTTCAATTGGATGTTTATTGTCATTGAAGTTGGTGGCTACTACTGGTTTAAGTTTCGGAGCGAGCGAAATTGTCCGCCATGTCTTTGTTTTGGTAATGCTGCGTTCAAAACAACTGGGAACTCGGAAATATCTGACTTTAGAGCACTCGAGATAACTGGGAACTCGTGAAAAAAACGACCTCCCACTGGAAAAAAAATGTTTGGAACAGGCATCCAACTCGGAATTTTACGTCGGGACCTCGGGCATCTTTCTAGAGCTCCGACTTCCCGACCTGAATATATTACGGTGTTCGTAAATTCAGAGCATTCAGAGCGCACACCGAGGAGTAGGGGTGTGATCGTAAATTCAATCTGGAGTACCAGATTGAGCCCAGGATGTTCATAAATTCACAGCGTTGTCAGATTTTCGGTTAGTAAATTCAGAGCGCACACTGGACACTCTGGCCGTTCATAAATTCAATCTGCAGTACCAGACTGCGCTAAATTCAGAGCATTGTCAAATTCAGAGCATTGTCGGATTTTAAATTCAAAGAGTTTTTTGCTCTGGGAGAGTTCAAAGCGCACACTAGACGCCATCTATTATACCATCTATTGCCTATGCCTCTCGGTCATCGCTCATCCATATATGTATATGTACAGCAGCAAGAAAAAGTCTGTGAACCCTTAGGATTTACCTGGATTTCTAAATAAATTTGACATCAAATTTAATCTGATCTTCATCTAAGTCACAACAATAGACAAACACAGTGTGCTTAAACTAATCACACACAAATTATTGTATTTGTCTTGTCTATATTGAATACATAATTGAAACATTCACAGTGTAGGTTGGAAAAAGTATGTGACTTCTCAAAAAGCTAATTGGAGTCAGGAGTCAACTAACCTGGAGTTGAATCAATGAAACGAGATTGGATCCTATATCCATCCTGCCCTGCCTTTCTAAAGTCTTCGAAAGCCAAGTTAATAAACAGTTCACTGACCATTTCGAATCCCACCTTACCTTCTCCTCTGTGCAACCCGGTTTCCGAGCTGGTCATGGGTGCACCTCAGCCACGCTCAAGGTACTAAAAGATATCATAACCACCATCGATAAAAGACAGTCTGTGCATCCGTCTTCATCGACCTGGACAAGGCTTTTGACTTTGTCAATAACGGGATTCTTATCGGCAGACTCAACTGCCTTAGTTTCTCAAATGACTGCCTCACCTGGTTCTGCAACTACTTCTTAGACAGAGTTCAGAGTGTCAAATCGGAGGGGCTGTTGTCCGGACCTCTGGCAGTCTCTGTGGGGGTACCACTAGCATCACTACTGTCGTGTCTTTGGCTATGCCGGATTAAGTGATATGACATGCTATTCTATAAAATCCTTTCTCCATAATTAACATTACCTGATTGAGCTAATCATGTAAATGTAATTAACTAGAGAGTCGGGGCACCAGGAAAGAATACTTATAGAGCTGTAATCTTCCGAATAAACTCTTACAGACCTAGTAAGATTTTACATCAATAGCAGTCAATATTAATCGTCACCTTTATTCAGTCTCATCTGAAAGTTGTAAATTATTGGACATCTTCATGAACCCTGGCTAACAAGTTGAATCAGCAATACAAAATTGGGTTTAATGATTTATTTACTAAATACCTAACTAATCACACAGAATTACACACACATAATTAATCATAACTTGATTACAAATTACGTCATAAAGGAAAACGTCCCTAGCGGGCGGAACAGATATGACAGCTTGTTACACAAAAGAGGCTGGGTTTGAGTGAAAGAGCGGGAAGACTGAGAACCAAAGGAAGAAGCTGTGCTATCGTAAATACAGTATTTTATGCATTCTACATTACCGCCCATTTGGAAAAGGAAAATGCAATAAATATTTACTCTGAACTGCGCTTCGGTAGGTTGGTGGTAGATGGAAGGCCGTGTTGCCCAAACGAGTCCTTTGTCCTTTGAAGAATGTCTCTGGTGGTCAATTGGATATGTTGTAGTAACGTCGTTGTGTGATAGACGGGATACTCTGTCTGTTCCTTCCTAACCCTCGTTTGCAGCTGCTGTTGCTAACTCAACGGCTAGGAGGTATCACTTCTGTAGTGAATAAGAGTTCAAAGTTCATACCATTCACAACCAAAACTCACGCTGAAGTTGGCTTCGTTCTGTAGTTATTTTCTGAACCATTCTGACATCAGACCGTCGTCCTCACATCCTCGGAACAGGAGGTTATATTGTCGTCAAGGCTTTATATAGTAGAGCGAGAAGGGTGTGTCTGAAAAGTTTTATAACCCATGACTCTTCACAGGGACGGGCCACTGATTTAGCAGAACCCTAACCTTATGAAAACCCCATTCTCACATTTTAGAAGCTAAAATCACATTTCATCACATCACAAATAATTTCATATTCAAACATTTAAATTGAACAACAATTCCATGTGAATCCGATAACTCTGATGTGTAGACTTTCCACTGTAGAGTTTATGTCATCTTATCATTGATGAGAATGTCTCAGATGACAACCGAACTGACATCATATTCATTAAGTACCAGTTTCCCCCCACCTTCTGATGTTCCCAGAATCTCTATGTTAACCAAGGGGTTTGCAAATGTAATATCAGCAGGGTAGAGAGAGGAAAAAGGGGGGAAGAGGTATTTATGACTGTCATAAACCTATCCCCAGGCCAACTTCATGACACTACTCTGGACGGTTCTGACTTGGAATATGTTTACAACTGCAAATACCTAGGTGTCTGGCTAAGCTGTAAACTCTCATTCCAGACTCATATTAAACATCACCAATCCAAAATTAAATCTAGAATCGGCTTCCTATTTCGCAACAAAGCCTCCTTCGCTCATTCCGCCAAACATACCCTCGTAAAACTGACAGTCCTACCGATCCTCGAATTTGGCGATGTCATTTACAAAATAGCTTCCGATACTCTACTCAGCAAACGGGATGCAGTCTATCATAGTGCCATCCGTTTTGACACCAAAGCCCATTATACCACCCACCACTGCGACCTGTATGCTCTAGTCGGCTGGCCCTCGCTACATATTTGTCGCCAGACCCACTGGCTCCAGGTCATCTATAAGTCTATGCTAGGTAAAGCTCCGCCTTATCTCAGCTCACTGGTCACGATAGCAACACCCACCCATAGTACGTGCTCCAGCAGGTATATCTCACTAGTCATCCCCAAAGCCAACACCTCTTTTGTCCGCCTTTCCTTCCAGTTCTCTGCTGCCAATGACTGGAACGAATTGCAAAAATCGCTGAAGCTGGAGCCTTATATTTCCCTCACTAACTTTAAACATCAGCTATCTGAGCAGATAACTGATTGCTGCAGCTGTACATAGCCCATCTGTAAATATCCCACCCAATCTACCTACCTCAACTAACTTACCATATTGTTTTTATTGACTTTTCTGCTATTTTGCACACCAGTATTTCTACTTGCACATCACCATCTGCTTATCTATCACTCCAGTGTTAATTTGCTAAATTGTAATTACTTCGCTACTATGGCCTATTTATTGCCTTACCTCCTCAAGCCATTTGCACACACTGTATATAGACATACTTTTTTCTATTGTGTTATTGATTGTACGCTTGTTTATTCCATGTGTAACTCTGTGTTGTTGTTTGTGTCGCACTGCTTTGCCTTATTTTGGCCAGGTCGCAGTTGTAAATGAGAACTTGTTCTCAACTAACTTACCTGGTTAAATAAAGGTGAAATAAAAATAAATTGGAGATTTTGGTTAGAGCTGCACTGCCCCATTAAAAACACTCACAAAATTTGATGTGAACCTTGCCTCAAACAAAAGTGATCTCAGAAAACCCAAGATTAATAATTGTTGCCTTGCATAAAGCTGGAAAGGGTTACAAAAGTATCTCTAAAAGTTAGTCCACGGTAAGACAAATTGTCTATAAATTGAGAAATTTCAGTACTGTTGCTACTCTCCTGTGCCTTTGTGTGCCTACTGTGCCTACTCTCCGTTGCCGTCCTGCAACGACGACTGCAAGAGCACAGCGCAGAATGCTCAATGAGGTTAAGAATAATCCTAGACTGTCAGCTAAAGACTTACAAAAATCTCTGGAAGATGCTAACATCTCTGTGATGAGTCTACAATACGTAAAACACTAAACAAGAATGGTGTTCATGGGAGGATACCATGGAAGAAGCCACAGCTTTCCAAAAAAAACATTGCTGCATGTCTGAAGTTTGCAAAAGAGCACCTGGATTTCCACAGAGCTATTGGAAAAATGTTCTGTAGACAAATTAAACTAAAGTTGTGTTGTTTGGAAGGAACATGCTATGTGTTGAGAAAAAAAGGCACAGCACACCAACATCAAAACCTCATCCCAGCTGTAAACTATGGTGGAGGGAGCATCATGGTTTGGGACAGCTTGCTATCATTGATGGAAAAATGAATTCAAGTTTATCAAGAAATTTTTCAGGAGAATGTAAGGCTATCTGTCCGCCAATTGAAGCTCAACATAAGTTAGGTGTCATAACAGGACAAAAACCCAAAAGAAGGAAGTAAACCAACAATAAAATGCATTGAACAGAAGAAAATATGCCTTCTGGAGTGGCCCAGTCAGTCCTGACCTTCTGGAGTGGCCCAGTCAGTCCTGACCTTCTGGAGTGGCCCAGTCAGTCCTGACCTTCTGGAGTGGCCCAGTCAGAGTCCTGACCTTCTGGAGTGGCCCAGTCAGAGTCCTGACCTTCTGGAGTGGCCCAGTCAGAGTCCTGACCTTCTGGAGTGGCCCAGTCAGTCCTGACCTTCTGGAGTGGCCCAGTCAGTCCTGACCTCAACACGATTGAGATGCTGTTGCATGACCGCAAGAGAGCGGTTCACACCAGACATCCCAAGAATATTGTGAGACTGAAAAAGTTTTGTAAAGAGGAGTGGTGCAAAATTCCTCCTGACCGTTGTGCGGGTCTGATCCGCAACTACAGAAAACGTTTGGTTGAGGTTATTGCTGCCAAAAGAGGGTTAACCTGTTATTAAATCCAAGGGTTCACATACTTTTTCCATCCTGCACTGTGAGTGTTTACAAGGTGTGTTCAATAAAGATGTTACGGTTTTCTAGTAGTGAAGGAGAGTCGGACCAAAATGCGGCGTGGCTATTGAGATTCATGTTTAATAAAACCAAAGTAAACACGAATCAATACAAAACATTAAACGTAATGAAAACCGAAACCGAAACAGCCTATACTGGTGCAAACTAACAGAGAGGACACATAGGACAAAGACACTAAGGACAATCACCCACGACAAACTCTAAGAATATGGCTGCCTAAATATGGTTCCCAATCAGAGACAACGATAAACACCTGCCTCTGATTGAGAACCACTCCAGACAGTCATAGACCTTGCTAGATAACCCCACTAGCTACAATCCCAATACATACACACCAAAACCCCAAGACAAAACACACCACAATACAAAAACCCCATGCCACACCCTGGCCTGACCAAATACATAAAGATAAACACAAAATACTTTGACCAGGGCGTGACAGAACCCCCCCCCCCCCCCCTAAGGTGCGGACTCCCGAACGCACCTCAAAACAATAGGGAGGGTCCGGGTGGGCGTCTGTCCATGGTGGCGGCTCCGGCGCGGGACGTGGACCCCACTCAGTCAATGTCTTAGTCCCCTCTCCCTTCGTCCCTGGATAGTCCACCCTCGCCGCCGACCATGGCCTAGTAGTCCTCACCCAGAACCCCACTGGACTGTGGACAGCTCGGGACTGAGGCAGCTCGGGACTGAGGGGAAACTCGGGAGTGAGAGAAAGCTCAAGAGTGAGAGGAAGCTCAGGAGTGAGAGGAAGCTCAGGAGTGAGAGGAAGCTCAGGCAGGTAGATAGATCTACCAGATCCTGGCTGGCTGGTGGTTTCAGCAGATCCTGGCTGACTGGCAGATCCTGGCTGACTGGCAGATCCTGGCTGACTGGCAGATCTGGAAGAGTCTGGTTGACTGGCAGATCTGGAAGAGTCTGGTTGACTGGCAGATCTGGAAGAGTCTGGCTGACTGGCAGATCTGGAAGAGTCTGGCTGACTGGCAGATCTGGAAGAGTCTGGCTGACTGGCAGATCTGGAAGAGTCTGGCTGACTGGCAGATCTGGAAGAGTCTGGCTGACTGGCGGATCCTGGCAGACTGAAAGATCTGGCTGCTCCATGCTGACTGGCGGCTCTGGCTGCTCCATGCTAACTGGCTGCTCTGGCTGCTCCATGTAGGCTGACAGCTCTGGCGGCTTCTTACAGACTGGCAGCTCTGGCGGCTCCGTGCAGACTGGCAGCTCCTTGCAGACTGGCAGCTCCTTACAGACTGGCAGCTCCTTGCAGACTGACAGCTCCTTGCAGACTGACAGCTCCTTGCAGACTGGCAGCTCCTTGCAGACTGGCAGCTCGGGCTGCTCCATGCAGACTGACATCTCTGGCTGCTCCATGCAGACTGGCAGCTCTGGCTGCTCCATGCAGGCTGGCAGCCCTGGCTGCTCCATGCAGGCTGGCAGCTCTGGCTGCGCTGAACAGGCAGGAGACTCCAGCAGCGCTGTAGAGGAGGAAGGCTCTGGCAGCGCTGAACAGGCGGGAGACTCCGGCAGCGCTGTAGAGGAGAAAGGCTCTGGCTGCGCTGACCAGGCGGGAGACTCCAGCAGTGCTGTAGAGGAGAAAGGCTCTGGCAGCGCTGTAGAGGAGAAAGGCTCTGGCAGCGCTGAATAGACGGGAGACTCCGGCAGCGCAGGAGAGGAGAAAGGCTCCGGCAGTGCTGGAGAGGCGAGGCGCACTGTAGGCCTGATGCGTGGTGCTGGTACTGGTGGTACTGGACCGAGGACACGCACAGGAAGCCTGGTGCGGGAGCACCGAGCCTGCCCAACCTTACTTGGCTCGATGCCCACTCTAGCCCGGCGATACGAGGAGCTGGAATATACCGCACCGGGCTATGCACCTGCACTGGGGACACCCTGCGCACCACTGCATAACACAGTGCCTGCCAGGTCTCTCTAGCCCCCCGGTAAGCACAGGGAGTTTGCGCAGGTCTCCTACCTGGCGTAGCCATACTCCCTGTGAGCCCCCCCCCCCCCCCAATACATTTTTGGGGCTGACTCCCGGGCTTCCTTGTCAACCGTGTTCCCTCGTATCGCCGGCCTGTTCCCATGGAAGGCGATCCCTTCCCGCCAGGATCTCCTCCCATGTGTAGCAACCCTTGCCATCCAATATATCGTCCCATGTCCAATCCTCATTGCGCCGCTGTTGCTGCCTTTGTTGCTTCTCCTGCGGCTCCTGCCTGTTGACACGCCGCTTGGTCTGTTGTTGGTGGGTGATTCTGTTAGGGTTTTCTAGTAGTGAAGGAGAGTCGGACCAAAATGCGGCGTGGCTATTGAGATTCATGTTTAATAAAACCAAAGTAAACACGAATCAATACAAAACAATAAACGTAATGAAAACCGAAACAGCCTATACTGGTGCAAACTAACAGAGAGAACACATAGGACAAAGACACTAAGGACAATCACCCACGACAAACTCTAAGAATATGGCTGCCTAAATATGGTTCCCAATCAGAGACAACGATAAACACCTGCCTCTGATTGAGAACCACTCCAGACAGCCATAGACCTTGCTAGATAACCCCACTAGCTACAATCCCAATACATACACACCAAAACCCCAAGACAAAACACACCACAATACAAAAACCCCATGCCACACCCTGGCCTGACCAAATACATAAAGATAAACACAAAATACTTCGACCAGGGCGTGACAAAAGACATGAAAATTATAATTGTTTGTGTGTTATTAGTTTAAGCAGACCATGTTTGTCTATTGTTGCGACTTATAAAATGTTATGACCAATTTATGCAGATATCCAGGTATTCTAAAGGGTTCACATACTTTTTCTTCCCACTATATATTTTCTTATTACATCCCTTTACTTAGATTTGTGTGTATTGGGTAGTTGTGGAATTGTTAGATTACTTGTTAGATATTACTGCACTGTCAGAACTAGAAGCACAAGCATTTCGCTACACTCGCAATAACATCTGCTAACCATGTGTATGTGACCCATAACATTGGATTTGATTTAGCTGATAGCCAGGCTAGGATACTTAGCTAACCATAGTCTGCCTCCTCTATTCTCCGGAGTATAGGCTAGCTAAGATGGAGCAGAGTCAGGAATTCTTGCGCTTTTGAGAGATCAACAAGGGGTGGATGAGGATCTTGTACAGACCATCGTCAATGAAAAGGTAGGCCTGGCAATGTGGTTGCTAACTTTTATTGGTTTTATAATAAAATAGCTATAGTGCAGGGATGAGAGTGCATCATTGACATTCATTGCACCTGTTAACACTGAAGCCTCGAGTCCAAGAAATTATTCATTTCTGCCTCTGACAATGAAACAATCATAAACACATCTAGGCATGAATCAAATCATGATGGCTCTATAGCAAGCACATTTATTTCTGGGTGGCGAAAGTTGTGTTCTCTGCATGGTTCTCTGCATGGTTGTGCTCTGTATTTACAAATCAGCAGTACGGTAAGGAGCAGGCAAAACAGACTTTCCAATAACCTGAACCATTGTCATGTCACAGTGCTATTTTATGATCTGATCTTAAAATGATCCAGCAGATGACGCTGTTCATGTTGTTCATGTGGCATACATTGGAGTTTGCGCATAGTGTCCTTCGTTTGCATCACAAACATGCATAATTTGGTTATGACAGCTAGCGAGGGTCCTGACTTTTCAGGTTATTGAAATGATTAAGCCTGAAAGTGTAATGAATACTAAGGGAGAAAAAGGTGTAGATTCACATGCAGAGCGCGGCAGGTGTTTATTTCGCCTTCACAGAAGGCAGGAATCGTGGTCACAGGCAGGCAATGGTCATACACAGGTAGGCAAACAGGCAGTTGAATCAAAACTAGGACTGGAGGCGAGAACTGGTTCTCACAAACGAGCTAGGAAAAGGCTTAGTAGAGTCAAAACGAACAATACCTCACAAAGGCACAAACAGAATGAACTGAACTAAATAAGGAGCTGATGAGACTAAATGAGTAACTAACACAGGTGAAATCAATTAACAAAAATGAAAGAAAGGGCTATGTTCAAGAACACAAAGAAACAGGGCTACGTTCAAGAACACAATGAAACAGAACACAAGGTTGACTAAGAAAATAAATATAGAACCTTCCAGAAAGTCTACTAAAGGAGAACGCCGTTCTTAGAGCTACACAAATCCACAGAGTCTGGTGTAGACTCATGTTATTTTTTAGTATTTTATATACTGTATGTATTTGTGTTACTTTTACCCCCTTTTCTCCCAAATTTCATGATATCCAATTGGTAGCTAAGATCTTGTCCCGTCATTGAAACTTCCCTATGGACTCGGAAGAGGAGAAGGTTGAGAGCCATGCGTCCTTCGAAGCACCACCCTGCCAAGCCGCACTGGTCCTGGACACACTGCTCACTTAACCCGGAAGCCAGCCTTACCAATCCAGCTGGCGACTGAAGTCAGTTTACAGACGCCCGGTCCGCCACAAGGAGTTGCTAGAGCGCAACAGGTCAACCACCAACTCGGATGACGCTGTGCCAATTTTACGCCGCTCCCGGTGACGTTCAGCTGTGACACAGCCTGGGAGAGTAGACTCATGTTAACTATAAAGTCAGCCATATCAGCCCTGGTTCTGAAAAGGCAGTAAAAAAGGCAATAAATTAGTTTGTCTCAATAATATATTGTAATACTATACAAGCAATGAATTCATAAGCTATTGTAATTGCCAAAAGTTGTAAGGAAATTAAATTACTAATAAATGCAGTTCAAAGCATCAAAGAAAAGTGTCTCGTCGCAACAACATTCTAGCCACATAAATCAGGTACATCAGAAGAATGTTGTCCATTAATCTAACCATTAACAGCTGAAGAGCTTCACAAAATAAAATAGATATTAAAGCCACTAAAGGCAGTCATATTACCGCAAGGCTGCCTATCGGCGCATGTAACAGCTGCCCTGTAAATACAAACAATGACAGATACAGTGTATTCAGAAAGAATTCAGACCCCTTGACTTTTTCCCATATCAATCTACACACAACACACCAAAATGACAAATCAAAAACTTTTAAACACATTTATTACAATTAAAAAGCGGAAATATCACATTTACATAAGTATTCAGACCCTTTACTCAGTACATTTTTGAAACACCTTTGGCAGCGATTACAGCCTCGAGTCCTGTTAGGTATGAAGCTACAAGCTTGGCACACCTGTATTTGGCGAGTTTCTCCCATTCTTCTCTGCAGATCCTCTCAAGCTCTGTCAGGTTGTATGGGGAGCGTAGCTGCAAAGCTATTTTCAGGTCTCTCCAGAGATGTTAGATGGGGTTCAAGTCCGGGCTCTGGCTGGGCCACTCAAGGACATTCAGAAACTTGTCCAAAAGCCACTCCTGCGTTGTCTTGGCTGTGTGCTTAGGGTCATTGTCCTGTTGGAAGGTGAACCTTTGCCCCAGTCTGAGGTCCTGAGTGCTCTGGAGCAGGTTTTCATCAAGGATCTCTCTGTACTTTGCTCCATTCATCTTTCCCTCAATCCTGACTATTCTCCCAGTCCCTGCCTGGGATTGCTCAGTTTTGCCAGGCGGCCAACTCTAGGAAGAGTCTTGGTGGTTCCAAACGTCTTCTATTTAAGAATGATGGAGGCCACTCTGTTCTTGGGGAGCTTCAAAGCTGAAGACATTTTTTTTACCCTTCCGCAGATCTGTGCCTCGACACAATCCTGTCTCGGAATTCTATGGACTATTCTTTTGACGTCATGGCTTGGTTTTTGCTCTGACATGCACTGTCAACTGTGGGACCTTATATAGACAGGTGTGTGCCTTTCCAAATCATGTCCAATCACAGGTTTACTCCAATCAAGTTGTAGAAACATCTCAAGGATGATAAAAAATAATGTTAAAAAAAATTCAACATTTGCAATAATGTCTAAACCTGTTTTTTCTCTGTCATTATGGGGTATTGTGTGTAGATTGATGAGGATTTAAAAAAATATAATCTATTTTAGAATAAGGCTGTAACGTAACAAAATGTAGAAAAAGTCAAGGGGTCTGAATACTTTCCGAATGCACTGTAAATCAACAAATAAATCTAGGCTTATGATGCATGGAAAAAAATATCTTTGCTTTCAGATTGACTGCACTGTAGTCGAGGTCATGATGGATGCCGAACTCCCAAAATACGTGCCCAGAGTTGATGATCGTATTACCGTAAGGCAGTACTGCAAAAGAGAAGTGGCCGTACTCCAGGGATCCAGTGTGTCCAAAGCAGCAGAAAGGCTCATGGAAAAAGTTTAACACAGAAATAAAATCATGAGAAGTCAGCAAAACTTTGTGGAAAATCCAAAGCTAAGAAAACAGAGCTTACTTTCCAAATTGGATGGCTGGAAAAAGTTGGATTCAACTCATTCTGCCAAGTCAGAGAGAAAACAGTGGTGGGACAAGACAATTAAAGGCACCAAAGTCGGCTACTGTGGCAAAACTGTGGAAAAAGTTAACTAGGGCATGTCAATGATTTTGAATTCACCAAGAGATAGATCCACTACTTCATTAGTCAAACAGTACGAACTCAGAAAAGTACAAATGTTAAGACGATATCTTTCCAGCAAAAAACCCCATCGTGCAGCAAATGAAACTCTCATGGCAGCTTCCTCTATCTCCACAGGGAACAATAATAGAACCAAGTACAGCAGAATCGTCAATGTTTCCTCATCCGATGAAAGCTTGTGTTGGGTTCTGAACAAACAGATTAAAAACTAAAACGGACAACTAGAAAAAGCTCAAACCAAGTTTTTTTCACCCACTGGTTCATACAGCTGCAAAGACAAAGCATGATTACACAATCACAAATATGTATAACCTCTTACTAGGCAGGGTCAACTCCTTACACATCTAGACAGGCAATACATCTCTGTTGCTAGGAAGGAACTTAATTGGTTCCTCTCACTGGTGTTGTCATGGCCCTGCCTGATGCTAGAACCTTCGTGGGTGTGGAAGTGTATGCGTGTGAGATAGGACTGTAGTAGGAGGCTTGTTGTGGTGGGCCCATCTGGCCCCTCTCCCAGAGGTTTCTTCTCACTTCATCTGTTGACTTGACCTTGAGCCGAATTCCCCGCTCCTCCCTAGTTCCGCAGCTGGCCTGCCTTTTCAGGAACTGAAACTAGACTGTTGCCATTTGCCTCCCTCCTTAGGAACAGAATATGAACTTTCTGCACTTCCCCTTGTCTCATTCAGTAACTTTCCATACACCAAATTCTTATCCACCCTTCTTTGACACAAACATATATAGTACCAGTTGTTTACTATTTTCGACATTGTAGAATAATAGTGGAGAAATCAAAACTATGCTATGACAAAACTGGTTCTCATGAGGTCCGCCACAGGAAACTAATACCCAGAGTTACCTTTGCTGCAGGGGATAAGTTCATTAGAGATACCAGCCTCAGAAATTGCAGCCCAAATAAATGCTTCACAGAATTTGACAGACACATGTCAACATCAACTGTTCAGAGGAGACATTTATTATATTTTGTCAGAAAATTTGAACATGTACTGTTACTCCAAGACACAATTCTTATCCATTGATTCTCAAATAATGACTCGTAATTACCTAGTACACTGTATTTATGAGTGGTAGAGGGAGATTGAAATAGGCCTACAGTCTCAGTCAAGCATCCCACCATGGACTCTCAGAGGTTTAAAAGTACCTTCAGCTCTTCTCTTAGCATGGGGTAGAGGTCAAGGGTCATGTATGCACCTGCAGGAACAGGAAGATTGTTCTCTGCAATGATGTAGGAGCACAGGGTGTACACCTCCTCATCACAAGCTATGTCGTGACAGTGGACACACTGGTCCTCGCAGCTGCTTATGTCCTCCTGTGACACATGCACCACACAAGTAATCATGTGTATCATAAAACTCTGGAACCGTGTACATGACATCAGGCCGACCATCTGAGGGAATGGTTTTAAAAAACAGAGGGAATAGATAAAAAAAAACCTGGGGGAATGGATTAGCCTGGCTGTTGTTTTTTTTTTTTTTTTTTACCATGATGCCTACGTATCAATTTTCTAATGTCAGAGTTGCAAAGTCCCAAGGATCCTATGAAGAACATGTAAACAATAGTCCCACGTGTGCAAACTTTGACGTAAGTATCAAGCTAGCTTTCAGCTGGATGAGCTAGCTATATGTTAAACAGCTGAGCTTGTAACTCAGGTAGTTCTACACTAATTTAACATTATTTTGTAGCTAACCAGCTGGATCAGTGCTCATACATCTAGCTAGCCAGTCAACTTACACTTCAAGACATAGCATGGTATATAGTGCTAGCCAACTTTTTCGCTACAATCATTTGAATTCAGGGCACACATTGAATCTGTTGGTCACACCAGTGAGCTTCGAGATGCCACGGATTACCATTCGTTGGCAGAGGTGGCCAGTTTGACAGAGCAGAAGCCATCCTTTGAGGGTGCTATTGCCATTTACCTGTTCAAACAAGGGAGGCTCCTTCTAAGTGAAGTTATATTATCCTCTTATCATCTTTTTCTATTCCCTTATTGATTCACCCTTTAATTTAAGTGAATTGTACTGATCATGTCATTGATAGTTAACTAGATAGCTAATAATATAAGAATAAAGGTTCCAACTCCTTCAACTTGATCAACATCATAATATAAACTTATTTTTCAAAAATAAAGTTTGTTTTTACTTTTTATACCTGATATCCAAGTGCCCTTAGGAGTAGCCTTCGGGGGAAGGGACATTAATGAATATGTGACAGTTGAGCAGTTATGCAGTTATGGAGAAGGTGCTGCTGAAAGCCAAGTGAAGGTGTAAGGGGCTTAATACAGTTGTATTCCAGCCACTAGGGGGTACTCTGGTGAAGCCCATGTGAAATAAAGAAATAAAGGAAGCAGTAGAAGCAGCAATAATCAGAGCTGTGAGCCCAGGGCTTAATATGAGGAGTTATCTGGAGGGAAAAACAGACATGACACTGTACGCACTAAGGCAAATCTTGAGGACACATTATGCAGAGAAGGATGCTACTGAGCTGTATCACAAGTTGACTAAAGCAACACAAGAGCCGGGAGAGTCTGCCTTTGACTTCCTAGTCTGAGTCGTTGACCTGAGACAGATAGTGTTATCAGCCTCAGCTCGTGCCCAATCAAGACTGAAATATGGCACAGAGTTAGTCAAGAGCCAATGCCTGCAGGCCATTGTTACAGGATTAACAAATGATGATGTCAGGGCAGAGATGAGAATGCACCTCCAGAATATTAACACCAGTGATGAACTGTTGCTTGAGAAAATGTAAATTGCCCAGGGCAATGAAAGTGAACTCATGCAAAAGGCCTGGATTTCACGTAAGTTCACACCCACACGAGTGAATGCAGTACAGAGTGAGGATAATGGGATAGCGGAGAGGAATGTGCACAGGCAGAGCCCTCACAGACCACAGTCCGAAAACAAAATAAATTACAATCCTCTCCTGAGTAATATGTATGCAAACGAAGCAATCAAAGAACTGCCCTGTCAGGTAGCCTCATTAGTACAGTCAGTGCAGGGCCAGGGTGACAGTTCACTTAGGAATCGCTCCAACAGAAAACCAAGTCCAACCAACAGTGAGACCTGCCATCATTGCTACAAATGTGGCATTGATAGCCATTGGACAGTAGGCAGTAGGATGTAGGGCAACGCACATCCATCGGGAGATGCCTGGGGTCACAACCATGGAACGGGGAGTGACCTCAGATACATCTAGTTCCATCCAGTGTTGCAGTGGCTGCAGTGCAAAGGTAGAGAACCTTAGAGTTTAAGTTGTGTTCATTGTGTCATAAAGCTGCCTATTGTTCCAAAGTGTGCCAACAGGATCACTGGAAACAGCACCAACATACATGTAAGACTGCCCGCAAGACTGACCACAATGCCCCTTGTCCCATGACACAGAGAGAATGGGGGCCAACTACCCCAGCTACCACAGGACATTGTAATATAGCACAGAAAAAATGTAAAGTGTGGTGTTATATGGAGGGTGTAGACCCTAGCACTATGGGACACAGGGGCTCAGGTATCCATCATAAGTGAGGAATGGAGAAAACATAGTTTGTCACGCAACACAAATTAGACCACTGGCAGCCATCATGGGCAATACAGAGAAACTAGATCTGAGGGCAGCCAATGGCACTGAAATTCCCTTTCTGGGTTGGATGGACATTTGTTTTAGTTTGCTTGATGCCAAAGCTGAGGTCATTGCTGTCACACCTTGATCTCTTTCACCTGTCCTTGTGATTGTCTCCACCCCCTTCAGGTGTTACTTATTTTCCCTGGTGTATTTATCTCTGTGTTTCCTGTCTCTCTGTGCCAGTTTGTCTTGTATGTCTTTCAAGTCAACCAGCGTGTTTTCCCGTACTCCTGCTTCTATCCTCTTTTTCCTAGTACTCCTGGATTTGACTCTTGTTCTCGCCTGTTTTCTGGACTCCGTATCCATTCGGCCTGCCTGACCATTCGGCCTGCCCTGACCTCGAGCCTGCCTGCCACTCTGTACCTCCTGGACTCTGAACTGATTTTGACCTTTTGCCTGTCCGTGACCATTCTCTTGCCTACCCCTTTTGGATTGATTAATAAATATTAAAGACTCAAACCATCTGCCTCCCGTGTCTGCATCTGGGTCTCGCATTATGCCCTTATAATTGCAGGAAAACAGTTGAGGGTTCCGATATTAGTCACAAATGAAAGACTGGAGAATCCAATCATTGGGTTTAATGTAATTGAAGGAATAGTTCAAACAAAAAGTAACAAGGAGCCCTCAGAGCTGATGTTTACAGTAAAGATGCTAAGAAATGCACTTAAGCTAGGACAGGGAAAGGCAAAGACTCTACTCAATCTGCTTCAGCACTCAGAGTACACAGAGGAATGCTTGACTAAAGCAGGCAGACGTGACGTTGTCATTCCAGGTGGACAAACAAAATGGATTCATCCCTGTACCCCAAGAGAGGCCCCCTTCAATGATGAAATTGTGTTATTTGATCCGGACGTGAGAGTGATCTGTGGCCTGGACCAACAAAGACAGGTCGTGAAAACATCAAAACGGCCATCTAGAAAAGTTGACATTGCAGTGGTGAATGCTACCAAACATGACATTACCTTACCAAGACAAATAGTGATATGGACATTACAGAGAGTAGTAGCGTGTCACCAGGTTCTTGTGCCCAGTGGAGAAAAGGTTACCGTAGCACAGGTTCAGGACAGATCCCCACTGGAGCCTGGCCCTGACAACGTTACATAGAGTGGTGGGACCCACCTGTAGATGTTCAGCAGTTGAGCCACGAACAACAAGAATTAGTCAAACAGATGCTCAGAGAGGAATCAGCTGTTTTCGCCAAAGATGACATGGACATTCGGTGTATTGAAAATCTCAGAGTGGAGATAACATTGACTGATAACATACCAGTGACAAAGAGATACAACAGTGTGCCTTGCCCCTTGTATGCTAAGGTGAAAAGCCACCTTCAGGGGCTCCTGAACAAAAACTTCATCAGGAAGTCAATTCCATCATACACATCACCTCTGGTCTATGTACGGGAAAAGGATGGGAGTTTAAGACTTTGTGTTGATTACAGGGGATTAAACAAGAAAGAATGTTCTGGACAGGCATCCCATATCCCATGTACAGGAAATACTTGATGGTTTGGGAGAAAACTCATGTTTTACAGTTTTAGATCCAGGAAAGGCTTACCACCAAGGCTTTGTGGGAGAGGAGTCCAGAAAATAGACTGCTTTCAGCTCCCCTTGTATGAATGGAATAGAATGGAATAGAATTCCCTTTGGCTTATCAAACAGTCCCTCTGCCTTCCAACAAAGCATGGAGGAAAGTTTAACGGGTATAAGAGATACAGTGCCTTGCGAAAGTATTCAGCCCCCTTGAACTTTGCGACCTTTTGCCACATTTCAGGCTTCAAACATAAAGATATAAAACTGTATTGTTTTGTGAATAATCAACAACAAGTGGGACACAATCATGAAGTGGAACGACATTTATTGGATATTTCAAACTTTCTTAACAAATCAAAAACTGAAAAATTGGGCGTGCAAAATTATTCAGCCCCCTTAAGTTAATACTTTGTAGCGCCACCTTTTGCTGCGATTACAGCTGTAAGTCGCTTGGGGTATGTCTCTATCAGTTTTGCACATCGAGAGACTGACATTTTTTCCCATTCCTCCTTGCAAAACAGCTCGAGCTCAGTGAGGTTGGATGGAGAGCATTTGTGAACAGCAGTTTTCAGTTCTTTCCACAGATTCTCGATTGGATTCAGGTCTGGACTTTGACTTGGCCATTCTAACACTTGGATATGTTTATTTTTGAACCATTCCATTGTAGATTTTGGATCATTGTCTTGTTGGAAGACAAATCTCCGTCCCAGTCTCAGGTCTTTTGCAGACTCCATCAGGTTTTCTTCCAGAATGGTCCTGTATTTGGCTCCATCCATCTTCCCATCAATTTTAACCATCTTCCCTGTCCCTGCAGAAGAAAAGCAGGCCCAAACCATGATGCTGCCACCACCATGTTTGACAGTGGCGATGGTGTGTTCAGGGTGATGAGCTGTGTTGCTTTTACGCCAAACATAACGTTTTGCATTGTTGCCAAAAAGTTCAATTTTGGTTTCATCTGACCAGAGCACCTTCTTCCACATGTTTGGTGTGTCTCCCAGGTGGCTTGTGGCAAACTTTAAACGACACTTTTTATGGATATCTTTAAGAAATGGCTTTCTTCTTGCCACTCTTCCATAAAGGCCAGATTTGTGCAATATACGACTGATTGTTGTCCTATGGACAGAGTCTCCCACCTCAGCTGTAGATCTCTGCAGTTCATCCAGAGTGATCATGGGCCTCTTGGCTGCATCTCTGATCAAGTCTTCTCCTTGTATGAGCTGAAAGTTTAGAGGGACGGCCAGGTCTTGGTAGATTTGCAGTGGTCTGATACTCCTTCCATTTCAATATTATCGCTTGCACAGTGCTCCTTGGGATGTTTAAAGCTTGGGAAATCTTTTTGTATCCAAATCCGGCTTTAAACTTCTTCACAACAGTATCTCGGACCTGCCTGGTGTGTTCCTTGTTCTTCATGATGCTCTCTGCGCTTTTAACGGACCTCTGAGACTATCACAGTGCAGGTGCAGTTATACGGAGACTTGATTACACACAGGTGGATTGTATTTATCATCATTAGTCATTTAGGTCAACATTGGATCATTCAGAGATCCTCACTAAACTTCTGGAGAGAGTTTGCTGCACTGAAAGTAAAGGGGCTGAATAATTTTGCACGCCCAATTTTTCAGTTTTTGATTTGTTAAAAAAGTTAAAAATATCCAATAAATGTCGTTCCACTTCATGATTGTGTCCCACTTGTTGTTGATTCTTCACAAAACAATACAGTTTTATATCTTTATGTTTGAAGCCTGAAATGTGGCAAAAGGTCGCAAAGTTCAAGGGGGCCGAATACTTTCGCAAGGCACTGTATCTGTATACTATATTTGGATGATGTTCTTATTTTTAGTCAGTCATTTGAACAACATGTGGAAGATGTCCGTCAGGTACTCAGGCAGCAAAATAAATGGGGTATTAAACTTAGGGCTGATAAGTGTGACCTATTCAAGAATGAGGTCTGTTATTTCGGAAAAATAATGTCTGCGGTGCAAGAACTGGTAAACAGGCCACCAACAAACGTGAGAGAGCTGAGGAAACTTCTGGGGTTTCTAGGGTACTATGGAGGTTATGTACAGACCTTCTCACAACATGCTAAATGGCTCTATGACTTACTAGCAGTGAATTCGGAGACCCCAGCATCCGGGAAGCGAAGGACCAAGGTAGCTATGCAGTCGGGACAGGCTCTGCCCCACCAGAAAGTTATAATGGATGATGCTCACCAGAGAGCATTAGAACACTTGGTGAGTGTGTTGACTAATTCACCTGTGCTTGCTTACCCAGATTTCGAGGACACTTTTATCCTGCATATTGATGCCGCCGAAGAGGGATTGGAAGGTTTGTTATACTGACGACAAAGTGGCAAACTGAGGGTCATTGAATATGGCTCCCGCACCCTGACTCAGGCAGAGAGAAACTATCACCTTCACTCAGGGAAACTGGAATTCTTGGCCCTCAAATGGGCAGTGACTGAGCGGTTCCGAGATGACCTATTTTATGCTCCTTCTGTGACAGTGTACAGTGATAATGACCCCTTGACATATGTACTAACTACAGCTAGACTGAATGCCACCGGTCATCGCTGGGTGGCAGAGCTGTCTGACTTTAATCTCACACTGAAGTATCGTCCTGGAAAGGTAAACACTGACGCAGACTTCCTGTCACGCTCTCCTTTGCATGTGAACATTACATGGAAGAATGTACAGAGAGACACTCACTTGAGATGGTAAAAGCAACACTCAATGTTGTTCAGACACAGCAGAATGACTGTGTAACTTGGATATCCGTGGTCACACTAAAGCCATCAGTGCAAGATGAGCTGTCATGGTGGGGGGGGGGGGGGGGGGGACAGTTACAGACCGACTGTCACACGATCTCATCAGGCTCAGTTAAAGGATGCAGCTGAATAGTCAAAGAACGAAGCCTAAACCAACAGAATGTCAACAAGAGTCATGCAAAGGAAAACAGTTACTGCAAGAGTGGAACAGGCTCCATGTCTCACCAGATGGATTATTACAAAGGAAAACAGTTACTGCAAGAGTGGAACAGGCTCCATGTCTCACCAGATGGATTATTACAAAGGAAAACAGTTACTGCAAGAGTGGAACAGGCTCCATGTCTCACCAGATGGATTATTACAAAGGAAAACAGTTACTGCAAGAGTGGAACAGGCTCCATGTCTCACCAGATGGATTATTACAAAGGAAAACAGCAAAAAGGACACAAGTTGTGGTACCAAGTCAGTATAGAACACTGATTTACAAGTACTTACACACTGAAACGTCCCATCTAGGAACAGAAAGAGTGTTGAACTTTGCTTTTATTTAGAGTGTTGAACTTTGCTTTTATTGGCCACGCATGCAACATGACATTGAACAGTTTATCAAGAAAGTGTATAAGTGTATCAAACAGATTAAATCCAGTGTAATAACTAGGGCCCCAATGCAACATGTACAAGTTACAGCTCCTTTTGAGATTGACTATGTGCATTTGGAGAAAAGCAGAGGGGGCTACGAGTACATTTTTGTTATTTTAGATAACTTTACCAAATTTGCACAAGCCTACCCCATCAGAAATAAGTCAGGGAAAACTGCAGCTAAAAAGCTTTTCAATTATGTTTTGTTTCAAAAATCCATCAAGATCAGGGAAGAGAGTTTGAAAATCAGTTATTCAGAGCCTTGCAGAGCTGTACGGGAATAGCCAATTCTAGAACCTCTCCATATCATCCACAGGAGAATCCAGTGAAGAGATTTAACTGTACACTGTTGTCAATGTTGCGCACAGTAGTTGAAGAGAAAAAGGCCACCTGGGGTGATTATCGGAACAAGGTCATTCTGTCACATGTGACGAGGGTGGGTATGTGTGTTTTTGTCATGTCTAGGGTTTTTGTATATCTATGGGGCTTTTGTATGTCTAGGTAATGTAGGTCTATGGTGGCCTAAGTTGGTTCCCAATCAGAGGCAGCTGTTTATCGTTGTCTCTGATTGGGGATCCTATTTAGGTTGCCATTTTCCATTTTGGTTTTGTGGGTTATTGTCTATGTGTAGTTTCCTGTCAGCACTCGTGTTATGTAGCTTCACGTTCGTTGTGTTACTTTGTTAGTTTGTTAAGTGTTCTTTGTTTATTAAAAGAAGACTGTATTCTTATCACACTGTGCTTTGGTCTCCTCTATACGACGAACGTGACAGAATAACCCAGCATAAAAGGACCAAGCAGCGTGTTAAGGAGGAATGGACCTGGGAGGAAATTCTGAACGGAGCAGGACCCTGGACGCAGGCTGAGGAGTCGCCTAGGAGCAAGAGAGGACAGCAACGTTGTCGGGAGGTAGGCCACAGAAACCCCAATAATTATTTTTTTGGGGGACACATGGAGCAGTCGGAGAAGTTGAGGGGTGAGTCTGAGATTGTCAAGGAGTTATTGGACAGATTGGAGGAGAGTGAACAGAGGGGAGATTATGAGACCTTCGAGGAGTTGTTGATTAAATTGGAGGAGAGTGAAGAGAGAGAGCTGTTGGTTTGGCGTAGTATGCTCGGCACTCGCCCTGAGGAGCGTGTTAGCTGTCCGATGCCACCTGTGTCAGTTCCTCGTACTCATCCTGAAACATGTGTTAAAGTTTCGGAACAATTGATGCTGGCTATACACACCAGGTGTGTCCTGTTCCTACTCCTCGCACTCTTCCTCAAGTGCGCCTCCAGAGTCCAATACGTCCTGTTCCTCCTCCCCGCACTCGCCCTGAGGTGCGTGTCACCAGCCCGGTACCACCAATACCGGCACCACGCATCAGGCCTACAGTGCGCCTCGGGAGTCCAGTACGCCCTGCTCCTGCTCCTCGCACTCGCCCTTAAGTGCGTGTCCCCAGCCCGGTACCACCAGTGCCGGCACCACGCACCAGGCCTACAGTGCGCCTCGGCAGTCCAGAGCGTCCGGCGACAGTACCCAGTCCAGAGCGTCCGGCGACAGTACCCAGTCCAGAGCGTCCGGCGACAGTACCCAGTCCAGAGCGTCCGGCGACAGTACCCAGTCCAGAGCGTCCGGCGACAGTACCCAGTCCAGAGCGTCCGGCGACAGTACCCAGTCCAGAGCTTTCAGCGACAGTTCACAGACCGGAACCTCCAACGACGGGCCACAGTCCGGAACCTCCAACGAGGGGCCACAGTCCAGAATCTCCAACGACGGGCCACAGTCCGGAATCTCCAACGACAGGCCACAGACCGGAACCTCCAACGACGGGCCACAGTCTGAAACCTCCAACGGCGGGCCACAGTCCAGAGCCCCCAGAGACGAGCTCCAGTCCGGAGCCTCCAGCGACGATCCCCAGTCCGGAGCCTCCAGCGACGATCCCCAGTCCGGAGCCTCCAGCGACGATCCCCAGTCCGGAGCCTCCAGCGACGATTCCCAGTCCGGAGCCTCCAGCAACGGTCCCCAGCCCGGGGTCTCCAGCGACGATCCCCAGTCCAGAACATCCGGCGATGATCCAGGCAGCGAGGGTCCCCAGCCCGGGGCCTACGGCAAGGATCCACAGTCCAGAGCCTCCGGCAATGAGCCACGGTTCAGCTCAACAAAGGCAGAGGGACCCGTGTAAAGATGGGGGGCAGCATCCAGAACCAGAGCCGCCACCGAGAGTAGATGCCCACCTGGACCCTCCCCTATAAGTTCAGGTTTGCGGGCGGGAGGCCGCACCTTTTGGGGGGGGGGGGGGGGGGGGGGGGTACTGTCACGCCCTGACCTTAGTTATCTATGTTTTATGTATTATTTTGGTCAGGTCAGGGTGTGACGAGGGTGGGTTTGTGTGTTTTTGTCCTGTCTAGGGTTTTTGTATATCTATGTTTTTTTTGTATGTCTAGGTAATGTAGGTCTATGGTGGCCTGAGTTGGTTCCCAATCAGAGGGAGCTGTTTATCTCTGATTGGGGATCCTATTTAGGTAGCCATTTCCATTTTGGTTTTGTGGGTTATTGTCTATGTGTAGTTGCCTGTCAGGGGAAAACTAAGATCACTACTGGGAGGACCAAATACACGTGGTGGTAACCAGGAATGGTGATACCAGCCCTGTCTGAGGTCAAATCCGAGAAGGGTACAGGCTGGTCCCGGGTTCTGCATCGCAATATGCTCAAGTCATGTAATTCCCTACCATTTGAAGAACCTGTTGAAACACCCAGTAGAGGTCTGTGGAGAAGGGAACCACACCAGCAAAAGCAGCAAAATGGGAGAGTCCTGAGTCTGAGAGCTCAGATGAGGATTCTTATCCAGTTTTCATCAATAGGCCACGTAGGGATGAAGAGAGCAGACAGAGTAGCACACAGCTAGTATCAGATAATGGTGAGAAATGGGTTCAGACTGATAGAAACTTCACTGTGAAGGAGTGCCAGCCAGTCCTCAGAGAGAGCCCAGAGATGACGGGGGTAAATATGGAAACAGCTGAGGGCTGTTGTAAGGGGCTTAATAGAGTGGTATTCCAGCCACTAGGGGGTACTCTGGTGAAACCCATGGGAAATAAAGAGATAGTTTAAGTGAATTGGGGAGAGGAAGAATAAAAAAAACAAAAAAGGCCTGTTACATGTGCTGACATGATTAAAAGTGAAGTAAACTGTACCTTTCATGTTGTAGTTTATATTATAAGCTCATAGAAAGGGTAACAAAGGCACGCCTCTCAGATTCTAGATATATGAAGGGAAACCATTCATGTCCAGTAGAAACACAGATTATGCTGACTGCATGGCACGCTAACCATTTTCAAATACTGTGCTATGGGCAGTTCCCTTGATATTATGTTATTTTTTTAAGTAAGCCTACCCCTGAACACATTACCAAAAATCTAATCTAATTTTATTTGTCATGTGCTGAATAAAACAGTTGTAGACTTTAATGTTTACTTACGAGCCCTTTCCCAAAATGCAGAGTCAAAAAGTACAAACATGAGCAAAAAATCAATAGTAAGGAAATAGTAACACAATAAAATAACAATAACAAGGCTATATTCAAGAAGTACCGGTACTGAGTTAATGTGCTGAGGGTAAGCGGTAATTGAGGTAATATGTACAGTACTGTACACGTAGGTAGGGGTAAAAGTTGCCTAGAAAACAAACGTTGAGTGTTAGAATCACTCATTTCCTCTCATGACCTCTACAAGCTGGTTGTCTGTGCACTTGGTCCTTTTGGCGGTAGGAATGTGAGACAGTATATACACAGGAAAGTGTAAGTACATTAACTTTTCAAAGCTCTGGTACTGCATTCAGATTTCTATCACCTGAAGCATGCACACAAGATAAAAATACATGCACGAGAGGCATGCATACTTGCCAGGCTTGTGCATGTCTTTACGCGGTTCTATATATGCTTCAGGTGACAGACATCTGAATGCACTACAAGAGCTTTGAAAAGATGAGGCTGTGGCGGTCATGACATTTTTTCAGATAGTTATTGTCATGGTTATTTTCATGCAAAAGAATGCCGGTCTCACGAGTGGAGATGCTAAAGGTGTTTGTTAATTAACTGTCAATTACTGTGAATGGTGTAGTAGGTCAGGGTGTGACTAGGGGGTATTCTAGTTTATAATTTCTATGTTGTGTTCTAGTTTATATTTTCTATGTTGGTGTTTTGTATGAATTCCCAATTAGAGGCAGCTGGTAATCGTTGTCTCTAATTGGGGATCATATTTAAGTAGCTATTTTTCCCACCTGTGTTTGTGGGATATTGTTTTGTGTTTGTGCATGTGCACCACGTAGTCACGTTTTGTTGTTCGTTTATAGTTTTTGTTTTGCTTAAATTCCACTTGGAAATAAAGATGTGGAACTCTACACACGCTGCGCCTTGGTCCCGTTCTTATGACAACCGTGACAGTGACCATAAGCTATTAATGATTTGAGAAAGTCACAAAAAAAGCTTGCGCTCTGTTCCTTGCCTCAGGTTGCACACGCTGTTCTCTCATCAAGTAATCATATTTTCACCCATCAGATTACTCTCAATTTAACCTTGTCTTTAAAAATATGTTCAATTATTTTAGATTTAGAATGGCCCATTATCAAATGGGCAGAAACAGGGCAGGGGAAAAATACATGTTGAATAGCGAATGTTGGTTTTTCAATCATGCCTGGTAGGCTACGCCGGTTATTTCACCTCACACATCAACCACTGCTTGAGGAGTATGCAGCTTCTAGCTGCAGGATGTGATATTCCACCCAAATTCTGTATGCCATTGCCTCTCCAACCCTGTTCCTGCAGCTACCCAGTGCTTAATTTGGAAAACCAAGTGAAATCAGTCACAACAAAACATATTTAATTAAACTGTTGACAGCCCCTCTATCTGCGTGCTCGAGAAAGGAATGAAGGACAGCGAGTAGGAGGTGGAAACGCACATTGGTGAGATATTCTGTAGCTAAAGGTAATATGTCAGCCTATTAATTATGAAAATATACAAAATGCCCTATTACTAGGCTATTCAAAATCAAATACAAATTCACTATTATCATAGGCTAACTCTGTAAGCTGCCCTGCACAATCAATGAACCAACAGCATCGCCTAGGCCTATACATTATCTCCCAGACTCATGGATAGAAAGTTTGGAGCATAGCATAAGGTAACTAGTCGATCCAGTATGCATAATAATGCAGTCCACACTCAAAGGCGATTACTATATATAATTTGTTTAATTTTGGACTATATGCTTGACCAATTATGTACCAAATTTTTCTACTTTTCTGCTGTGCATAATATGCAGTAAGCTATGTAGGCTATTGTATAACGGCACAATCAATCAATTTTGGGGGGGTTTGGGCTCATTTATAGGGACAACAATTGACATCTGCCTCTGATTGAGAACCATACCAGGGCAAACACAGAAATCCCAAATCATAGAAAAAAGAACATAGACCACCCACCCAACTCACGCCCTGACCATACTAAAACAAAGACATAACAAAATAACTAAGGTCAGAACGTGACAGTACCCCCCCCCAAAGGTGCAGACTCCGGCCGCAAAACCTGAACCTATAGGGGAGGGTCTGGGTGGGTGTCTGTCCACGGTGGCGGTTCTGGCGTGGGACGTGGATCCCACTCCACCATAGTCTTTCTCTGCCTCCATATTGTTATTTATCCTCTCGCTCTTTTGCACCCCAGTATCTCTACTTGCATATCATCATCTGCACATCTATCACTCCAGTGGTAGTGCTAAATTGTCATTATTTCGCCTCTATGGCCTATGTATTACCTTACCTCCCAACTCTTCTACATTTCCACACACTGTAAATAGATTTTTCTATTGTGTTATTGACTGTACATTTGTTTATGGGTAACTCTGTGTTGTTGTTTTTGTCGCACTGCTTTGCTTTATCTTGGCCAGGTCACAGTTGTAAATGAGAACTTGTTCTCAACTGGCCTACCTGGTTAAATAAAGGTGAAATAAAATTAAATAAAAATAAAAAAGACTAGCAGTGAAATGCTTACTTGCACATCCTTTTCCAAAACTGCAGAGTTAATTGAGGCTGCCCTCAGAACAGCCTCAATTTGTCGGGCATGGACTGAACAAGGGGTTACGAGTTCCACAGGGAGGCTGGCCCATATTGACTCCAATGCTTCCTACAGTTGTGTCATGTTGGCTGGATGTCCTTTGGGTGGTGGACCATTCTTGATACACACGGGAAACTGTTGAAAAACCCAGTAACGTTGCGGTTCTTGTCACAAACCGGTGCGCGTGGCACCTACTACCATACCCCGTTCAAAGGCACTTACAATACCTTTAGAAAGTATTCATACCCCTTGACTTATTCCACATTTTGATGTGTTACAGCCTGAATACAAAATTTATTAAAATGTTTTTTTCTTCTCACACATCTACACATTATACTCCATAATGACAAAGTGAACAGATGTTTTTCGAAATGTTTGCTCATTTATTGAAAATTATGTTCAGAAATATCTATTTTACATACGTATTCACACCCCTGAGTCAATACTTGGAAGAAGCACCTTTGGCAGTGATTTCAACTGTGATTTTTTTCTGGTGTTAGCAGTTGATGTTATTCTTCAATAACACGGACCCCAAAGCAAATCAAGGGGATTTGAAAAATAGGTTTATTCAAGGAGGACAAATCATGAATGTTATGCTGGGAAGAAAATGGTTCATTCTCCCCTGTCCTCGGTGACTTTATCAACAGAACAAGGAAACAGGGTGTAATTTATGACCTCCAACCCTAGCCTGTGGTTGACCAATTAGAATTCCTTGCAGTAAAATTGGGCCAATGGCCAAATATAAAGTATCCTGTTTCAGGCTCAAAGTACAGACAATTCAGACCAATGAAAACGTGATACACGTAGCTATGAGTCCAGGACTGACATTCCTACACAGATTCTAAACAGATGTTGAACTGAAAACCAACCATTTCCATTGATCATTAATTCCCTATTGACCGTTAGTACACTGCGTTGTGTTTTATCTTAAAATATTCTTACACTGTGTACGTCTCTAAAAGCTTTCCATAGATATTCAAGTAGATTTAAGTCAAAAATGTAACTCAGCAACTCAGGAACATTCACTGTCTTCTTGTTAAGCAACTCCAGTGTAGATTTCCCAGCAGAAAGGTCAATTCATCTCCCAGTGTCTGGTGGAAAGCACACTGAACCAGGGTCTCCACTAGGATTTTGCCTGTGCTTAGCTCCATTCGATTTCGTTTTAATCCTGACAAACTCCCCAGTCCTTAATGATTACAAGCCTACCTACAACATGATGCAGCCACCACCATGCTTGAACATGTGGAGAGTGGTACTCAGTAATGTGATGTATTGGGTTTGTCCCAAACATAACACTTTGTATTCAGGACAAAAAGTATATTTCTTTTCCCCATTTTTTGCAGGATGTATGTTTTGGAATATTTTTATTCTGTACAGGCTTCCTTCTGTCACTTAGGTTAGTATTGTGGAGTAACTACAATGTTGATCCATCCTCAGTTTTCTCCTATCACAGCCATTAAACTCTGTAACTGTTTTAAAGTCACCATTGGCCTCATGGTGAAATCCCTAAGCAGTTGATATCAAATGACATCAATAAGGGATTATAGCTGTCACTTGGTCAGTCTATTTCATGGAAAGAGCAGGTGTTCCGAGTTGATGTGCAGGGGTACGAGGTAATTGAGATAGCTATGTACTGTACATAAAGGTAGGGGTAAAGTGACTAGGCAACAGGATAGATAATAGACAGTAGCAGTAACGTATGTTGTGAGTTTCAAAGTGTGTGTGTGTGGCGTCAGTATGCATATGTTTGCATGTTATGTGTGTGTGTGTTGGGATGTCAGTGTAAGTATTTGTGAGTGTGTGGGTGGAGTCGAGTGTGTGCATAGATTCAGTGCAAGAAAGCTAGTGCAAAATGCTGTTAGTACGGGTACCTAATTTGATTAGCAATTCATCAGTCTTGTTTAGAAATCTTATGGCTTGAGGGTAGAAGCTGTTCAGGGTCCTGATGGTTCCAGACTTCCTGTGGGGTAACAGAGAGAACAATATGTGGCTTGGGTAGCTGGAGTCTTGAATTTTTTGGGGGGCCTTTCTTCCTTCCTGACTGCCTTGTATAGAGATCATGGATGTCAGGGAGCTCAGCCCCAGTGATCTATTGGGCCGTACACACTACCCTCTGTACCACATTGTGGTCAGATGCCAAGTAGTTACCATACCAAGACGTGATGCAGCCAGTCAAGATGCTCTCGATGGTGCAGCTGTATAACTTTTCAAGGATCTGAGGGCCCATGCCAAATATTTTCAACCTCCTGAGAGGGAAGATGTGTTGTCGTGCCCTCTTCACAACTGCGTTGGTGTGTTTGGACCATGATAGATCCTTAGTGATGTGGACACCGAGGAACTTGAAACTCTCAACCCGCTCCACTACAGCCTCGTCAATGTGAATGGGGAGCGTGCTCGGCCCTATTTTTCCTGTAGTCCACGATCAGCCTACCATCGTCGTGTCATCGGTGAACTTAACCCACGCAGTTGTGGGTTAACAGGGAGTACAGGAGGGGACTAAGCGTGCACCCCTGAGGGGCCCCATCAGCATTACAGATGTGTTGTTGCCTACCCTCATCACCTGGGGGTGGCCCTTCTGGTAGTCCAAGATCCAGTCCCAGGGATCTTAGATTAGGTATAAGATTTGAGGGCACTATGGTGTTGAACGCTGAGAACAGCATTCTCATGTAGGTATTCCTTTTGTCCAAGTAGGAAAGGGCAGTGTGGTGTGCAATAGAGATTGTGTAATTTGTGGATCTGTTGGGGCGGTATGGGAATTGGAGTGGGTCCAGGGTGTCTGGGATTATGGTGTTGATGTAAGACATTGATGTTCTTGTTCACTGGGACTATGGTGGTCTGTTTGAAGCATGTAGGTATTGCAGACTGGGTCAGGGAGAGGTGAAGACTCTTGCTCTGTTTAAAGGTCTTACTCACATCAGCTACGGAGAGCATGATCGCACAGTCGCCCGGAATAGCTGGTGCTCTCACTCTTGGTTCAGTGTTGCTTGCCTCGAGGCGAGCATAGAAGGCATTTAGCTCATCTGGTAGACTTGTGTAACTGGGAAGCTCGTGGCTGGGTTTCCCTTTGTTATCCGTGATCATTTGTAAGCCCTGCCACATCCGACGAGCACCGGAGCCAGTGTAGTAGGAATCCGTCTTAGTCCTGTATTGACGATTTTGCCAGTTTGATGGTTCGGTTCGTCTGAGGGCGTAGTGGGATTTCTTGTAAGCGTCCTTGTTAGTGTCCCGCTCCTTGAAAGCAGCAGCTCTAGCCTTTAGCTTAGTGCAGATGTTGCCTGTAATCCATGGATTTTGGTTGGGATATGTAAGTACGGTCACTGTGGGAACATGGTCATCGATGCACTTATTAATGAAGCCGGTGACTGATGTGGTAAACTCCTCAAAGCCATCGGATAAATCCTGGAACATATTCCAGTCTGTGCTTGCAAAACAGTCCTGTATCTTAACACCTGCTTCAACGGACCACTTCCGAATTGAGTGTGTCACTGGTACTTCCTGTTTGAACTTTTGCTTGTAGGCAGGAATCAGAAGGATAAAGTTATCGTCAGATTTGCCAAATGGAGGACTAGGGAGAGCTTTGTTTGCGTCTCTGTGTATGGAGTAAAGGTGCACTAGAGATTTGTTCCCTCTAGTTGCACAGATGAAATTAGGTAAAACATATTTAAGTTTTCCTGTATTACAATCACCGACCACTAGAAGGCCCTGTATGGCCCTATATAGGTAGATAGAGGTTATATAGAGGTTTTTGTGCCAGCATTGGTATGTGGTGGTAAATAGATGGCTACGAAAAATATTGATGAAAACTCTTGGTAAATAGTATGGTCTACAACTCTTGAGGTATTCTAACTCAGGCGAGCACAACCTCGAGACTTCCTTAATATTAGATATTGCGCACCAGCTGTTGTTCACAAAGAGACACACTCCCCCGCCTTTGAGTTTACAAGACACTGTTATTCTGTCCTGCCGATGCATAGAAAAAGCAACCATGTCCTCGCCCAGCCACGACTCTGTGAAGCATAGGATATTACCGTTGTTTTGGTCCAGTTGATAGGATAGTCTCGAACGGAGCTTGTCTAGTTTGTTCTCCAGTGATTGTACAGTCGCCGATAGAACAGAGGGTGGTGGTGGTTTATTTGCTCACCGCCGTAGTTTCATCAGGCTGCCCCGACACCAGCCTCTATATCCCCGTCTTTTCCTCTTCCAAGTGTCAGGGATTAGAGCCTGTTCCCGGGTGAGCAATATGTAATGCGCCGAGTCATTGAATTAGAATTATTCATCCAAATTAATGTCCAAAAGCTCTTCCGGCCATGGAAAACGACGGTGGAGACATTATGTACAAAAAAAAGTTTCAATCACAGAAAAAAAAACACACGAAATAACATAATTGGTCAGGAGCCTGTAAAACGGCCACTATACATCCCTGTGTGTGTGTGTGTGTGTGTGTGTGTGTGTGTGTGTGTGTGTGTGTGTGTGTGTGTGTGTGTGTGTGTGTGTGTGTGTGTGTGTGTGTGTGTGTGTGTGTGTGTGTGTGTGTGTGTGTGTGTGTGTGTGTGTGTGTGTGTGTGTGTGTATATTTGAGTGTCAGTGTAGTGAGTGTGTGGGTAGAGTCCAGTGAGTGCTTAGAGCCAGTGCAAGAGAGTCAGTGAAAGAGAAGGGGTTCAATGCAATCTGGGTAGCCATTTCATTAACAGTTCAGCAGTTTTATGGCTTGGGGGTAGAAGCTGTTCAGGAGCCTTTTGGTGCCTGACTTGGGGCTCTGGTACCAAAAAGCCCATGCAGTTGGTCTGAAAAATATAACCATACAGACACAACACTTGTATCATTGCTGCCATGACTGCACTATGTTACTAACGATAAGTTAAATTCAATATGCAATAACCTTATTTAACACAAAAAGTCAAAACTCAGAGTGAAGTTCAATTGTTTAATACCAAATATGCAACAGCTGTAATGCGCACCCCTCGAGTGGCACAGCTGTATACATACTGTACGTCTCGAGTGGCGTAGGACTTTCTTCCACTCCCCTCCCCCCAAACTTCTTCAGAAGTTTTCCACTGTGGTTGACTTTCACCCTGATTTAAGACCGCGTCTGACAATAGTTTAATCATCATTTGTGCCACATCCTGTTCTCATCCTACTATTACTCCAGATAACATATTGGAGGTCTCCAGTCACCGGGAGTGCACAGACATTTTTACAAACCGACACACTCAATTTCAGCATAACACTTTTCTCTTTCACTATGACTTTGTAAGACAAAACATCCCAGAGACTTGAGCCATCATTCTACTTCTCCTTAATCACGCAAAAGCCATTAATCCCACAAACAGCACTTATTTACAATCTATCACTTTCTATAGTCTCAGTAGTGCATAACGCACCATAGTGGTTCCCAATAAGAACCAAAATAATGTGTGGGAAAATAAAGACAGGATTAGGCCTACTTTGAGCTACCACTAGGAGACCTAGGATATGGATTACTGGCATGAAACAGAGTGTGTTGAACTGTCTTACCAGGGAAGCTAACCCCAGCTTACCAGGGAAGCTAACCCCAGCTGTGCTGTTTGTGGTTCTCTCTTCTTGACATCCTGCCCTGCCCCTAATTCTGCTGGCTAGCGGTGCATTGACTCATCAATAATTGGGCCTATACCTTTCATTTCACAGATAACTTTGTGTCTTTTATTTTCAAGGGTGTTGTTAGATTTGTATAGGCAGTAAGACACCCATCTACTGTGAGTGTAAAGGGATAATTGCCTCTGGGGAGTACTGTTGCAATCTGGGTCCCATGACTTCAAACTTCTCAGTCAGAGGATCCCTACTGCTACTGCCTGTCCTCACGAACCTTGATCATGAAATTCAGTCATCCATAACTAGAACCTGTTGGCCCAATTCAAAATCCTTAAGCAATAAAGCACACTACTGTCTTTTGTTCAACATTCCCTTTGTATTCTTAGTATATTCATGCAGAAATCCTTGCTTCTCAAACCCGAAGCAGCAGCTTCTCCACCCTCACCTACTCATCCTCAGTTAGGAAGTTCTTATGGAGTTGCTGTCATTCGCCTTTGATTTCTGCTCTGACATTTTCTCAACTGTTATTGTTTGGTAAGGAGTGGCATAGATGCCAACCCTAAAATGCAATTGTATTATCATGATGAGGAAAGAGATATGCATCCTGCCGTCCATAGGCCCTTGTAACTATTTACTTTAAAATTATATATATTATTGATTTGCTGTTGCATTTACTAACAAATTGAAAGAAGAGGCTGAAGTATTTCTGGTAGCTATGATTCATTTATCAGTTTTCACGACTATTCGTAGTACAGTGCTCGCATATGACAATTCTAATGTACATCTGTATTGAGGCAGTCGTAACTGAATTATGTGCTGATTTTGTGCAAAATCATGTGAGTGATATATGTAATGATAGCCAAAACATGGCAGTCTAAAAGAGCAAGACATCTCAGAGGTCATTGTGGAAGCGAGCGAGTGAAATGTTTTTCACTTCCAATTTACAGCACATCAAGAGACAGCAGGGCCCTGACAGCGTCAATAAATAAACAGAAGGGTTTTACTACCCAAAACACAATATCCTGCCCCGTTCCATAATAGTGTGGCATTAAAACAATATTACCATGTTTTATTTCCAGATTAGATTCCAGCCGTGTGCTGCAGGTTGAGGAGAATGGCATGCCTTATCTCTGTCATCTAGCAGTGACAGCATGCGGTCAGGACAGGCGCAGGGAGGAAGGGCCACACTTTTTATACAGACAGAAAACACACATGGGGGATTGATCTAGCCTAACTCTGTGTGATAACATCCAGTCAATTTCCTTTACATCAACTGTGAGTTATTTGCATGGGCTCACCCCCTATTCCTGGGATGACTATTTCTGCTTATTTTGAGGCCGTGACTGTATAAAAATATGCCAGGGTTGAATTAGACTACCAAGAATTATACATTTGCTGTGATTATCCATTTCCCCTATATCAATATAATAATTTAGGTACCACCTAATGACAATATTTGATAACCATACACTTTACATAAACACAAACTATTGTTATCTGTGGGGGAAATTTTATCCATTATGAAAATGTCTCCATACTGCTAAGTGCTACTCAATGGGGTATGTCTTACCATGCAAATCATGTAGTATGTTTAAATTGTTTCATTAAACTTTCGGTATTTTTGCCAATATCATATCCTCTGTTTTCATTCCCCCAGCTGTCCGAAAGCAGCAAAGTCTACGTCCAGCTTCAAGGTAAGCTCTGCAGGATGAAATATTCATTGCCAATAGCTCTTCTTCCCTATCTGTCTGTGGCAGTATTTGCTGTTGAATTAAGCAGCTTTAGCAGTTCTCCCACAATTATAACTTGCTGCAGTAGAGTATTTTGAGTCGCTCTTGCCATTGGCTGTCTGTCACACCACATGGGTCAGCCCAAAGCAGCACAGAGCAGTGTAGGTCTCCAAGCCGCAAATCTGCTGAGCCAATAGTGCCCCAGCTCAGCCCCACCGAAACAGACCAGATCTGCTAACCAACTGTATTACCTACTAAACATGTTGGAGTGACAAAAAAACACCCGGAGAAATACCGCAATGACTCACGCGTGTTATACCCCTGTCAGCAGGTAGCAATCCCAGGTGTGTCATCTTACCTCATTTATATGTCACACAGTGGTTGCTAATTTTCATCACCCCATGTGGAGTATGGGTACATTAGCCTGTTCATTTGGAGGAGGCCAAGCTGATGATACTGTAACTCTATAATTGTAATTACAATGACCTTTCACAGACACACTATTTTCTTTGGTTCTGAAGCTCAGAGCTTCAGCTGGTGTGAATTTCTAAGGAACTAAGGTGCGGTCCCTTTTTCGCAACAGTTAACCTGGAGACAAACGGGGAAAAAACCATAGATGACAGATTTTTAAGCAACGGCGTTCCAGAACACCTGAAGACCTTTCTTTCTTTCTTTCTTTCTTTCTTTCTTTCTTTCTTTCTTTCTTTCTTTCTTTCTTTCTTTCTTTCTTTCTTTCTTTCTTTCTTTCTTTCTTTCTTTCTTTCTTTCTTTCTTTCTTTCTCTCTCTCTCTGTGTCTCTCTATGTGTCTCTCTCTCTGTCTCTCTCTGTGTGTGTGTGTCTCTCTCTCTGTCTCTCTCTCTCCCTCTCTCTCTCTCACTGTCTCTCTCTGTCTGTCTCTCTCTCGCACTCTCTCTCTCGCACTCTCTCTCTGTCTCTCTGTGTCTCTCTCTCTGTCTCTCTCTCTCTCTCTCTCTCTCTCCCTCTCTGTCTCCCTCTCGCACTCTCTCTCTGTCTCTCTGTGTCTCTCTCTCTCTGTATCTCTCTCTGTCTGTCTCTCTCTCTCTGTCTCTCTCTTGCACTCTCTCTCTGTCTCTCTGTGTGTCTCTCTCTCTGTATCTCTCTCGCACTCTCTATCTCGCACTCTCTGTCTCTCTGTGTCTCTCTCTCTCGTTCTCTCTTTAGATCTACTCATCTCTTTCTTGCCCCCCCACTCTCTCTGTCAGCCCCTCATCTCACCACCATAGTAAATGTATGTCATTACTCAAAGCAGCTTCCCCACAGCCCTGACTTTAAATTTAAAATTGTGGGCCGATTTCCATCCCAGGTACATCAGAGCTCAGAGCTGTTCAGGGATGCAGCTCTCCAACACCCTGTGATTAATAGCTCTCTCATACAGGGCTATTCCTCACCACGTTTCTACACTGGTGCAAGTAGTACTGTCCACTCCAGGAAGGCCCGCATTTTTGGGGGGTTTCTCAGATTGTTCTGGCAATTCTCACATAGAAACTTCATTGGGAGGAAGGATATTTGATATGCTTTTTACATTTGTATCACAAATAATTTGAGAACATACCCAAAATATTTTGGGCCTCCCTGACGTGGAATTGCCCAACAATCACTACCCCAATCAATATATATGAGAGAAGAGTCTCTGCCAGCTCAGCTGTTGTGTTTTCTATGTAATATAGCTTCTGTATGATTCTTTGTAGTGACATGACTGCATGTGTGTTCCTCTGCATGTATGTCTGAGAAAGCATAGAGTACCTTGTAACATGTCAAACAGAATTAATTAACAGTTTCAAATTGGTAAGATTTTTTTTTTTCAGTGTCAGAAAGGGAGTTGATTTTAATCCAGTCTTGTGGTTGTTATTAGACCCTTGTTAGATGCCTTTGTGTCCATATTGTTTACCAGAAGATTAGTTGTTCTAGTCCCTCTTTTGAGCCTTGACACGCTGAGGCTCTATTTCTCCTCCCAGAATAATTCATATTCATCCTTCATAACTTTATTTCTCGGCTCTTCTCAGACACAACAAAACGCGCTGGCAGAATCAACGCCTCCAGTATCAGAAAGAGATCAAACCCTTAGCCTGTCCTGTCAACATTTATCCCCTCCATGTCTTCACACTCAGGCACAGTGGGGGACACTTTCTCATCTGCCTGTTTTCTTTTTCAATATTATTTTGTTTCCATTTGTTTTTGTTTTGTTCAGAGTAAATCAGAGCATGTTCTGCCAAACAGGGCTTGTTTTGCCCTCCCGTGCGATTGCGCAATGACACACAGTATAAAAATGACAGATACCTAAAACTCTTCTCTTGTATTATAGGCAGGTTAGAATAGGCCCATTTAAGCTCCAAAATGTGTGCGGGGGAAGAGTCTTGGCACAGGGAGCACACTCCAAGATACCTCCTCAGTGAAACATGATAGAGGCCCAGGCATCCCAGCTGCCTGATTGAAGAGGCGTCTCTCTCTGTGTTACCCTTTGGTTGTGGTGAAACCTCCAAGGGCAGAGTGTAGTGTTAGGAGAATCCAGAGGCTGCAGGTCCATCTAAGAGGCCCGGTATCAGTGGAGTGTGTTGCCCCCCTGCTTAGTGCACTGTGTGGAGGGGGTAGATGGGTGCAGGGCCGGGGAGAGCAAGCTGGTGTGTGACAGGGGAGAGCAGGAGTGAGGGCTGGGTCTTCTGAGGTGGAGCAGGTTTTAGCAGGTTTTATAAAGCAGGTTTTATAAACAATATTCTGTTGATTTCCTCCAGTGCTGCCACATCTTGAGAGTAAAAAGTGTGTAAGAGTCGTATATTTCCTGGCAGTTATTGGGAATAATCTTGGTGGAAATCAGTTCCAAGTCTAACTCCCTATAATTTGCCCTAAATTCGGTTTAAATAATATTTGAAAGCTGCAGTGTTTCAGAAGCTCTTATTTAGCCTCTGTGCTCAGTGTGTCTCAAACTGTGGAAGTCTCCAGGCGTACTGACAAAAGCCACGGAACACACACACACACACACGCGCGCAATGACAGGGAGCTATGCAAAGTGTCCCTCAATATCAAAGGCAGAAGAACAAAACAGTGTTTCTGCGATACAAGGGACAGGAGACAGGCCCAAAAAAACGCTGCTGGCACAACAGACAATTTATCCAATTCGGTTTCTCCCCTTAAGAAAGATGAATAGTTTCTAAATCTCTGGGGAATTCTATTTTCTCTATTTATATTGAGTTCTTCTGCTTGCTTTTACAGGCCTGCAAATACATTTTCCTCCATTCTTTCTCTATTTCCTATAAAATATTTGGCATGGATCCTCAGATCCTCAAAAAGTTCTACAGCTGCATGATCGAGAGCATCACTGCCATGACTGGTTGCATCACTGCCATGACTGGTTGCATCACTGCCATGACTGGTTGCATCACTGCCATGACTGGTTGCATCACTGCCATGACTGGTTGCATCACTGCCATGACTGGTTGCATCACTGCCATGACTGGTTGCATCACTGCCATGACTGGTTGCATCACTGCCATGACTGGTTGCATCACTGCCATGACTGGTTGCATCACTGCCATGACTGGTTGCATCACTGCCTGGTACGGCAACTGCTCGGCCTCCGACTGCAATGCACTACAGAGGGTAGTGCGAATGGCCCAGTACATCACTGGAGCCATGCTTCCTGCCATCCAGGACCTCTATACCAGGCGGTGTCAGAGGAAGGCCCTAAAAATGGTCAAAGACTCCAGCCACCCTAGTCATAGACTGTTCTCTCTGCTACCGCACGGGAAGCGGTACCGGAGTGCCAAGTCTAGGTCCAAAAGACTTCTTAACAGCTTCTACCCTCAAGCCATAAGACTGCTGAACAACTAATCAAATTGCTACCAGGACTACTTGCATTGCCCCCCCCCCCCCCCTTTAAGCTGCTGCTAGTCTCTGTTTGTTATCTATGCATAGTCACTTTAACTCTACCTACATGTACATGTTACCTCAATTACCTCGACTAACCGGTGCCCCGGTTAACCAACAAACTGCATTTGTTGGTTAACCTTGTAAGTAAGCATTTCACTGTAAGATCCACACCTGCTGTATTTGATTTGATCTGAAGTTGTGAAAAGGTTATAACCTTTTGTCGACACCGTTGGTCCTCCCCTGAATTGGTGGGATGCAATTCAGCTCAAATCTAACATTGTATCTTTTCTCTATTGCATCATAAACCTGTAAACATTTCACGAGGCCCTTCCTTACAAGCTGTAAGAAAGTCATAAGAACAGGTTGAGAGAAACCAAGCATTGCTGCCACGCCAGGTTTCCATGTCCCTGCTGCAGAGGCCTCTGTGGCACAGACGGGAGATTTTGCTGATCTCACAAACCAATACCCCAGGTTACACAGCCTTTTAATTGCTTTGTTTTATATTAATTGAAGATGTGATACTGTAGGGTCCTTGCTTCCTCCCTCAGCTCCAGCAGGTCCAGGGTTAGTGGCATGCCTGTCACACTCTGTACTGTCATTTTAAGATGTTCTGTAATAGCGTTAAAAGAGCTGCCTTATCCTCCTGATCTGGCCTTATCTAGACTGGTAGGAAGGGATTTCACTGTAGCACGGTCACGTGTTTACTGGGACTGTGTATGTGCAAGCAATTGTATTTATTTTCTTGTGAGTGAAATCATATTTTATTGTGAGTCTATGTTAGGGGTTAGTATGTACACTGAGTGTACAAAACATGAAGATATCGAGTTGCATCCCCACCCCCGTTTGCCCTCAGAAAACCCTTAATTCAATAGGGCATGGACTCTACAAGGTGTCGGAAGCATTCCACGGGGATACTGGCCCATTTTGACTCCAATGCTTCCCACAGTTGTGTCAAACCGGTGTTCCTGAGACCTACTACCATACCCCGTTCAAAGGCACTTCAATATTTTGTCTTGCCCATTCACCCTCTGAATGGCACACTTAGAAAAAACATCTCAATTATCTCAAGGCTTAAAAATCCTTATTTAACTTGTCTCCTCCCCTTCTTCTACACTGATTTTAAGTGGATTTAACTGACATCAATAAGGGATCATAGATTCACCTGGATTCACCTGGTCAGTCTATGTCATGGAAAGAGCAAGTGTTCATAATGTTCTGTACACTCAGTGTTTGGTATGTGTACTTAAGGTATAGATTTGTTACGAATTGATTGGTAACCTATTATTATCTTATATCCATATTAATGTGTAATATTAAATTATGATAATATCTATTATCCATATTATTATATTCTAAATTACAGAATTAAGTAATTGTAGACAATTATAAACCAAGAGTTCAAGTGTGGGAATTGGAGAATACCTCGACACAGAAATTGAATTCTGGGAATTTCCAATAGGTTGTTTCTGGTAAGGGCACTCTCAATTGTATCCTGGGTGCGTGCAACCTATACCTTTACACAACAGTAACCCCTACCTACAGTCCTGCGTTCTCCTGATAGACTTTGTCCTAAACAACTCATGATACTTACTGTACCATTGCTGGTCCCTTTTGTCACATTGAATGACACATGGGTAATGCTACTAGGAGTGTCATACTGTTGATAGAGAGTCACACTGCAGTGCCTAGTAGGCCAACGTGTGTTATTTAGGGCCAGGGGTTATTTAGGGAAATTGTGTTTTGATCTGCTTGGCAGGCCAAGTGCAGTGGTAGCTGGCATGGAAGTCCAGGCCCACTGCAGGCCAGCCAGTCCCCCACTAATCTGGGGGAGGGGGGGCGCATGGAAGGTGGATGATCTGGGAAAAGAGAAGATTAAGTCTGCATCTCAATTAAGGTCACTTCTACAAAAACACTGATGTGGTTAGTCTGATATGGAGTCAGTCAAATTCCATTTAGGAATTAAATGCATCAATGTGACTCCCAAATTCTGTATTGTACATTTCGATGAAACTGATTTGTCTGTAGTTGTTTTGTTTGCATGACTCACAGCTTGTAGTACAACTTTCCAACTTCCACCACTTCTCTTCTCCGTCGATGTTTCTGCTGTGATCTAAGAGTTATGTTAGAGCATTAGTCACTGCTGTCTCCTTCTCCTCATGACCTTGGCTGATGAATGGCTCTCATTATCTGCTGTGGTAGTTGCGCTGTTCATTATAATGGGTTGTGATACACTCTGCCATCTGTCTGTCTGTGTGCCTGTCTGTGTGCCTGTCTGTCTGTTCCCAGGTGTGAGTGGGGAGGATGTGCATGTGTTCCTGCTGGTCTGTGGCCTGAGGAGGGAGAGAGAGGATCCTTCAATCTGCTGGAGGCAACCTCAGGATTACCCCGTAGCCCCAATATGCTGCCCTAAATAGATCCTCTGCCTTGACTTTCACTGGACAGAAGCCCTGCCACAATTACATTATCTAATCTGGTACCTGAGCTATTCTTATATTTGCATTTCCACACAGAAGCAAAGGGAAAGAAAGTCACTTGAATTCTGGTTGGCTGTCAGCCACTGTCTCTGGTTGATGTCTTTCAGAGTGGCACACTGAGAATCCCCTGGTAGTGCTCATCATCATCGGGCTTAAGGTGAGTGACCGTAATAGGATCAGGGTGATTGTACAGCTGAGAGGTCAAGCCTCCTGTGCCTCCTTTACTGTCTGCGTTGGTCTGTTAGAGCAGATCATTGCATGGACTGCAACGTGCCTCCGGAGCCAGGTCAAAGGTACCTCTAATCGGATGTAGCACAGATAACAGCATTAGCCGGCATTAAACTGGAATAACGGGCGACATTGAGCATCTCCCGAGCTGCACCCTAGGAGCCAGGGGCAAGTTACCGTTTCAGTGCTGAGCTGACCCACCTGCCTGACTCCCACCCTGCCTGTTCTCTCAGAGCAGCCAGCCCACTGTGGTGCTGCAGTGCAACTGCTTGACGAGCCACAGCACCAGGACATCTGTTGGGCTAGATTATGGTCTGGCCCGTCGGGTGTTTCTACCCTGCCTGGGGTAAGGTCACACTCCACTGGGCACCAGTGTCATAAAGGGCAGCATGGGATCAGGCCACTGATGTCACTCTCTCTCTCTGTCACATACAGTATTGTGTGTTAAGGGCAATGGTATTAATGAGCAGTGGTGTAAAGTACTTAAGTAAAAATACTTTTAAGTACTACTTATGTAGTTTTTTGGGGGGTATCTGCACTCTACTATTTATATTTTTTACAACTTTTAATTTTACTTCACTACATTCCTTTAGAAAATATTGTACTTTGTACTCCATACATTTTCCTTGACACCCAAAACAACTTCTTACATTTTGAATGCTTAGCAGGACACTGAAATGGTCCAATACACACACTTATCAACAGAACATCCCTGGTCATCCCTACTGCCTCTAATCTGGCAGACTCACTAAACACACATGCTTCGTTTGTAAATTATGTCTGAAGGTTGGAGTGTGCCCCTGGCTATTCACAAATTTAAAAACAAGAAAATGGTGCCATCTGGTTTGCTTAATATAAAGAATTTAAAAATATATAGACTTTTCTTTTGATACTTAAGTATATTTTAAACCAAATACTTTTAGACTTTTTACTCAAGAAGAATTTTACTGGGTGACTTTTACTTTAACTTGAGTCATTTTCTATTAAGGTATCTTTACTTTTACTCAAGTATGACAATTAGGTACTTTTTCCACCACTGTTAATGAGAGGTCCTGGCACAGTCACGCCGAGGGCCACACAGGATGTCTGGGAAGGAGGATAAGTAGAGAGCCACTGCAAAATAGTCCTCAGGTCGGGTTCACTCTTATCAATAGTAAGAGTTAGTTCTCACCCCCAGCACTAAAACCAGAAAGTTGTCCACTGATTTGATAGCAGTCTACTTTCCGTGCTTGATTATTGATCTTCTGAGAAGTGCTGCCAAAGAGTGGCTGTATCAATGGGCACCTTGGTAATTTTACTCCTGCTGTTTCCCTGTGTGATCTTCACCATTGGCCATTTCCTATTGATTATGTGTGGGCATCCTCCCACATACTGCTTTAAATAAACCATCAAATAATTTAGCCTGTTTTTCCCCCTACTCAATCTTTTTGTAACTCTCTCTAATACAACAGTACCATAAAAAGCTAGGCTCCAGTGCATTCGTAAAGTACTTAGACCAGTTTACTTTTTCCATATTTTGCTACATTACAGCCTTATTCTAAAATTGATAAAATGGTTTCTTTCCCTCGTCAATCAACACACAATAACTCATAATGACAAAGCAAAAAACGTTTTTTGGGAATGTTTGCAAATGTATAAAAATATCACATGTACATAAGTATTCAGACCCTTTACTCAGTACTTTGTTGAAGCACCTTTGGCAGTGATTACAGCCACGGTTCTTCTTGGGTATGACGCTACAAGTTTGGCAACCCTGATTTGAGGAGTTTCTCCCTTTCTTCTCTGCAGATCCTCTCAAGCTCCATCAGGTGGATGGGGAGCGTCCTATTTTCAGGTCTCTCCAGAGATGTTCGATCGGGTTCAAGTCCAGGCTCTGGCTGGGCCACTCAAGGACATTCAGAGTCTTGTTCTGAAGCCACTCCTCCGTTGTCTTGAATGTGTGCTTAGGGTCCTTGTCTTGTTGGAAGGTGAACCTTCGCCCCAGTCTGAGGTCCTGAGAGCTCTGGAGCAGGTTTTCATCAAGGATCTCTCTGTGAGAATATTGTTTCTCAGACGAGCTTCAATGCCATACAACTCTCCTTCCGTGGCCTTCAACTGCTCTTAAATGCAAGTAAATCTAAATGCATGCTATTCAACCGATCACTGCCCGCACCTGCTCGCCCATCCAGCATCACTACTCTGGACGGCTCTGACTTAGAATACGTGGACAAGTACAAATACCTAGGTGTCTGGTTAGACTGTAAACTCTCCTTCCAGACTCACATTAAGCATCTCCAATCCATAATTCAATCTAGAATTGGCTTCCTATATCGCAACAAAGCATCCTTCCCTCATGCTGCCAAACATACCCTCGTAAAACTGACTATCCTACCGATCCTCGACTTCAGTGATGTCATCTATAAAATAGCCTCCAACACTCTACTCAACAAACTGGATGCAGCCTATCACAGTGCCATCCGCTTTGTCACCAAAGCCCCATACACTACCCACCATTGCGACCTGTACGCTCTCATTGGTTGGCCCTCGCTTCATAGTCATCGCCAAACCCACTGGCTACAGGTTATCTACAAGTCTCTGCTAGGTAAAGCCCCGCCTTATCTCAGCTCACTGGTCACCATAGCAGCACCCACTCGTAGCACGCGCTCCAGCAGGTATCTCTCATTGGTCACCCCCAAAGCCAATTCCTCCTTTGGTCGTCTTTCCTTCCAGTTCTCTGCTGCCAATGACTGGAATGAACTGCAAAAATCTCTGAAGCTGGAGACTCATATCTCCCTCACTAGCTTTAAGCACCAGCTGTCAGAGCAGCTCACAGATCACTGCACCTGTACATAACCCATCTGTAAACAGCCCATCTATCTACCTACCTCATCCCCATACTGTATTTATTTATTTATCTTTCTCCTTTGCACCCCAGTATCTCCACTTGCACATTAATCTTGGGCACATCTACCATTCCAGTGTTTAATTGCTATATTGTAATTACTTCGCCACCATGGCCTATTTATTGCCTTAACTCCCTTATCTTACCTCATTTGCACTCACTGTATATAGACTTTTTGTTTATTGACTATGTTTTGTTTATTCCATGTGTAACTCTGTGATGTTGTATTGTTGTATTGTTGTATGTGTTGTATGTATGTTGTTGTACTGTTGTATGTGTCGAATTGCTATGCTTTATCTTGGCCAGTTGTAAATGAGAACTTGTTCTCAACTAGCCTACCTGGTTAAATAAAGGTGAAATAAAAAATAAAATAAAACATGTTCTGAGATTCCTTTTGGTGGCTTTGGCAAACTTCATGTAGGCTGTCATGTGCCTTTTACTGAGGAGTGGCTTCCGTCAGGCCACTCTACTGTAAAGGCCTGATTGGTGGAGTGCTGCAGAGATGTTTGTCCTTCTGAAAGGTTCTCTCATCTCCAGAGAGGAACTCTGGAGCTCTGTCAGAGTGACTATATGGTTCTTGGTCACCTCCCTGACTTAGGCCCTTCTCCCCCGATTGCTCAGTTTGGCCGGGCAGCCAGCTCTAGGAAGAGTCTTGGGGACCTTCAATGCTGGAGAAATGTTTTAGTACCATTCCCCAGATCTGTGCCTTGACACGATCCTGTCCCGGACAGGTGTGCCTTTCCAAATCATGTCCAATCAATTGAATTTACCAATTGATTGTGGACTCCAATCAAGTTGTAGAAACATTTCAAGGCTGATCAATGGAAACAGGATGCACCTGACCTCAATTTCGAGTCTCATGGAAAAGGGTCTGAATACTTGTGTAAATAAGGCATACTGTTCTTTTATTTTAAATAAATATGAAAACATTTCTAAAAACCTGTTTTTGCTTTCTTATTATGGGGTATTGTGTGTAGATTTATGAGGATTTTTTATTGATTTAAACCATTATAAACTCAGAAACGTCCTCTCACTGTCAACTGTGGTTATTTTCAGCAAACTTAACATATTTGTATGAACATAACAAGCTCCACAGACATGTGACTAACAGAAATTGAATAATCTGTCCCTGAACAAAGGGGGGGGGGGGGCAAAATCAAAAGTAACAGTCAATATCTGGTGTGGCCACCAGCTGCATTTAGTACTGCAGTGCATCTCCTCCTCATGGACTGCACCAGATTTGACAGTTCTTACTGAGAGATGTTACCCCACTCTTCCACCAAGGCACCATTCCCCCCAGACATTTCTGGGGGGAATGGCCCTAGCCCTCACCCTCTGATCCAACAGGACCCAGACGTGCTCACTTTGTATTGAGATCTGGGCTCTTCGATGGCCATGGCAGAACACTGACATTCCTGTCTTGCAGGAATTCACGCACAGAATGAGCAATATGGCTGGTGGCATTGTCATGCTGCAGGGTCATGTCAGGATGAGCCTGCAGGAAGGGTACCACATGAGGGAGGCGGATGATGTCTTCCCTGCAACGCACAGCATTGAGATTGCCTGCAATGACAACAAGCTCAATCCGATGATGTGTTACACACCGCCCCAGACCACGACGGACCCTCCACCTCTAAATTGATCCCGCTCCAGAGTACAGGCCTCGGTGTAACGCTCAATCTTTCGACAATAAACGTAAATCCGCCCTCAGTCCAGCCTCTCTCAGCCTATTGCGGACAGTTTGAGCACTGAAGGAGGGATTGTGCATTCCTGGTGTAACTCGGGCAGTTTGTTGTTGCCATCCTGTAGCTGTCCCGCTGGTGTGATGTTTGGATATACCAATCCTGTGCAGGTGTTGTTACACATGGTCTGCCACTGCGAAGACGATCAGCTGTCCGTTCTGTCTCCCTGTAGCGCTGTCTTTGGTGTCTCACAGTACGGACATTGCAATTTATCCAGATCTTTAGTCCTCATGCCTCCTTGCAGCATGCCTAAGGCACGTTCCAACAGATGAGCAGGGACCCTGGGCATCTTTCTTTTGGTGTTTTTCAGAGTCAGTAGAAAGGCCTCTTTAGTGTCCTAAGTTTTCATAACTGTGACCTTAATTGCCTAGCGCCTGTAAGCTGTTAGTGTCTTAACGACCGTTCCACAGGTGCATGTTCATTAATTGTTTATGGTTCATTGAGCAAGCATGGAAAACAGTGTTTAAACCCTTTACAATGAAGATCTGTGAAGTTATTTTGATTATTACGAATAATTTTTGAAGGACAGGGTCCTGAAAAAGGGACGTTTCTTTTTTTTGCTGAGTGTAGAATAAGGCTGTAACTTAACAAAACGTGAAAAAAGAGAAAGGGTCTGAACACTTTCCGAATGCACTGCATATTGTGTTTTGTGTTCGAAGGCGCCTTTGAGTAGAATTGGCCAGGGTTACACCACTGTCTAAACTGATGTTTTACTGGTACTTCCTGCTCTGTTGTAGTTTGTGTTGTTGTTTGATAAAAAATATTCAGTGAAAGCAGAGCCTTTCGTGATTCATGTAGATGACATCAAATGAACCACAGTGGTGTCTGTGCTCACACTTAGATATGAAAGCAACAACATATCCATCTGTTTTAAACATAACAGTATGCTGGCGATGTATTGCTAATTATTTAATGCAAGATAATGGAGTTGTTTAAGGTTGATCAGGGAAGGGAGGGTATATATGTGTATGATGATGTCTTTCTGCAAACAATTTCACACAGGTTCTGTTATTCTGTCCACTAAAGTTACTATATTGATATCTGTATCATGACTATCATTGACTAGTAATCACTGATGTCATACTTTATATTGTCTCCCTGACCCTTCTATCTTTGTAAATCCCAGCGTTGCTTCTGGACGATGAGTATTTTCAAGTAAGATGATTTGCATGTGATACACATGCGCCTCAAATATCACATTTAAATTCTGAAAGCGATAAGCATGACAATAAAACAAAGAAAAGAAAACAGCAGCTTGCTTGCAGCGTCTTTGACCTAAATTGCTATGTTGCTAGGACTTTGCAGTGGGCCAGCTAATGCACGCAGATCCCACAGCACAATTAATCAGATTGGGCACCCCACCCTGACCCCAATCTCTGAAAATACAGGATTAATCTCTGAAAATACAGGATTTTCAGAGAATGATTTGGCTATGTTAGAAATGATAAGCTGTGCCATTGTTGTGTATCTTATGGTCATGATTAAGGCATGGCTGTCATTATCTCATGGAGGGTAGAGGTATGGACCCAGAACTGTAAAAAGGTAGAAGTATGCACTATGCAGTACCTAGGCTACTACTCAATTCTAGATCTCTGTAGCCTACAGTATTCAGTACAGATCAGAACAGTCCTATTCCCAAGGAAGTCACATATTCCTTTTGTAGAGTGCCCTGCATGTATTTCAATACATTCTGGAAAAATCAGCAAATGCTCAAGATTAATACATAGTTAAACAGCATAAAGTCTAACCTGCTTTGACGGGAATGTAGAAACTATTTACCAACAGATTAATCATGTCAAAAGGTATATTTTAAAATGGTTATTTTCTCAGATTTTTGTCTTAGATTGATTCTTTTTTTTATTGAAGAAGTAAAAGCAATCAGTAAAAGGTAAAGCCTTTAAAACTTTTCTTTCATGGTTATCAGTTAAGTAGAACTTTAGGGCTGACTAAAGATATGCCAAACTGATCTAGAGCCTGCCATTTCTGAGAGAAATTCAAAGACGCCCCGCCCGGCTTATCTTACGCTTTATCTCGTGTGACCCAAGAGAGCATGTAAACAAACGTTGCTTATGTCTGCTGTAGTGTTAGCAGAATGCAAATTAAAAAGAGGTAATCTAACTTGTTATCATGCATCATGCCGTGCATCACGCCCTGCCACTCCTCCTGCCCATTATTCACTGCTGTGTGAGCCCCGAGGTGAGTCCTGTGGTGAGCCCCGAGGTGAGTCCTGTGGTGAGCCCCGTGGTGAGTCCTGTGGTGAGCCCCGAGGTGAGCCCCGTGGTGAGTCCTGTGGTGAGTCCTGTGGTGAGCCCCGAGGTGAGTCCTGTGGTGAGCCCCGTGGTGAGTCCTGTGGTGAGCCCCGAGGTGAGTCCTGTGGTGAGCCCCGAGGTGAGTCCTGTGGTGAGCCCCGAGGTGAGTCCTGTGGTGAGCCCCGAGGTGAGTCCTGTGGTGAGCCCCGAGGTGAGTCCTGTGGTGAGCCCCGAGGTGAGTCCTGTGGTGAGCCCCGAGGTGAGTCCTGTGGTGAGCCCCGTGGTGAGTCCTGTGGTGAGCCCCGAGGTGAGTCCTGTGGTGAGCCCCGTGGTGAGTCCTGTGGTGAGCCCCGTGGTGAGTCCTGTGGTGAGCCCCAAGGTGAGTCCTGTGGTGAGCCCCGAGGTGAGTCCTGTGGTGAGCCCCGAGGTGAGCCCCGAGGTGAGTCCTGTGGTGAGCCCCGAGGTGAGTCCTGTGGTGAGCCCCGAGGTGAGTCCTGTGGTGAGCCCCGAGGTGAGTCCTGTGGTGAGCCCCGAGGTGAGTCCTGTGGTGAGCCCCGAGGTGAGCCCCGAGGTGAGTCCTGTGGTGAGCCCCGAGGTGAGTCCTGTGGTGAGCCCCGAGGTGAGCCCCAAGGTGAGTCCTGTGGTGAGCCCCGTGGTGAGTCCTGTGGTGAGCCCCGTGGTGAGTCCTGTGGTGAGCCCCGTGGTGAGTCCTGTGGTGAGTCCTGTGGTGAGCCCCGAGGTGAGTCCTGTGGTGAGCCCCGTGGTGAGTCCTGTGGTGAGCCCCGAGGTGAGTCCTGTGGTGAGCCCCGAGGTGAGTCCTGTGGTGAGCCCCGAGGTGAGTCCTGTGGTGAGCCCCGTGGTGAGTCCTGTGGTGAGCCCCGAGGTGAGTCTTGTGGTGAGCCCCGTGGTGAGTCCTGTGGTGAGCCCCGAGGTGAGTCCTGTGGTGAGCCCCGTGGTGAGTCCTGTGGTGAGCCCCAAGGTGAGTCCTGTGGTGAGTCCTGTGGTGAGCCCCGAGGTGAGCCCCGAGGTGAGCCCCGTGGTGAGTCCTGTGGTGAGCCCCGTGGTGAGTCCTGTGGTGAGCCCCGTGGTGAGTCCTGTGGTGAGCCCCGTGGTGAGTCCTGTGGTGAGTCCTGTGTTGAGCCCCGAGGTGAGTCCTGTGGTGAGCCCCGAGGTGAGTCCTGTGGTGAGCCCCGAGGTGAGTCCTGTGGTGAGCCCCGAGGTGAGTCCTGTGGTGAGCCCCGAGGTGAGTCCTGTGGTGAGCCCCGAGGTGAGTCCTGTGGTGAGCCCCGAGGTGAGTCCTGTGGTGAGCCCCGTGGTGAGTCCTGTGGTGAGCCCCGAGGCGAGTCTTGTGGTGAGCCCCGTGGTGAGTCCTGTGGTGAGCCCCGAGGTGAGTCCTGTGGTGAGCCCCGTGGTGAGTCCTGTGGTGAGCCCCGTGGTGAGTCCTGTGGTGAGCCCCGAGGTGAGTCTTGTGGTGAGCCCCGTGGTGAGTCCTGTGGTGAGCCCCGAGGTGAGTCCTGTGGTGAGCCCCGTGGTGAGTCCTGTGGTGAGCCCCGTGGTGAGTCCTGTGGTGAGCCCCGTGGTGAGTCCTGTGGTGAGCCCCGAGGTGAGTCCTGTGGTGAGCCCCGAGGTGAGCCCCGAGGTGAGTCCTGTGGTGAGCCCCGTGGTGAGTCCTGTGGTGAGCCCCGTGGTGAGTCCTGTGGTGAGCCCCGAGGTGAGTCCTGTGGTGAGCCCCGAGGTGAGTCCTGTGGTGAGCCCCGAGGTGAGCCCCAAGGTGAGTCCTGTGGTGAGCCCCGTGGTGAGCCCCGTGGTGAGTCCCGTGGTGAGCCCTGTGGTGAGCCCCGTGGTGAGCCCCGTGGTGAGCCCTGTGGTGAGCCCCGTGGTGAGCCCCGTGGTGAGCTCCGTGGTGAGCTCCATGGTGAGCTCCGTGGTGAGTCCCGTGGTGAGCCCTGTGGTGAGCCCCGAGGTGAGTCCCGTGGTGAGTCCCGTGGTGAGCCCTGTGGTGAGCCCTGTGTCACACAGTGCGCTGCTACTGCTGTGTTTCTCCAGGTCAACAGGGGTCTACCTGTCCCAGGACAGAAGCCCTGGTTAACAGTTCAGTCTCAGAGGGGATGTCCTCTGAGAGTGAGGGAGCACTATATAGGGCATAGTCAGGAAATATATTTTTATCATCATAGTCATCATTGTCATCATTTTCAGTGGCATGCTCCGCCCCAAAAATATATCACAATGTATATTTTGTATGCAGCTCAGTTGGTGTAACGTGTAGTTCTTTCAAGGCACCAATATTCATTACTACTCCAACTTGGGGACCTCATTATTTGCTTAGTGTTATCTGACCCGTGCCAGAACAATTATAATAATGAATAGCTTGTCATACTATCTTTTTTATTATTCTCATAGAGAATGGGGTGTAATCCTGTTAATCTGTTTTAATTACTGTAGATTAAAACGATCCACAGAAGGCTTAAACCCTGATTAGCATGTTTCACTTCAACTGAGGGGGTATTACCTGAATGAATTACAATGAAGTCCCAAGGGGATACCTACAAGTAAAGTCAATAAAGGCAGGTAGGTATCTAGCTAGCTAACAATAGCAGTTGTCAGGAGAGTGGGGTTTGATGTAGCTGTGTCTGTTTCATGTTCTGTGTTGTTCAGGCAATGGATCTGGAGGTACCAGTGGAAATGCAGAAGAAAGACATAGCCACCAGCTGTAGCAACATAACTGAGCATAGCAGTACTTTTGGCTACTTGGCTACTTAGGTATGAGGAGAGAGGCTTACGACCACTGAGGTGTATCAGACCCACTTAGAATGGGAAGGTCTTTCCCCTGACACAGTCTGCTGTTTCTGAGGATTAACCTACTGAACTAGACACACTCTCCTCATGCTATTGTTTTTTGTAAGGCTTAAAATTACAACCATAATTTGACATGTCTCAGAGGCTTAGACTTTCGTGAGAATGTACACAGGTGAAAGAGTCAAGATACAATAGTATCCACTGAACTATACAGTATAATGGTGCACATTAGCAACCAAGCATGTGGAGAAAAAGAGAGTTCCTTGAAGGGTCTCTTTAACTGCTCAAAGAGAGGTTTGATGTGAAAAGAGTAAAGGTAGGTGTCAGCTGGCAGGGGGTCCGTTCTCAGCCTGGCGTGGTGGCAGGCAGGAGGGCAACATTAGCGTGATGCTACTATGATGCCATGAGATAAGGGACTGAACATTATTTATAATGAGGGATACCTGGAGAAAATCGTATCTCTCTGAAATGGATGGCCCTCTCTTCAGTGAAATATATTTTTACCCGACCCTACTTGAACGCTTGAAAACAAAAAGTGACCCTATCCTATACCCAAAATATGAATGAAAACATAAAGTGACCCTATCCTATACCCAAAATATGAATGGAAACATAAAGTGACCCTATCCTATACCCAAAATATGAATGGAAACAGAAAGTGACCCTATCCTATACCCAAAATATGAATGGAAACATAAAGTGACCCTATCCTATACCCCAAATATGAATGAAAACATAAAGTGACCCTATCCTATACCCAAAATATGAATGGAAACAGAAAGTGACCCTATCCTATACCCAAAATATGAATGGAAACATAAAGTGACCCTATCCTATACCCCAAATATGAATGAAAACATAAAGTGACCCTATCCTATACCCAAAATATGAATGGAAACATAAAGTGACCCTATCCTAGAAAAAAACTGCCTTTAATATACGCATTTCATGCAATTATACCTCATTTCACATTTGACTGGAGACAAGCAGAATATTTTTTTTAATACCACAACAGAGTATGACAACAAATGAGCTTATGTTGCAGCACCGGAGACGTTTTGATATGTATACGGGCTGTTGTTTAAAAAGAGGACAGTCTAAGTTTGGAACAGTGCTAAAGTTGTCCGTCAACTTCAAAAATGTAGAACAACAGAACCAGAATCTGATCATCAATGATTTTGAGAAAAAGCCATTCAACACAGCAACCACATATTATCAGGTATTGTAACTTTTTTAATTTGGGAAACTATCATTTTCTAATTTATTCTATTTTACTCAATGATATTGTTGTTACAACAGATTTGTGTTGACTGTGATTAGGGCATGGGAATATAAGAGCATCTGCTAGGCTAAATTAACAAACTAGGAATGCACAGCTCACCTCTCCGGGGAAGGATACGACGCAAGTGCTCAGCTGAGCCATGGAGAAATCACTCTAACGGTGAACCTCACACACAGATGGCTGCAGAGACGAGGGTAAGCTAAACCATGACCTCAACCTAGTTTCAATTGGAACTCTCTCTGGCTGACACAACTTTCTCACACAGGATAATTTGCATGTTGCACAAGCCTTTCCCAGCACTGGCAATGTGTTATCAGCCATTCATTCATTTGTGGAGTTGACTTGTTCATTTGATACACAACAAACACTCCTCAAGAGTGTTGGAAAGGCACTATAGATCAAGCACTTGAATGCCTGGAGCCAGAACAACTGTAGTATATTTATTATAGAGTCCATTGATTATAGCATACTGCTCATAACTTGTCATTTAATTGTATTGACCAGCAAGATGGCGACAACGATGGTTGCCCTCTTGCTAGCGCCTAGCCGATGTTGCAGTCTTTTGTTTCAGTACAGGGACATGGAATCGCATTTCAACAGCTCTGAAGCGAGATGCATGTGGCAAGGATTTCAAAGGGAAAACCAGCTGCACGGCAAACACCGATGCCTCTCTCCAAGACTTTCTATGCTCGCTTACAGGTAATCAACACTGATCCTCCTACGAGAGCCCCCACTGCTGAAGAGGACAGTGAGCTCTCGATATCTGTGGCTGACCTAAGGCCTTCAAGCGTGTGCATACTCGCAAATCAGCCGGCCCATATCAGCTCCACCTTACCTGACACCCTGGGCCACGTCCAATTTGCATACCGCCCAAAAAGATCCACAGATGATGCAATCGCCATTGCTCTGCACAATGCTCTATCCCACTTGGACAAACAGACATCTATGTGGAATACTGCTCCTCAACTACAGCTCAGCTTTCAAAACCATAGTCCCCTCCAAGCTCCAAGCTCAGCATGTGCCCTCAGATCCTCAAGAAGTTCTACAGCTGCACAATCTAGAGGGTCTTGGCCGGCTCCATCACTGCCTTGTACAGCAACTGCACCACCCTCAGCCGGAAGGCTCTACAGAGGGTGTAACAGACGGCCAAATACATCACTGGGGGCGAGCTCCCTGCCCTCCAGGACATCTACACCAGGCGGTCTGAGGAAGGCCTGAAATATCGTCAAGGATTCCAGTCAACCGAGCCACAGATTGTTCACTCTGTTACCATCTAGCAAGAGGTATCAGAGCATCAGGCCGTGGTCCAACAGGCTCCGTGACAGCTTCTACCACCAGGCCATCAGGCTGCTGAACAGCTAACCCTAGCTGTCACCTTGCACAGACCTGCACCTTAGAGAATATTTGAACCTTAAGGACTAACTGCACCTTAGAGATGATTTTCGCTGACCAACACACCCAACCATTACACCTAAACTTACACACAAACACACACTTGCACACATAAACACCCATAAACACACAAACAAGAATATTTGGGGCGGCAGGGTAGCCTAGTGGTTAGAGCGTTGGACTAGTAACCGGAAGGTTGCAAGTTCAAATCCTTGAGCTGACAAGGTACAAATCTGTCGTTCTGCCCCTGAACAGGCAGTCACCCACTATTCCTAGGCCGTCATTGAAATTGTTCTTAACTGACTTGCCTAGTTAAATAAAAATATACATGCACTTCTGTTACACAGTGGATTCGGAAAGTATTCAGAGCTCTTGGCTTTATCCACATTTTGTTACGTTAAAGCTAAAATGGATTAAATAAAAAATGTTCTTCTTCAATCTGATATAATGATGAAGTGAAAACAGGTTAAAAAAATGTTTTGAAACTTAATTACAGAATTATTCAGACCCTTTACTATGAGACTCGAAATTGAGCTCAGGTGCATCCTGTTTCCATAGATCATCCTTGAGATGTTTCCACAACTTGATTGGAGTCAACCTGTTGTAAATTAAATTGATTGGAAAATATTTGGAAAGGCACACACCTGTCTATATAAGGTCATAGTGCAGTCAGAGCAAAAACCAAGCCATGAGGTCGAAGGAATTGAGGTAGAGATCCGAGACAGTATTGTGTCCAGGCACAGATCTGGGGATGTGTACCAAAACATTTCTGCAGCACTGAAGGTCCCCAAAAACACAGTTGCCTACATCATTCTTAAATGGAAGAAATTTGAAACCACCAAGCCTCTTCCTAGAGCTGACCGCAGAGCCAAATTGAGAAATTGGGGGAGAAGGGTCTTGGTCAGGGAGGTGACCAAGAACCCGATTGTCACTCTGACAGAGCTCCAGAGTTCCTCTGTGGAGATGGGAGAACCTTCAAGAAGGACAGTCATCTCTGCAGCACTCCACCAATTAGGCCTTTGTGGTAGAGTAGCCAGACGGTAGCCACTCATCAGTAAAAGGCACATGACAGCCCGACTCTCAGAGCATGAGAAACAAGATTCTCTGGTCTGATGAAATCAAGATTGAACTCTTTGGCTTAAATACCAAGTGTCACGTCTGGAGGAAACCTGGCACCATCCCTACGGTGAAGCATGGTGGTGGCAGCATCATGCTGTGGGGATGTTTTTCAGTGGCAGGGACTGGGAGACTAGTCAGGATTGAGGCAAAGATGAAATAGGAAAGTACTGAGAGCCTTGATGAAAACCTGCTCCAGAGCGCTCAGGACCTCAGACTGGGGTGAAGGTTCACCTTCCAACAGGATAATGACCCGAAGCACACAGCCAAGACAACACAGGAGTGGCTTCGGGACAAGTCTTTGAATGTCCTTGAAAATATCTGGAGAGACCTGAAAATAGAAGCATGTGCAGCGACGCTCCCCATCCAACCTGACAAAGCTTGAGAGGATCTGTAATAGAAGAATGGGAGAAACTCCCCAAATACAGGTGTGCCAAGCTTGTAGCATCATACCAAAAATATTTGAGGCTGTAATCTCTACCAAAGGTCCTTCAACAAAGTACTGATTAAAGGGTCTGAATACTTATGTAAATGTGTTTTTTTATTTTTTTATTTATTAAATTTCTTTGCAAACATTTCTAAAACTCTGTTTTTGCTTTGTCATTATGGGGTATTGTGTGTAGAATGATGAGGGGGAAAAAATATTTAAATTCATTTTAGAGTAAGGCTGTAACGTAACAAAATGTAGAAAAAGTCAAGGGGTCTGAATACTTTCCGAATGCACTGTATACTATTTGTCATTACCCACTTCATATTTTTAAATACAGTGCATTATTACTATGCATACTACCTCTTCCATTCCTTCTAACACTTCTTATTTTTGATTTGACTCTTTTATTGTTATTTATATTGCTCAATGTACTGCATGGTTGAGGGAGCTAGCACAAAAGCATTTCACTGCACCTTTTATACCTGCTGTGAATTGTGTATGTGACTAATACAGTTTTATTGTATTTATTGCTGGGAATTAATGGCTTCCTCGTATGGCTCCATTTCAAATAAAGATGCCCTCCAAACATGATCACATCACTTGAGTGAAGTGAAACAGCCTGCTGTTCTGGCGTTGGCTGCAGCTCTGTTTACCCACAAGGCTCTTTGCTCCAGGAGATGTTGGCTGCAGTGCCGGAGCAGGAGTCCTCACTGAACGGCTGTGTGAGTCTGTATTATGTTACGGGTCTGGTCCCAGCCTCCCAGGCCACTAAATGAGCTGCCAGAATCCAAAAAGGACCTTATGGGCTCCAAACATTTCCACCGGCGCTCAGGGATAATGTCATTACTCATTTCATAATTGCTTGATATTTCTCCCCATCTCCTCCATCTCCTCCTGACAGCTGGTGTGGCAGGGCCATTAAATAGCATCAGACAGACACGGTTTGTGTTCTGCTCCCTTCATAAGCAAATAGGAAGCAGCAGAATAGGTTTGCAAAGGGCCATTGCACAGGCCTATTTGGAACTGGTCACAGATATCTCCATCAATTAGCAAGGCAAAGCATATTCAATATGAGTTTACCTTTCAGAATAGCAACACTCCCTCATGTTATTCACTGCTGTGGTTGGTTACACCTCATAAACTCACTGCTTTCATGGGCTCTTAGAGGCTTGTTTCATAACAATTTTTTTAGCAAGTAGTTTACTTTTGGGTAAAATACGAGTAAATATTTATACTGAAGCATTGATTTGTACTTGTCCCTCCTCCTCCAGGAATTTGTGCATGTGTCCCAGAGGGTGCTGGTAGATGGGGAGCTGAGGGAGCTTTTGGTGAGGATGGGAATGGGAAGCGCTATGTTGAGGAGCACCACTGCCTGGACCATGAGAGGGAGGCCTACCAGCGGCTGGTGGACATACTGCAGGCAGGCAGACTGAGGCAGCCTTACTGTCTCTCAGGAATAACACCAACGCTGACCTAGACCTTCTCTCCATCTGGGGCTTAACACATCGCCGTGTGCTCTTATATGAACTCTGCTGCTCCCTAAATACGCAGAGTTACAGCTGGGTTACACTTAAATCAGAAAGTCCAAAAGAGAGGCATTGCTTTAATGATTAGGTACACAACATGGCCAAAAGTAAGAGGACACCCCTTCAAATTAGTACATTTGGTTAATTCAGCCACACCCACTGCTGACAGGTGTATACAATTGAGCACACAGCCATGGAATCTCCATAGACAAACATGGACAGTAAAATGGCCCGTACTGAAGAGCTCAGTGACTTTCAATGTGGCACTTTCATAGGATGCCACCTTTCCAACAAGTCAGTTTGTCAAATTTCTGCCCTGGTGAACTGTAAGTGCTGTTAAATTGAAAGGTCTAGGAGCGCAAAGTAGTAGGCCACAAGCTCACAGAATGGGACCGCCAAGTGCTGAAGCGCAACACTCACTACTGAATTCCAAACTGTCTCTGGAAGCATGGTCAGCACAAGAACTGTTCGTCGGGAGCTTCATGAAGTGGGTTTCCATGTCCGAGCAGCCGCACATAAGCCTAAGATCACCATGTGCAATGCCATGTATCTGATCAGGCGGTGTAAAGCTTGCCACCATTGGACTCTGGAGTAGTGGAAACGCATTCACCGTTGTTTTATTTTTTTTACCTTTATTTAACTATTTAACTAAGTCAGTTCAGAACAAATTCTTATTTTCAATGACAGCCTAGGAACAGTGGGTTAACTGCCTGTTCAGGGGTAGAACGACAGACTTATACCTTGTCAGCTCGGGGGTTTGAACTTGCAACCTTCCGGTTACTAGTCCAACGCTCTAACCTCTAGGCTACCCTGCCACCCCAACCACTAGGCTACCATCTGGCAGTCCGAAAAATGAATCTGGGTTTGGTGGATGCCAGGGGAACGCGACCTGCCCGAATGCATAGTGCCAACTAGAAAGTTTGGTTGATTAGGAATAAGGGTCTAGGGCTGTTTTCCGTGGTTCAGGCTAGGCCCCTTAGTTCCAGTGAAGAGAAATCTTAACACTACAGCATACTATACTAGACGATTCTGGGTTTCCAACTTTGTGGTAACAGTTTGGGGAAGGCCCTTTCTTTTTTCAGCATGACAATGCCTCCGTGCACAAAGCGAGGTCCATACAAAAATGGTTTGTCGAGATCGGTGTGGAAGAACTTGACTGGCCTGCACAGAGCCCTGACCTCAACCCCATCGAACAACTTTGGGATGAATTGGAACGCAGAGTGCGAGCCTAATCTCCCTACACTAATGCTCTTGCGGCTGAATGGAAGCAAGTCCCTGCAGCAATGTTCCAACATCTAGTGGAAAGCCTTCCCAGATGAGTGGAGATCATAGCAGGAAGGGGGGACCAACTCCATATTAATGCCCATGATTTTGGAATGAGATGTTCGACGAGCAGGTGTCCACATCGCTTGTCTTTTTTACAGGTATCTGTAAAAATCTACACTGCACAATCAAACCTGATTAGCCAAATGTACTTTAGGTACTGAAGTTGGCGGTTAACTTTTATTCAAAACACAACAGTAGTCTTATTGAATTACTGGGTGAATTGGTGTCCATTGAAATAAATATGTTCTGTGCTGCTACTCTATCATGCTTACTTTGCTTGACATATTCCAAGTAGCCTACAGAATTTTTTTTTTTACTTATTTATTGACAGGTTGTAATGAAAGTTAATCTATGAAAAATATGTATATTCTGCTTCTTACTGATGTATCATGTTCAATAAAATATGGTTAAATGATGCGTTGCTTTTGGTTAGGTGTCTATCCTTTAAAATTAATCATTGAACAAATTGAGATCATAATCAGTCAACGTCTCTATGAAAGTCTTCCATATTTAGGTTGCCAATGGTCCTACAATGTATAACTCCGACACTACAGTACCTCAGTGTCCACCTACAGTAGCATACATTTTTCAAAGTGCAGAGGTTTGTGTCGTGCCAGATTACTCACATTCAAAGTCCCTACTATGGATACTCAATCTAGTTCCAAAGGGTAACTGGGCACTAAAGGTCGATCTAATTTATGGTCTGAAATTATTATCTTTCCTGCAAGTCAGAGAAAGGAAAGTTCTCTCATTCTTATGTTTGTAAAAATGTATTCATTCATAGAGGTGGCAACATTCATTTTACTTCACTCAAAAGCTTGTGTCCACAATGAGCATACAGAGGAAGTATTGTGTTAATTTAAAGGATCAATCAAATGTCCTTTGCAGAACATCTTAGACAGGGCTTTGGCCTGCCGTAGACTGTCTCAGTCTAACAATTATACAACAACTATACTGTACAAAAGCATAAAAATCAACATGCAACCATTTCAAATATTTTACATAGAGTTACAGTTCATAAGGAAATCAGTCAACTGAAATAAATTCATTTGGCCCTAATCTCTAATCTCTGGATTTCACATGACATGGAATACAGAAATGCATCTTTTGGTCACAGACATAAAAACAAAATGGGCCTCACAATGGGCCTCAGGATCTTGTCACGGTATCGCTGCATTCAAATTGGCATCGATAAAATGCAATTGTGTTTGTTGTCCTTAGCTTATGCCTGCCCATACCATAAACCCACCACCACCATGGGGCACTCTGTTCACAACATTGACATCAGTAAACCGTTCACTCACACAACACCATACACATGGTCTGTGGTTGTGAGGCCGGCTGGACGTACTGCCAAATTCTCTAAAACAACGTTGACGGCAGCTTATGGTCGAGAAATTAACATTCAATTCTCTGGCAAACTCTCAGGTGGACAGGTAGCAGGTGTGCGTAATGATGGGGAGCAGGTGTGCGTAATGATGGGGAGCAGGTGGGCGTAATGATGGGGAGCAGGTGTGCATAATGATGGGGAGCAGAAGTGCATAATGATGGTTGTCAGGACTGGTGGTTAGTAGACCGGCAACGTCGAGTGCTTGAGAGGGGCGTAATGGCATTGTGGCATTGTGGATTTGTTTAGTGTGACAAAGCTACACATTTTAGAGTGGCCTTTTATTGTCCCGGCACAAGGTGCACCTGTGTACTGATTATGCTGTTCAATCAGCTTCTTGATATGCCACACCTATCAGGTGAATGGATTATCTTGGCAAAGAATAAACGCTCACTAACATGGATGTAAACACATTTGTGCAAAAAATCTTTAATTTCAGCTCATGAAACATGGCACCAACACTTTACATGTTACGTTTATATTTTTGTGCAGTGAATATAAACTCCCTATAAATTTGATTTAAAAAAACGCATCAACATTTACAGTAGCCTAATTCATACTGTGACATGGTGCATGGGGTGAAACTGTCTCTAAAATGTGAAGCTTAAAATAATAGAATTATTCAGGAATAAATCCTGTCTAGAAATGGTCATTCCCAGAGGCCCGATCCCAACCCGATTTGGAACATAATTCCCTTTTATGCACTTTTCTCTCTAAGCATATTCTGACCTTGAACTCAAGCATGAGAATTGTGTGCTATTCACCTGCTATTCGTTAGGTCCCGGATTCCGGACCAAGTTATGTGGGCGTCAATGGAATTCAATTCCCTTTTTATACACAATTCCCTTTTTATGCGCTTTCTCTATGCTATTCTAACCATGAACTTAAGCATGAGAATAGCATGCTATTCACCCACTATTCGTTTGAGGTGGAAATCAAATAAATGAAGGTCAGGTGGAGGTGTCTACAGATACACCATATTCTGACCTTTGACTTAATTCCCTAAAAATGAGCGAGGAAACCATGAATAAGGTCAAGTGAACCTGCTGGTTCCAAATGGAAAAAGCATTTACTTGAATGTTTCTGATAGAAATAACAGCATTCTCCATGCACTGCAATGTATAAATGGATAAGGGCTATTGATAAGAGCTAGGTAAGTGAGTAATCCATTTGGAGAAGGGGATTGTAAATACACAACATTTCACCCAAACTACAGTCTCCTGTAGGACTAAACCTTGATGTATGCGCATTAGAATGTTTTAATTGTGGCCTATGCCACAGCTTTTCTCAGTTTTATTTTACAAGGTGTATAATGTTAAATATTAGCCACTATCGAGAGTCACCCTCAGTAATACACATACATTTATAACTGTAACTTTAGTTTTCAATTTGTAGCTTACATTTTGCATCATTCCATTCCGTTTACCTTTTTTTCTTCTGTCACATCCGTGCTAGAATTAGTGGATCATATTAAGCTGATGTTGCGCAATGATTTGGGACATGTAGCCTATTTGAATCATTATGGAAATCAGACCACACCTAGCAGGTTAAACCTGAAGACTGGTGCATGGTTCACGGCGTCTTACAGTTTCATGATTAGTGAGAATTAGGGTAGATTTATAGGACTTTCTTCCCACCTTCCAATATTTCATGAATTGAACTTGAAATTGACATCTTTCAGGATCCATCAAACTACTGTATTTTTGATTCATCAATATATTTAATGCGTAAAGTCTCTCCAAACCATTTTTTTGTATGATTTATACTTTACTAACCCTACAATTTGCCTAAATAATCTAATCTCAGCAACAACAAAAAAGAAACTGCCCTTTTCAGGACCCTGTCTTTCAAAGATCATTTGTAAAAATCCAAATATCTTCACAGATCTTCATTGTAAAGGGTTTAAACACAGTTTCCCATGCTTGTTCAATGAACCATTTCCCCATCTGAGAAATAAAGTCAACATTTTTGACTGTCTGTAATGTGGTGTGTAGCAGTGCACGGTGAAGGATTCAACCAGCTTCCTTCATTCAACAAAAATGTTTGTGAAAATCTAGAGGAGAACTCAGACTGAAAATAGGTGTGTTGCTCATTAACAGAAACGTGCTGAGGGAAGCAGAAATGAAACAATAGGTGAACCTTATCAACCCAAACACTTGTTACAGTCAGATGTGGTTCTAGTCAATTCAATGGTGAAGTCAAGGCAAGACAGCTGTGGGAAAAGGATAGACGTTCGTGTAACCGGTCTGTGACTTCATGTTTGAGCAGCTAATTAGGTCAGAACAACGTCTCCAGGAAGTTGTTAGGAGAGTAAGCTCCTACAGGCCTAGTTACGGTAAGGGAAACGGCGGGCCGTAAGTTTGATTTATAATAAAGCTAAATCATTTTCTGCTCTCTCTTGTTCCCATTGGGATTCACTCATTAATTTATAACTTTTTGCACAAGATAGTCACTCACCCACAAGTGGGTCACTTCAAGTGACCTAGTATCAAGAGTAGGAGCATGCAATATTATCCCCAAAAAAGCAGGAGAGTGCTCACCTTCTCTGTAAATCAAATGGGGTTGTGACAGGTTATCAGCTCTGCCAATCACCACAGTAGGAGCTGTGCCCTTACATAGGGGGTGGGGTGATGATATGGGCTCGTGACACAGGAGTGTGATGTCGGCTGACATAGCAGTCCCAATGCTTAGCAAGCTGATGTGAAAGGTCAGAAGCCCTGGTTTATAACAACCTGCTATAGGCATCGGCACGAGGGAGAAGAGATATACAAACCCACTGGGCACAGACATCAATTAAATGTCTATACCATGTTGGTTCAATGTAATTTAATTGAAATTATGTGCAAACAACGTTGATTCAACCTGTGTGCCCCCAGTGGGACAAATATTAGAAACATTAGCCTCGCCCTCGTCAGCATCTGCAAACAACTGTACAGCAACGAGTCAGTCTTTTTGGGTGGCACTCCAGACATACACATAGAAACAAACCCAGTCTACACAGACACAAACAACATATGTGTCATGTTATAATGTTACATAACTTATTTCAAAGTGTCAGACAGAGTCATGTACACAACCTTCCCATAGTTCTTCAGGATCCGACAGACACGCTATGTCCATCGTCTTACCTTAGCCCCAGGCCCAGGCCTACTCAGGTGACACCAGGCTGTGACCCCGGCCCCCTCGTCCCCCTGTCCCTGGGTGCCTGGGCGTGATTTGTGGGGCCTGGGGTCTGGTGCATTGGTCGACAAATCAGGAGGGCCAATCTGTTTGTGGCTGACAGCTTTACATTTCAGGTCCCTGGTCACAGATTACACCCTCCATGACTTATGTCTCCCCCCAACTACTGCTCACCAGACTAGAGCTGACAGGTGTCCATTATAAATGTCCACAAGTTCCCTGTTATTGATCCCACTGAACTTTGTGTGAGTGAGATGCACAACAGACAAATTGCACCCTCTGCTCACTTGCTGTTTAGGGTATAATGGATGTTCAAATAAATCCCGCTGTGTACATAGTTATTGTTTTATACTGAGGTAATTTAAGGCGATTTAAGCCAATAACCTGGTCTCAAACCATTTTGTATTATTCTGTACAGAAATCTGAGACACACCATTTTAACTCAGCAAAAAAGAAATGTCCCGTTTTCAGGACCCTGTCTTTCAAAGATAATTAGTAAAAATCCAAATAACTTCACAGATCTTCATTGTAAAGGGTTTTAACACTGTTTTCCATGCTTGTTCAATGAACCATAAACAATTAATGAACATGCACCTGTGGAATGGTCATTAAGACACTAACAGCTTACAAACGATAGGCAATTAAGGTCACAGTTATGAAAACTTAGGACCCTAAAGAGGCCTTTCTACTGACTCTGAAAAACACCAAAAGAAAGATGCCCAGGGTCCCTGCTCATCTGTGTGAACGTGCCTTAGGCATGCTGCAAGGAGGCATGAGGACTGCAGATGTGGCCAGGGCAATAAATTGCAATGTCCGTACTGTGAGACGCCTAAGACAACGCTACAGGGAGACAAGGCAAGACAGCTGATCATCCTCGCAGTGGCAGACCATGTGTAACAAACCCGCACAGGATCGATACATCCGAACATCACACCTGGGTGACAGGTACATGGTGGCAACAATAACTACCCGAGTTACATCAAGAGCAAACAATCCCTCCATCAGTGCTCAGACTGTCCGCAATAGGCTAAGAGAGGCTGGACTGAGGGCTTATAGGCCTGTTGTAAGGCAGGTTCTCACCAGACATCACCGGCAACAACGTCGCCTGTTGGCACAAACCCACCGTCGCTGGACCAGACAGGACTGGCAAAAAGTGCTCTTCACTGACGAGTCGCAGTTTTGTTCCACCAGGGGTGATGGTCGGATTCGCGTTTATCGTCGAAGGAATGAGCATTACACCGAGGCCTGTACTCTGGAGCGGGATCAATTTGGAAGTGGAGGGTCCGCCATGGTCTGGGGCGGTGTGTCACAGCATCATCGGATTGAGCTTGTTGTCATTACAGTCAATCTCAACGCTGTGCGTTACAGGGAAGACATCCTCCTCCCTCATGTGGTACCCTTCCTGCAGGCTCAACCGGACATGACCCTCCATCATGACAATGCCACCAGCCACATAGCTCATTCTGTGTGTGAATTCCTGCAAGACAGGAATGTCAGTGTTATGTCATGGCCAGCGAAGAGCCCAGATCTCAATCCCATTGAGCACGTCTGGGACCTGTTGGATCGGAGGGTGAGGGCTAGAGCCATTCCCCCCAGACATGTCCGGGAACTCTCAGGTGCCATGGTGGAAGAGTGGGGTAACATCTCATGGCTAGAACTGGCAAATCTGGTGCAGTCCATAAGGAGGAGATGCACTGCAGTATTTAATGCAGCTGGTGGCCACACAAGATACTGACTGTTACTTTTGATTTTGACCCCCCCTTTGTTCAGAGACACATTATTCCATTTCTGTTAGTCACATGTCTGTGGAACATGTCTAGTTATGTTCATACAAATATTTACACATGTTAAGTTTCCTGAAAATAAACGCAGTTGACAGTGAGAGAACGTTTCTTTTTCTGCTGAGTTTACAAAATCAGAGCGTTTTTAAATCTACCAGTTGGTGCTAAATCGGAGATGAAGATGCATAGATAGCATTCTTTCATTGATCATATATTCTGAACACATTCTCTCTATGTAGTCTATTGAGGCTGTGGACAAAATCCTAATTAAAGATACACTATTTTTAAATGAAAGGGATGGCTTAAGATACATTTACTGAAAACCCTATTAAATGAAAACTCTATTAGCCAGAAAATCTGTTGGCCAGCAAGCGGGAGGGTTTTCAGCAGTAGGTAGCCATACCTGCAGAGTGTGAATACCAAATACTGAGAAGTATGTAGGGAAGGCATGTGTAGGAAAGGCGTAAATTCATAAATCGGAATTGCCCCAGACTGCAAAATAAATCAAGAGTTCTAGGACTAACAGATTAGTCGAGTGCAGTATCTAGTCTACAATCATCGGATAGATCACATGATCAATACCATAGAACAAAATATATAATAGTGGAACTCTATGGAATACACACATCATTGAGATATATCTTTAATGAAAAATCATATCAGACACAATCAAAAAACAAATCAAACATGAATGTACACAATATGAAGACATAAACAGTGCATATAGAAAAATACCACTTGCTTATGTTTAGTACCTTTAGGAGTGACTCATATAATCACTCTGGATAAATTGTTTGTAAAGCGTTTCCGTTTATGTGTGAGGGGGATACCACCATGTGAGTGTAAAAGGTAAGAGAAAAAAAATGTTCACATGCAACAAAGACTCTCTTTAGCCCCGTTTATACTTGGTTCTAACATGCATTCCTTGTCCTGATCTAGTCCACAACTTCTGATTGATTTTCAGACAGGTGTAGACGATTAAAATATGCATTGTAATCTGATCTTCCTAACCACCTCTGGAGGTAGTCAGTGACCCGCTGTTACCTTACAAGTGTGGACGGATCCCGCTTTATAAAATTATTGACTTATGACATCAATATGGGTCTTAAAATAAATAAATATAATTTTGAAAGAACAGCTGTCAAACTATTTGCATACAGAGAGGGACCAGGAAATCTCGCCACGATGCGGACAGATATGACACACCTTTCAGACATATTTCTGAAAATGTGGGCACAATCAGAATGTGGACAAAGCAGGGAAAAAAACCACATGTTAGCACCAGGTATAAAAGAGGCTTTTGTGTCTATAAGCTTTGTAAAAATAAATCCTTCAACTAGTCAACTGGTTAAACCTCTCTCCACCACACAAAGTGCCATCAGTCAGTTTATGACAAGCATCCTCACACGTATTGACAGCATTTTGTCCAATATCTAATATAAAAATTAGATATAAACCATTTGAGATATTTACATGTAAAGTAAGACGCCTTTACAGATATTGAAACTAAGAAGGATCTTTGCGTAATCACATATAATGAATAAGTATAACCAGTAGTAGTGATGCTCCTTATGTTGTCTGCTTTTATCCATGAATAAAGGCATTGAGGTGATCGAAGCCACATATACACCCACAGTTGGGTGAAACGGTCCCGATACGTATTATAAATGGTCCACGGGCTCTGTGATGGGCACTTGGGGTTCAACACAGTTCTCCTCCTTCCCCACCCAGTGGATCCCATGGCCGTTCTCTCTGGGGGGGTGTGGGGAGTGCTGACGGTCCAGAGAGGCAAAGGTGGTGAACTGGACCCTCTTCCTCTTGCTGGTGGGCGAATGGATGGACTCGTTGCGGTTCATGGGCTTGGCCCTGACAGAGCCCCCACAGCCCAGAGGAGAGGAGGGGCTGGAGGAGACTAGGCAGCTGGGTCGCCTGGGCAGAGAGGCAGTCTTATCAGACCCAATGTCTATGACTGTGGTGGCGCTTTGGTTGTCCTGCTGGGGAGGACTGCCAGGCACGTTCATCACCAGCTCAGCGTCCGTGCCCAGCCACACCCAGTCGTGCCTGTGCCCCGTGGGCTCCTGGCCATGAGAGGGGGGCTGTTTGTGCCTGAACTTTACCACATAGGAGATGCAGTTCACCAGGAAGACCAGGATGGCCAGACAGAAGACCCCCAGCAGGGCGTACATGCCAATCTCCAGGTCTGAGAGAGGCCGGTTGGACAGCATGTCCTCGCTGCCCATGTCCACCCCCATTGGATCCTGGTCAGGCACCTCCTCTTGATAGGGGTTATTGTAGTTGACCAGGTTACCAGGTGCCTTCACAGTGCTACTGACTGCAACACTACCTATATCTTCAACTAGTCCACTGTCTGTCCCCTCAGCTGTCCTATAGTCACTAGGGCTACTATAATCACTGTCATTGATAGGGCTGGCAGGGCTGTTGAGGGTTCCAGCATTTAAGAAACTTCCTGTTTCAATGACTCCGCCTATACCGCCTTGGCTGTTTCCATCACTGGACACGCCTGGAGCAGAGTCACGCTCGGTGGATTTGGCAGTGGTGGTGACCTTGCGCATGGCACTCTCCTCCCGCTCAGAGGCAGAACTACTGGGCAGGGTCTGCTGGGGCTTCTGCTGCTTCCTCTCACTGTCCACCTCCTCCCCATCGTTCCCATAGTCACTGCTGCTGTCCTTACTTCTGCCACCGCCAACCCCACCTCCACCTCCATTACTGCTGCTGCTGTTGCTGCTGTCAAAGCGCCGGCTGTTGACCTGGAACTTGACCTTGAGGCTGCCACTGCCCACGGCAAGGGTGCTCTTCCGTTTGGACTTCTGGCAGGCCTCACAGATGGCCATCTCCACCCTGACCAGTACTCCCTGTCCCTCACCCTCTGCCACCACTGCAGGCGGGGAGCCCTGCACCGACACCACGCCCTCATCCAGAGAGGTCACCGTCACACGGTAGTAGGCAGGGTTATAGATGTCCAGAGGGGTCATGGAGTCATCGCTGAATTGGACCCAGGAACTAACCACAGCCTCCTGATGAGAACAAATAGCAATATTATTTTTTACTTGAATTGAATATTATTAAACTCTACAGTGCACCGGTGTCTGATCTGACTGACATTCAAGAACATCGTAAACAACACCTGTTTGGGGCTCTGCAGTACTTCCTGTGTGGTTGCCGTGGCGAGGATGGCCCTGTTGCTTCCTGGGCTGAGCTGCAGGGACAGAGCCAGGCCAGTGACCAGCTGCACCCCCAGCTCTGTGATGGTCACTTTGTCATCTACCACTGTCACAGTCTTCTCTGCCAGGATGGAGTCAGACAGCGGGGAGAACACCTGCTCAGGCACAAAACACAGACAGCATTAGATATCCTATCATGTCAATATACAATGTCACATCTCTGGATGAAGGCCCAGTTAAACATTCAGTTAAACAGGCAATCAGCCATGCTTCCAATCAGACCTGATGGTTACCATACCTGGATGGAGGTGCTCCCCACGTCTCGTCCTGACAGCACCCTGCCTGCCTGCAGTCTGGCGATGTGAGGGTCCTCCACCTTGAGGAAGTAACGCACCAGCCTGGTAACGTCCACCTGCCAGTCTGAGCCCAGGAAGTAGGCCTGTGGCTCCCGGGGGTCCGACTGCTCGGCTATAAAGTGTGTGATCACACGCACCAGGGCATGCTGGAACTGTAACATGCAGCCTTTACCCTTCTTATCCTCCTCCTTCTCCTCGCTGTTCCAGCTGAGCCTAGGGAATGAAGAGAAACACTGTATTACGTTACAGCACAGGGCACACCTGTCTCAACACACCCGGGCATGCACGCACACAGACTCTTCCCTGTTAATCTCATCACTGTTTGTCATGGTCATTCTCTTACTCTGTAGATCCAAATAAAAAAATAAAACATTGAAATCGGATCACATTGAGGTATTGTAATACATTAGGTAATGGTATTAAAACACAAGCCTGAGCTCTTTGCAAAGTATTATTTTTGATAAAAATGTAGACTCATTTTAGAGATAAGGCTGCCTTTCAGGCAAGTAGACCTCTATACTGGTCCCTTTACCCACTGTACCTACAGTATGTACGTACACTAGTATGTACAGTGGGTGAAGGTTTTACTGTGTGACAGGAATGGGGGGTGGCTGTTGTGTGGGTCCTACTGTACCTCTTGGTGGTGATGATGGGCACTCTCCACCCCTTGATCTGGCTGAGCTCTGTGTCAGACACCTCGATCTGGAGGGGCAGCCGTGGGATCCACACGTTCATCTCCAGCTGAGCACTCAGGTAGCTGTAGGTGAAGTTCACCATCATCCCCACCTTGCCCTTCATCTCCTTCCCATTCACAAACACATAGTCACACCTGTCTGACACCTGGACACAGGAGGAGCAGAAAAAAGAACAATAGCTAAATCATCAAAACAGGTCTAACCAAAAACATACATTTCCTGTCATATGATATTCATGGGTAAATACTCAGTGGAGTAAAGTACTTAAGTAAAAATACTTTAAAGTACTACTGAAGTAGTACTGTACTTTACTTTACTATTCATATTTTTGGCAACTTTTACTTCACTACATTCCCAAAGGAAAATAATGTACTTTTTACTCAATACATTTTCCCTGACACCTAAAAGTATTCATTACATTTTGACAGGAAGATTGTCCAAATCACACACTTATCAAGAGAACATTCACACTAAATTCAAAGCACAGGTCATAACAAGATATAACATTGCAAATGTATGTTAATTCAATAACACACTGTGCTATATTGGACATCAAAACACACAGAAAACACATTCATTACATTTTAATTTAATGTAACCTTGGCGAGTAGTTTCTGTCAGCCCATTGAGAAATCTCATGTGCTTTTTGAAACCCTGGAAGACATCGTGCAGAGTCGGCTTGGTTCTATCAACATCCCTTGCTTTAATCAATTGGATAATTTACGGAGCATTGAAATACAGTTGTCATTGGCTCCCGTAAGTGCTCAGGGTAGCAGAAAAAAAGATCAGTGACTTTGACAGACGGCTCAAGGAGGAATGCAAATGGCAGAGATTGCTTATCTATCTATTCATGAATTTAGCAATTAGAAGATGTACTGTCAGAGTAATGTCCTGTTGGTTGTGGGGGGTCCTGTGACATCCTGTGACAATAATTAGCTTGCACTCATTAACTAAAATGGTGTTCTGGTTAAATGACTCTACCCCGATTCAACATGGAGAATTGAGTTGGAAAGGGAGTAAAAAGGTTCTGCAGCTACCTCATCTAATCAAGCACTTATGTTACATTAGGGCCCACAATGCAGTTATGCAAAGTTATGAACAACTGTCCGTGCTATTATGCACTGATCTTTTTTCAATGAGATCATCAAGAGTTTTCATCCAGGCGGTAGACGAGGTCAGACAATCATCCTTAATCTGAGAGCATCTGTTCAGCCTGAGGCTCCCAGGTAAGAGTCCTCGTCCTCTCATCTCCAAAATACGCCATTTAGTTAACGCTCATTGAGTCACAAACCATTCCATATTAACATGTTAACATGGCAACATAATCAAATCATTTCCCAAAAATATTTAATATACACTACATTACCATAGGAATGTGGACACCTGCTCATCGAACATCTCATTCCAAAATCATGGACATTAATATGGAGTTGATACCCCCTTTGCGGCCATAACAGCCTCGACTCTTCTGGGAAGGCTTTCCACTAGATGTTGGAAGATTGAAAGCAAGTCCCTGAAGCATTCAGCCACAGGAGCATTAGTGAGGTTGGGCACTGATGTTGGGAGATTAGGCCTGTTTCACAGTTGGCATTCCAATTCACCCGAAAGGTTTTTGATGGAGTTGAGGTCAGGGCTCTGTGCAGACCAGTCAAGTTCTTCCACACTGATCTCGACAAACTATTTCTATATAGACCTCGCTTTGTGCACAGGGGCATTGTTATGCTGAAACAGGAAAGGGCCTTCCCAAACTGTTGCCACAAAGTCGGTTGACAAAGAATCGTCTAGAATGTCATTGTGTGCTGTAACATTAAGATTTCCCTTCACTGGAACTAAGACACCTAGCCCAAACCATTAAAAACATCCCCAGACCATTATTCCTCCTCCACCAAACTTTACAGTGGGCCCTATGCATCCGGGCAGGTAGCATTCTCCTGGCATCTGCCAAACCTAGATTCGTCAATCAGACTGCCAGATGGTGAAGCGTAATTCATCACTCCAGAGAACGCGTTTCCATTGCTCCAGAGTTCAGTGGCGGTGAGCTTTACACCACTCCAGCTGACGCTTGGCATTGTGCATGGTGATCTTAGGCTTGTGTGCGGTTGCTCGGCTATGGAGACCCATTTCATGAAATTCCCGAAGCACAGTCCTTGTGCTGATGTTGCTTCCAGAGGCAGTTTGGAACTCGGTAGTGAGTGTTGCAACAGAGGACAGGCAATTTTTGGGCACTACGCACCTCAGCACTCAGTTGTCAAATTCTGTGAGCTTGTGTGGCCTACCACTTCACAACTGAGCCGTTGTTGCTCCTGGACATTTCCACTTCACAATAACAATTACAATTGACCAGGGCAGCTCTAGCAAGGCAGAAATTTGACCAACTGACTTGTTGGAAAGGTGGCATCCTATGGCGGTGCCACGTTGAAAGTCACTGAGCTCCTCAGTACCGGCCATTCTACTGCCAATGTTTGTCTATGGAGATTGCATGGCTGTGTGCTTGATTTTATACAACTGTCAGCAACAGGTGTGGCTGAAATAGCCAAATCCACTAATAGTTTTGTATATATAGTGTATATAATAATATATGCCATTTAGCAGACACTTTTATCCGCTTTTATTCACAGTCATGCGTACATACAATTGAAGTACAGTGGTCCAGGGAATCAAGCTTTCTATCCTCCCGAGTGTCGCAGCGGTCTAAGACACTGCATCTCAGTGCTAAGAGGTGTCACTGCAGTCCCTGGTTCGAATCCAGGCTGCATCACATCCAGCCATGATTGAGAGGATGGTGCACACTTGGTCTGTGTTGGCTGGGGTAGGCTGTCGTTGTAAATAAAAATGTGTTCTTCACTGACTTGCCTACTAAAATAAAGGTTAAATAAAAAAACTAAAATCCTGACGTTGCAAGTGCCATGCTCTACCAACTGAGCTACAGAGGATAATTTTATATCGATGTTGAGTTTTGCAGTGCAGAGCCAAGTCTCCTGCAAGGCTCCAAAGACACAATCTCAACATGGAGCACAGAGTATAACTCAGTGTTGTACCGTGTCTGAAAGTTACGTTTCATTGGATGTTACTGATAAATGTTTGTGAGTCGAGTGAAAGATGCAAATGAAATTCATCTTGTTGACCTGAAAGAGAAATGATCTCACTCTCCCTTGATACTGAGTGAAGTGAAGAAAGACAAATGACAGTGTGTGAAGTGATGAAAGACAAGTGGCATAGCAGTGAAAATATCTCTCTTTTAGGTCAACAAAATTAATTTAATCTTTCTCTCGACTCACAAACATTTATCAGTAACTGTGCTGACAGGGTGGATACCAACTGCATGGATTAGTGATCTTCCAAATAACCATCAAAGGTTGCAGTGAGTATACTGTATTCATGACACAAGATCCTAAAAATGTACAGAGAATAGAATTTTATTAATAGCCATTTGTCATTGTGCTTGATTTTGATATTTGATGTGCCAGATTAATCTTAATCTCATTGTTTTTCACAAAAGTACCCATTACTCTCTTCACACATAACTGACAAGGCAAATGTTTCCATACTTATTAAAAGCCTCTTTATCATCACAGATTTGACCTTGTTTTGGCATTTCAGCCCAGAATTATTTTTTATGGAATAAAGCCTTGCCATTTATCATCTGTAGATCTCATACTTTTTTTCACTTGCATCATAAGAGCAAAGATATCTGAGTAGAGCCGCTAAACGAAGAAGCTTAGGGCAAATTTTGCGACTCAAACTTACTGATATCTGATCAGCAAACAAACACACACAGCTTGGGGGGTAATTTATTTAAATGCATGAACAGTGATTTACATTCTGTTGTCACTATCATAATCCCACTGATCTCATATCTAAAACATTACATTATATTACACAACAGACACTACACATTTCCAGTGGTCATGTACTAATGGATCTCCTAAAATACAGAATAACAATAAAGAAATGTGTCTTGGATAAGCATTTGTTATATTGTATAATTATACTTATACTGGCCGAATGGCTGTAATAACAAAGTGACATTGTGCAACAATAACAAAAAGGAATATGAGTTGTTTTTCCTTTGTTTCCCTGTCATTTCCTGTTATGTGTCCATTTCAGCAGCTGATTGGCTTGATGGAGGACATCCCTGGAGTGCCACTCACTCTTCGTTTTCTGATGTGGTAGAGAGAATGTGGAGAGGTGACTTTGGTACAACTTCTTTGCCTTTAGCAGTCTCTCCTCCCCTCTTACAACAACACTAAATGGCCCTCCTGTCTCATTGGAGCCAGACAGGAAAAACATACATCCAGCACTATACTCCCTCCTAACCACAGTCAAAACAGTCTTGTCTTCATATGACCTCAAATCACCTCCTTGGTGATTGGACATGATTGTTCACACCACAGACCTGCAAAGTACCTGTCATGGCACTGACACCTGTACAAAAAGGTCCCTATAGGAGAACCCTTTGAAGAACCCTTTTGTGTTCCATGTAGAACCCTTTCCACAGAGGGTTCTACATGGAACCCAAACGTGTTCTTCCTGGAACCAAAAATGTTCTATGAGGACAGCCAAAGAACCCCTTTGGAACCATTTTTTCTAAGAGTGTTTGTACAGTAAAGTTGCTTTCAGTGAAAGAAATGAAGGTGAATGTTAGAGTAGCCCCAAAACCTCTGTGTTGCAATGCTCTGTGTTTAGCAACTCTCAGTCTGACATCTTCATGTCTACACGTTGAAGAAACACACTCTCACTTTCTTATTTGTGTGTGTTAAAGTACCAAGTACTTCCACCACTAAGATGAGGTTTTCAAACACATACACCTTCTACACAACTGTAAATGCTAGGTACCACTGTGGCATCAAGTGGCAGGCAGCCTGCTGTACAGTACCTTCAGGATGTCCTCATCAGTGGAGCTGCAGTCGGTGAAGTCTGAGACATCAGTGACTGACCCATCCTCCTCCACAGCCACGGTCCTGACAGGCATCACCACCTTCTTCCCAGTTAGCACAGCCGTGTTCAGGATCGCTGAGTCCTAAAGGGAACACATCATCAGTCTGGCTATACACTAAGTGTACAAAACATTAGGAACACCTTCCTAATAGTGAGTTGCACCCCAGAACACCTCAGAACAGACTCAATTCGTTGGGGTAATGGATTCTATAAGGCATCGAAGGCATTCCACAGGCATGTTGACTCCAATGCCTCCCACAGTTGTGTCAAGTTGGCTGGATATCCTTTGGGTGTTGGACCATTCTTGATGCACACCGGAAACTGTTGAGCGTGAAAACCCCAGCAGCATTGCAGTTCTTAACACACTCAAACTGGCACCTACTACCATACCCCGTTCAAAGGCACTTAAATATTTTGTTTTTTCTCATTGGCACACATATACAATCCATGTCTCAATTGTCTCAAGGCTTAAAACTCCTTCTTTAACCTGTCTCCTCCCCTTCATCTACACTGATTGAAGTGGATTTAACATCAATAAGGGATCATAGCTGTCAACTGGATTTACCTGGTCAGTCTTTGTCATGGAAAGAGCATGTTTGTACACTCAGTGTAGGTTTAATGAGATATCAGCCCACTGTAACCTCCTAACTACTGATGCTGAAGATACAGGGCCTTCAGGAAGTAATCATACCCCTCGACTTATTCCACATTTTGTTGTGATATAGCCTGAATTCAAAATAAATGGACTCAATTGAAAACATGTTTTCACACATTTTTACTCCTGAATTTATTTAGGCCATAACAAAAGGGTTGAATACTTATTGACTTCATTTTTTATTCATTTCCAAAAACATAATTCCACTTTGACATTATGGGGTATTTTGTGTGAGCCAGTGACACAAAATCTCAATTTAATGAATTTTTAATTCAGGCTGTAACACAGCAAAATGTGGAAAAAGACAAGGGGTTTGAATACTTTCTGAAGGCACTGTAGGTTTGTTGTATGTAGGAAGCAGGAGCAGAGGATTTAAATTCAGGCTGTAACACAACAAAATGTGGAAAAAGACAAGGGGTTTGAATACTTTCTGAAGGCACTGTAGGTTTGTTGTATGTAGGAAGCAGGAGCAGAGGATTTAAATTCAGGCTGTAACACAACAAAATGTGGAAAAAGACAAGGGGTTTGAATACTTTCTGAAGGCACTGTAGGTTTGTTGTATGTAGGAAACGGGAGCAGGGGAGGATTGCGTGTGGAAACATGACCTGAAGTTGTGAGTTCCCATCGCTGGTACAAATATAGATTTTGGAATTAAACTGTGATATCAAAATTCCAGAAACCACATCTGTGCCAGAAAATACAAGCAATCAGTATTAATCCTAATTTTATTAGCAACATAACTGTAGCTCCAACCAGTATTGAACAACATTCAGCAGCATAGTAATGAGTGCTAGATCAGTCTAGACCTAATGGCCCCTCTGGCCAAACATCAAATCTCCTCATGTTTGGCTCGCAGACTGAGTTCACCATCTAATCCATGATTGAGATGGACCATATCTAACAACCTAGTCTCAGAGCATTTTGTATTATTTTGTAGGTAAATCCGAGACTCTCCATTTGTATGTTATGTGTTAATTTGTGGATGTCCATCATCCATTTTGTATGATATGATTTAGCCAAAAGTAAAATTTGTTACACATTTTCTAAATGTACAATATGTTACAGATGATGATACAAAAATTATATGTTATGAATTCCAATTTGTTGTGGCAAATTTTAGCGAGCTGGCTAGTGCCAACTTTAGCTAGCTGGCTAACATTAGCTAGGCTAGGGTTTAGGGATAGGGCTTAGGGCCAAGGTTAGGAGTTAGGTTGAATGGTTAAGGGAGAGTTAGCTAAAAGGGTTAAGGTTAGGGAAAGGGTTAGATAACATGCTACGTAGTTGCAAAGTTGCTAAAAAGTAGTTGAAAAGTTACTAATTAGCAAAAATTCTAAGGTTGTCTGTGATGAGATTCGAACATACAACTGTTGGGTTGTGTTCTCAAGACACATCGGTGGCAGGGTAGCCTAGTGGTTAGCGCATTGGACTAGTAACCGGAAGGTTGCAAGTTCAAACCCTCAAGCTAACAATGTACAAATCTGTAGTTCTGCCCTTGAACAGGCAGTTAACCCACTGTTCCTAGGCCATCATTGAAAATAAGTATTTGTTCTTAACTGACTTGCCTGGTAAAATAAAAAAAACACCCTCCTTAAGTAGCCCTAGTATATTGTAATCATACATATTATACTAATTTGAGTGTCCCGGATTTACATTTACTATGTTACATATAGTCCATGAGACCAGGCGGTGTCAAATTTCAAACCAAAATCAAGTTTCCAATGCCTTTATATTTCAGTGCCTTTCAACTGTATCATATTCAAAATTGTATGATACAGACAGAGTGATTGAACGACAGTCAAGGTTTTTACTGTTCTCAAACATGAATTTACAAATATCTATTAAATAATTTTTTTTAAAGTAAATGGACAAACAAATTATCATAAAAGATGGAACATTTTGAAAGATATGATGTTGAAAATATTACTAGGCAGATATTGTAAATCTCCCATGAAAAAAAGAATGGCTTAAAAGTCAAGGGCCCCTTGATTGTCGTAGCACAAAGGGCTATTGGCAGATTGGATATTGTAATGCAAATTGTTCCCACAATTTATAACATCCACTAATTTAGTGACAGAGATTATATGATGGATTAATTGCAGGAGTCCTATATTAAAAGATACAACATACAAACATAGAAAAATAAAAAATAGAGAAGCAGCAGTCAAAGATTGACAACCTCCTGGTAAAACATGTCACAGGCATCAATTAGCATTTCGCTACACCAGCAATAATATCTGCTAAATATGTGTATGTGACCAATACAATTTGATTTGAATGTCAAGAATACAGAGTGCATTAGGTCACAGTACCCACATGCCGGAGGCCACATCCAAGACCAAACACAACATTTGCAAACGCAAATGTCACAGGTGAAAATACTATATGCATATGTATGCTAGAAATGAATTGTTAGTCCGTGCTCACCATGACAAGTGGTGCTAGGCCCACAAAGTCTCTCTGGGTTGTGTAGATCCTCATGGAACCTTCTTTCTGTCCCCCATCCCTGGTGTTTGGTGGCAACTCCAGGTGCCATGTGATCACCTGGCTGTCTGATTGGCTGCTCAGCTCCTCTACCTCAAAGTCCATCTGTAGGACCTCCAGTAGACTGCTGTCTAGCCTGAGAGAAGATAGAAGAGTCAGGATCAGACGAGGAATCTCACTGCCAGAGGAACACACTCAGCTCAAGCTATTATCTTTGATACTACATTGAATACATACAGTATGTGATTGTAGTACGGTGAGATAAACATTACAGAAGGACGGGAAGTGAGCATTTAAAAAAAAAAAGGAAAAGCAAGCAAGGTGGGACAGCCAAGCCCAAAGTAATCATGGTGGCACAGCAGTGATCCTGACACATCAACCACAGAGTAAACAGAAAAAAGCGAAGCAATAAAGAACAGAAAGTGGAGGGTGGGAGGATCTGGGTTCCTCAGTCAGATATATCAATTGTGTATGCTCCAAGGACAGACTGCAAAGCATCGTCCAGGTTGCAGAGGGTCATCGGCTGCCACCTGCCCTCCATCGAGGTCCTGCATGACTGCAGGGCAAGGAAGCATGCAGGAAAGATCAGGTAGTCACCTGGAATACATTTCAATTAACAGGTGCACTTTGTTAAACGTTCATTTGTGGAATTGCGTAACATTCAGTCAATGCGTAACATTTCAAGAACTTTGAAAGTTTCTTCAAGTGCAGTCCCAAAAACCATCAAGCACTATGACGAAAGGACCGCCACAGGAAAGGAAGACCTAGAGTTACCTCCGCTGCAGAGGATAAGTTCATTAGAGTTAACTTCACCTCAGATTGCAGCCAAAATAAATGCTTCACAGAGCTCAACTAACAGACACATGTCAACATCAACTGTTCAGAGGAGACTGCATTAATCAGGCCTTCATGATCAAATTGCTGCAAAGAAACCACCCCCAGAGTACTAATAAGAGGAAAAGACTTGCTTGCTCCAAGAAACACGAGCAATGGACATTAGACCAGTGGAAATCTGTCCTTTGGTCTGATGAGTCCAAATTTGAGAGTTTTGGCTCCAACTGACGTGTCTTTGTGAGATGCATAGGAGGTGAACGGATGGTCTCTGCATGTGTGGTTCCCACCGTGAAGCATGGAGGCAGCGGTGTGATGATGTGGGGGTGCTTTGCTGGTGACACTGTGATTTATTTAGAATTCAAGGCACATTTAACCAGCATGGCTCCCACAGCATTCTGCAGCAATATGCCATTCTATCTGGATTGCGCTTTGTGGGACTATCATTTGTTTTTCAACAGGACAATGACCCAAAACACACCTCTAGGCTGTGTAAGGGCTATTTGACCAAGAAGGAGAGTGATCAAATCTAATCAAATTGTATTTGTCACATGTGCCGAATACAACAGGGGAAGTAGACCTTACAGTGAAATGCTTACTTACGAGCCCTTAAAATTTCTTTGGGATCGGGGGCGGTATTTTGATGTCCGGATGAAAAGCGGGCCCAAAGTAAACTACCTGCTACTCAGGCCCAGAAGCTAGGATCTGTATATAGTCGGTAGATTTGGATAGAAAACACTCTAAAGTTTCTAAAACGGTTAAAATAATGTCCGTGAGTATAACAGAACTGAAATGGCAGGCAAAACCCAGAGGACAAACCATCCCCCCACAAAATATTTTTTTTATCCTACCACTGATTTCAATGGCTGGCACTTTTAGGGCGAAATCGTGCCCGATTGCAGTTCCTAGGGCTTCCACTAGATGGCAACAGTCTTTAGAAAGAGTTTTAGGCTGGTTTTTGGAAAAATGAGGGAGAAGAAGTAGTTTTTCTAAGGGCTCCCATTTTGGCTGTAGTGTTTCCATGTGTATGGCCGAGATGGCGCGTTATTTTTGTTTATCTCCGGTAAAGACAATAACGATTCTCCATCTTAAATGTGATTGTTTATTTGTGTATTAGGGTAGATAAGGATTGATTATAAATGTTGATTGACTTGTTTGGATAAGTTTATTGGTAACGTTTGGGATTCATTTTGTATGCATTTTGACCGATGGAAACCGACTGGATTATTGACTGAAGCGTGCCAGTTTTTATGGATATAAAGAAGACATTTATTGAACAAAAGGACCATTTGTAATGTAAATGAGACCTTTTGAAGTGCCAACAGAAGAAGATCTTCAAAGGTAAGGCATATATTATATCGCTATTTCTGACTTTCGTGTCGCAACTCCCTGGCTGAAAATGATTTGTTATGCATTTGTGTGCTGGACACTGTCCTCAGATAATTGCATGGTTTGCTTTTGCCATAAATCATTTTTGAAATCTTACACCTTGACTGGATTAACAACAAGTTAAGCTTTATTTTGATGTATTGCACTTGTGAGTTCATGAAAGTTTAATATTTATAGTAATTTAATTTGAATTTGGCGCTACCGTCCCACCTATCTACCGTCCCACCTATTTGGGACGCTACCGACCCACCTATCCCAAAGAAGTTTTAAACAACAATTCAGTTAACCTCTCTTGGGTAGGGGGCAGTATTTTGACGTCCGGATGAAAAGTGTGCCCAAAGTAAACTGCCTGTTACTCAGGCCCAGAAGCTAGGATATGCATATAATTAGTAGATTTGGATAGAAAACACTCTAAAACTGTTAAAATTAAGAACTTGTCACTGGTGCTTCCTGCTTTAGTTTTTGCTTGTAAGCAGGAATCAGGAGGATAGCATTATTGGTCAGATTTGCTAAATGGAGGGCGAAGGAGAGCTTTGTATGCATCTTTGTGTGTGGAGTAAAGGTGGTCTAGAGTTTCTTTCACTCTGGTTGCACATTTAACATGATGGTAGAAATGAGGTAAAACGGATTTAAGTTTCCTTGCATTTAAGTCTCCGGCCACTAGGAGTGCCGCCTCTGGATGAGTGTTTTCCTGTTTGCTTATGGCTGTATACAGTTCATTGAGTGCGGTATTAGTGCCAGCATCGGTTTGTGGTGGTAAATAGACCACTACAAAGAATGTAAATAGTGTGAATAGTGTGTTCTACAGCTTATCATGAGATACTCTACCTCAGGCGTGCAAAACCTTGAGACTTTCGTGCACCAGCTGTTGTTTACAAATATACATAGACCGGCACCCCTTGTCTTACCAGACGCGGCTGTTCTATGCTGCCGATACAGTGTAAAACCCGCCAGCTTTATGTTATTCATGTCGTCGTTTTGCCACGACTCGCAGAAACATAAGATATTACAGTTTTTTATGTCCCGTTGGTAGGATCGTTGTTAATCTATTTCATTATCCAATGGTTGTACTTTGGCTACAATGGTGCTGCATCAGATGACCTGACCTCCACTATCACCCGCCCTCATCCCAATTGAGAAGGTTTGGGATGAGTTGTCATCAAGGCAAAGGGTGGCTACTTTGTAGAATATAAAATATATTTGGATTTGTTTAACACATGTTTGGTTACTACATGATTCCATATGTGTTATTTCAATATTTGATATATTCACTATTATTCTACAAAGTAGAACATAGTAAAAATAAAGAAAAAACGTTGAATGAGTAGATGTGTCCGGACTTTTGACTGGTACTGTATTCATACTGATATTGTAAAATTGCACAACCACTGTATATCCACTGCTCATCCTCTTATAGCTCTATGCTCACTCACCCTAGTTGTATATAATGTATGTACACTTTGTTTAAACTTCCCTATCTGTATTTTATCTCTAAATGTTGTCAATCACTAGCAGCACCATATCACCAAGTAGAATTTGGAGTGTATGTAAATGTACTTGGTGAATAAAGGTGATTCTGATTCTGAAGCGTTGTTTAAACCCGAGGAGGAAAAACAGGAGGAATCCAGTTTATTAACCCTAACCTTGACTCTGTGATAGACTTCACTGCATTGTAAAAGCTTATGTCTTACATGTACTGTATGTTTAGTATAATAAACAACATCAGCATTGTCAAAGTGACTTCCTACACATGCCTAATAAGAAAACAACTCATGTATGAATCTGTAGTTTTTTTCAGTCTGTTTTAATATTCAATAATGACTTATTTCCTTGGTCTTTTGTCCTTCATCAAAATAACAACAAAACACTTCATCTTCTCACCGTCAGGAGCATAAAACAAGATTATCCACATAGAGGGTGTCATTTCATATTCTTTCCCACATTAATGTCCTGTTACTGTAAAGTAATCACATTGTTTGTGCACATGTAAGGTATGACTAGCTGAGCATGTCAAATGAGCATCAGGGATTTGATTGTGAGACAACAGATTAATGAGATGCACAATCTCCCGGCTCCACTGAAACCTATTACCCCTGAACAGACACACATGTCACTGCAGGCGTCAGGATGAAGGAGAATGCACGCATGGGCTAAAAAGGATAGATAGCTTGTAGCAGCAAAGTTCTCTGATAGCCTGATCCTCTCATTGTATATGATAATGCCTTGAATAGGACTTGGATAGGATCCCCTCTAATCTGATGAATCGGTTCAAAGTCTCTAAAGCGAAACATCTTTAAAGCATTACTGAAAGTGTTTCGGCCTGTTTTAACTGACAGTACTTTAGATCATCATCATAAACATGGGGATTTACAAGAATGGGTAAGTGCAGTGATGGGTTTAGACAGCTTTTAACTATGGACTTTGAACTCGGAGTCAAGTGAGGTGCCATGAATTCATGAGATCTCCCTTGACTTGTAATATTAAGCAGCTGGAATATTGCACAATTTGCACAGCTGGAACATTGACAATAAAGAATATCCATCCTATCCCTTTGTTATTGCAACTCCCTGTGAAACACACTACTGAATAGGACCACATCCACTCACTCTCAAGTAAGACAGTCCTGTATCTGGCACACACCCTCCCTTCGCCACATCAAACACTTACACACAACCAACTGTCAAATATTTTCAAATGTACTGTGTGTGTCCCTTCAAAGCCAAATGCAAGCACAAAGCTACTTCTGATGAGTTCTCTATAATTTATTCTCTAAGAGCTTTTTAAATTCTGCACAACACATGAAAAGACGTAACAAGAGAAATTTACTGTAATTGAATCATCTTAGAATATTGCACAGAAACACAAACCAACTGTAACAGTGTTTTAGTCAAGTATCAAAACAAGATGTGCAAGAGGGTCTCTATCCCCTAAAATATACATTAAAATGGATTTTGCTGTTTTAATCTGGCATTACAGTGAAAAGGGGGACACCATTATAGCCTTCTGTCATTCTTGTGGGTGAAGCAGTGAAGTACTCCAAACCCCAGATTATTAAAGGGACAGCACTCTCACTAAGTGGCCATCTTAAATCTGATGATCTGTTGCAATGTATTGTCAAACAGAGGATAAAAAAAGAGTTAATATCCAGATAGCCGCATAAACACTCACAGTGAGCTAGGAATCTAAGAGACAAAGTCCATAAAAAACCCAAAGAGGTGTGACATTAGACAGCCCCTGCAGGGGGTCTAGTAAGTTAAATGACATTTTAAGATGGATTATCCCTAACAAACGATTCTTCATCCACAAATATGTTCACATAAACCTGTTCGATAAAGAATGGACTAATCCCCATCACATGGGGAATACAAGAAAATGAGGTCAGTGTTTCTATCACTCTGTGCTTATCAGTGTGAAGTGTATCCTGCTTGCCACGCTCAATGCAATCATGGACGCCATAATGCTACAATTAAAATGACAAACTACAAAGATGTCCCACCTTTAAATTCACAGGAACATCTCATAGGCTATAAATACCTGGAGCCACAGCAGATCATAAAGGTCAGCCAAGTCACAGAGTTGGTCAATTACATGGAATGTCAATGGAAGGTCCTGTTCCTTCATGGACAGGTTCCTACATCTGGTGTATTGTCCAGAACTCCAAGGTAAATTGACCTCAAGCAAGGTAAAGGTTACACTTCAGAAAGAGCACCATGACTCCAGATGTCTTTGTCACAGCAGCAATGGTACCAGAAACAGATCCCACAGGCTTCTAGGAACGGAAGAGGCATTAACAAAGCCACATATTCACATTGACTGGGCACACTAATGTTTAATTAATTGTTAATAATAATAATTGTTTAGTATTTGCCCAAGGTTTTAACAACATACTGTAAAGGAGACAGAAACACTTTAATATACTGAAAAGGGAACAGAAATACTTTTAAAAATCCTTTATTTAACTAGGCAAGTCAGTTAAGAACAAATTCGTATTTACAATGATGGCCTACTCCGACACTTGGCCAATTGCGCCGCCCTATGGGACTCCCAATCACAGCCAGATGTGATGCAGCCTGGATTCAAACCAGGTACTACAGTGACACCTCTTGCACTGAGATGCAGTGTCTTAGACCACTGCACCACTCGGGAGACCTTCATGTGAACTATACACAAAAAATTAAAAACACCATCCTAACATTAAGAACCCCCCAACACCACAACCACCACCCACCTACCCTTTGTTAAGAGTGAAAAACCCAGCAGTGTTGGAGTTCTTGACATAAACCGGTGTCAGGAACGTCAAGAATGCATGGCACCTACTACCCTACCCCGTTCAAAGGCACTGTAAATATTTTGTCACCATCTGAATGGCACACATACACAATCCATGTCTCAATTGTTTCAAGGCTTAAAAATCCTTCTTTAACCTGTCTCCTCCCCTTCATCTACACTGATTGAAGTGGATTTAACAAGTGACAATAAGAGATCCTAGCTATCACCTGGATTCATCTGGTCAGTCTATGTCATGGAAAGAGCAAGTGTCCTTAATGCTTTGTACACTCAGTATAGATAAGCAATTAGAGACTTCCAGAGATTTTCTTACAGACGTAGCACTACTTAATGACTTGTGAGGACAGTGGCCTCTTTAAGAAGCAGATTTACTTAAGCTTTTCTCAGCAGTAGACCTGTGCTTGTATAGCATAAGATTTCTTCTCAGGTCAGATAGCCTAAGCCCCAGTCAAAATGCCATCGTGTGTGAGTATTATTTAGTCGTTAGCCTACTCATTGTATCACATATGCAAACTATTTTCAACTTACTCAGGCAAAATGGAAGTAACTAACCCTCTGTATCATGTACACTACTATTAAAATGAATTAACTAACAAACCCATGACATTAACACCTTATAGAGTACAGTGATGTTTATTCAAGAGTATGTGTAAAGCTGTCTATGAGCAGCCAAATTGGAAGGGTCCAGCCAATGGATGAACACATAGTGGGTTTAATGGTGTTCACTGATAGTATATTGGGGGGGATTGTTGTGTATGTTCAGCAGACTTGCCTTTTTCCAGGTATGGCAGATTTCCTCTGACAAACAACAGCGATGGTGCCATCCGCTCCAGAGTCCAGCGTGATGTCCCACAACAATGAGTTACTGGGTGTTGCTGTGCGAAACGACACTCCTTTTTTTACAATCGCTCTAACAATGGAGACAATAAAAAGAGAGACAGGAATAAGACACATGTTACACAAACCAAGGTAACTAAGAAAGTAAACTCTAAATCCTACACCTAGCAGTAAGTCCAATGGACATGGCTAACATGATGTTGGCTCCCATAGCTTGGGGCCTTGAAATGATTCATTCCTAAGACCTTCAGTCAATCAGAGTCCACTTTGCTCATAGCAAAGCCCTGCAATTTAAGAGGATTGGGCAAATCCCTGGGGATAGGTTTCAATAGACTGAGGAAAAATGCATTTTGAATGTTTAGTATTCCTCATATACTATGGGCCTCTTTGTTCCTGTCTCGTACACAAATTATTCATGGTGTACTAATGGCTTGTTGGCCTGCTGGCCTCTCATTTGTAAATGATAAGCATTATCTAATGCAGCTGAACATTTACACTGTTCCAGTAGACAGCCATACTAGGGAGCTGAATGCTAATTCAAACATTACCCTGCAATTAATGACTAGTGTAAAAGGTCCTACAAGGGAGTTAGTGTAGCGTAAGAGTGGAGGTAGGTTAGATATATACTATGGATATATACATCCATAGTGTTGTGCAGGAGAGGCATCCCACTGTCCATCCTCTGACACTGTACAGGATTACAACACCGCACTCATTTGTCTCTCTTTAGAGCCATTCAAAGCATGTTTCCATAACAATTGAGCACCACCAAGTTGTTTCTTCATAAAATATTATTATAGTGCTGAATATTATCACTATAGTAAGGTGATTGCTCACAAAACTAGAACCAAAAAGATTTTGGGGATTTTCAAAAACTGTAATCAATAGAAGGAACCTTTGGTGGAAGTATTGTTGACATACAGTATATTTGACATTTGTACCTTAAAGCATAATTGAGAAATAATTAATTGAAGTTGAAACATTTGTGACATTTTGGCCTTACTCAGGCCTCCTTTAAGACTATGTTAAAAAGAAAAATGCTATTGCAACCTCTTTGCAATAAGGAATTGAGACCAAAAGCTCAAGAGAAGTTTCAAGGATACAGTCAGGTAGCAACACATCTGCCACGCTGATCCTCAACACTGGAGCTCCCCAGGGGTGCGTGCTCAGTCCCCTCCTGTACTCCCTGTTTACCCATGACTGCATGGCCAGGCACGACTCCAACACCATCATTAATTTAGCAGACGACACAACAGTGGTAGGCCTGATTACCGACAACGACGAGACAGACTATGGGGAGGAGATCAGAGACCTGGCCGGGTGGTGCCAGAATAACAACCTATCCCTCAACAAAACCAAGACTAGGGAGATGATTGTGGACTACAGGAAAAGGAGGACCGAGCACACCCCCATTCTCATCGACAGGGCTGTAGTGGAGCAGGTTTAGAGCTTCAAGTTCCTTGGTGTCCACATCAACAACAAACTAGAATGGTCCAAACACACCAAGACAGAGATCCTCAAAAGGTTCTACAGAAGCAACATCGAGAGTGGTTGCATCACTGCCTGGTACGGTAACTGCTCGGCCTCTGACCGCAAGGCACTACAGAGGGTAGTGTGTACGGCCCAGTACATCACTGGAGTTAAGCTGCCTGCCATCCAGAACCTCTACACCAGGCGGTGTCAGAGGAAGGCCCTAAAAATGGTCAAAGGCCCCAGCGATTTGCATTGTGTCCCGCCACCCGCCACCCACCACCCACCACCCGCCAACCCCTCTTTTACGTTACGCTACTGCTACCACTTGCTTTGTTATATGAGTAGTATTTTTATTTCAATAACGATTTTGTTAGAAGAAAATAAATAAACAAATAAATAAACATTTTCTAAATATTGTTGCACTGTATACTCTACGGACATTTCAAAGCTCCAGAGTGGGACCTCTGCTACTTTTAGAGTTATGCTCCAATTTGTAAGCATTACCAAAAGAGTGAACTTGAAAATGGATTCAAAATGGTCATCCTCTGCTAGTAAAAAGATGGCTGTAATTGGTTACGTTGGCTACTATGCTAATTTATCTGTTTAAAACGGCCATATATGTTAAACTAGCAGAGATCCCACTTTGGAATTTTGGAGTACCTGTAGTATATTATGTTTGACAATGTATATATATATTTTTTTAATCAAAATCCAAAATTGTATATTTTCAATATTCATGTTTATATTTGTCAATATTCATAAAATAAAGTTAGAAAATTGTTCTTGAATTCAAAATACTACTCATATTACAGAGCTAGCGGTAAAGCTTCATATGACACCAACAGATCAATCATTATGGAGCCTTAAGGAGGCCTGGGTATGGCCAAAATGTCACAAAACAATTAATCATAATCAACAAATTATAATACAAATGTCAAATATGAATGAAAGTTATTGAAAATCCCCCAAATCATGGTTTTTCTAAAATGTATTTTTACCCCAGCTAACAATTTTAGGGAGAAAGAACGTTTTTGTAATGTTTCTCATAATGTTCCACTAATGTTTGAGTGTCCAGGTTTCTGTTAGTTAGGGGAACATTCTATCTATGTTAGCAAAAACCTTCTGAGAAACTTTATAGCATGTTCTGGTGTTAAAGTTAGGAGAACATTATCTTAATGTAAAGCAGAATTTACCTAGAACGTGGTTACACTGTTCTCAGAATATACAACATTAATGTTGTAGATTAGTTTTATGGGACATGTCCAGTTAGGGGGTTAGGAGAATATCCCATCAACATTCCACCAAACATACACAGAACATTGTTGCCATGTTCTCACAATATGATATATTAATGTTCTAGACATGTTTCGTGGGAACCTTGCAGTAAACTTGTTACTGTTGCCAAGCCCATCAAGGACCTGACTGGTGAAACACTGATCCATTCACAGCTCTGTTTCAGATGTTCACATAGAGTGCTTTTAACATACAATGTTCAATTGACATATTTGACTATATTGTACATTTTCATAGTCATTATTATTCAACAAATCCCAGTCCTTAACTGGGATTTGAACTCACAACCTCTTGGTTTACAGATTCCCGATCTTCCTGCTATACCACCCTATCCGTGTAAGGTATCAGATCATTTGACTATTCTCTCATTATTGATTTGATTGACAAATTTTACAAATTTAAGGGCGGCCCTGTATAGCTATTAAATGTTGGTGGAGAATATTAACCTGCTTTAATGATTAATACAAGTTTTTATTGACTGTAGTTTTAACAGAGCTGAGATTTACTGAACTGGACACAATGTTTTTGCCAGGTTCCCATGAATTGTGTCTAGAACATTAAAATATTATGTTCTGAAAACATGGCAACCATGTCCCGTGTATGTTTAGTGGGATGTTGATGTAATATTCCCTGAATAAGGCTCAGTGACGCAGAAACGTTGGTGGTTTACCCAATACATTACTGGGAGCTTGTATATAGAGTGTGCAACTCTTTATTTTTTATAGCTTACAGTTTACTCACCGTTAGTCAGCAACTCTACACAAATATTTTCTGGGTGTGCGCCAGCTCATGCTTTTTATTAGACTGAAAACTTGGCCACCATGTTCTTTGTATATTTGGTGGGATGTTGATGAAATATTCTCCTAACCCACAGAAAACTGGACACATGAATGTTCTTGCAACGTTCCCATTTAACGTGTCTAGAACATTAATATCTTATGTACTAAGAACATGGCAACCATGTTCTGTGTATATCTGGTGTGACATTGATGGAATATTCTCCTAACCCTCAGAAAACTGGACACAAATTTTCTTGCAACATTCCCATGAAACGTGTCTAGAACATTAATATCTTAAGTTCTGAGAACAATGTTACCACGTTCTGGATAAATTCCATTTGGCATTAAGGGAATGGTCTCTGGGAAACATTCCTTGCACATCACGGGAACATTCATATGAACATTTTAGCAAATGACCCAATGCAACACTTAAGAGAACGTTCTCGAATGTTGTGGGAACATTTGTTGTTATCTGGGACTCTGTATTGTTATGTGTAACATCATGTGTAGCCTAATGCTTCTCAGGGGTTAATCCCAGACTCTTTCATATATACGTTATGGCAGTAAAACTAATTCTGAGCGCATTATGGGTCTCTGGGGGGGGGGGGGGGGGGGGGTATAATCTACAATATAAGCATCCATCTGATCTTCCCTACTTCACCTCCTGGTTGCGGGGGGGAGTGTACATTCAAGGTCATAGACAGATGCTCTACTCACGCTACTGCCATGCACAAAAACCAATGTACTCATCCCATTTAAAAACAAATTTGAGTTATTGTAATTTGCCTTTGTGTGTTTGTGAGTGTTTTGTGTGTATAAGTGTGCATGTAGTGTGTGTGTGTGTGTCTATGCATATTTGTGTAGTGTAAGAGCATCTGCACATACAGCTCTTCCTAGATGAAATCTGATGCACCCGTTGAAAGCTCAAGGGAGAACTAATCTTGGCATGGAGGTTGCTGAAATTGTCCTGTGATGCTGCCACATGGCGCACTGAAATGACCCAATGCCTTCGGCTCTCTTTCTCTCTCTCTATCAACGTGAGGGGACATACTTGTGGTACTTGTGAGACAGGGACTCAGACATTCCAGCAAAATTTCACTGATCCTTCCATGTTACTGCTACAATCTCTATCCGACAAAGTGCTAACAGTACTTACTAGACTGGCAAAGGTTAGAGGAGAATTACACATCCCCAAAGGGGCTGGATAATGTAAAAAGAGTTGCAAACAGCAAAAAAATCAGTTTGGGCAAGACAGTGAAGGTGAAGGTAGAGTAACCAACACAGTTCTCAATGTGTGTTTGTGCGTGTGTGTGTGTGTGTGTGTGAGTGTGTGTGAGTGTGTGTGTGTGTGTGTGTGTGTGTGTGTGTGTGCATGTGTGTGCCTGTCTGTCTGTCTGTCTCAATGTGTGTTTGTGCGTGCGTGCGTGCGTGCGTGCGTGCGTGCGTGTGTGTGTGTAGGTGACCTGCCTCTCTTTGTACTGTCAGAGAGGGGCCCTCACTCAATTGTTAGCAGGAACCAGCAGGTTCTATGGAGGAAGCAGGAACAAAGGCACAGGGGACTGACAGGCTCTGAGGGGAAAGGGGAGAAGAGGAGCAGAGCAGCAGCCTCTGATTAACAGGGGGACAGGGACTGTGAGTGGAGGTGACTGGGTTAAAGGGGACATGCTGAGTCACTGGCTTACTAGTGCTCTTCCATGCCGTCCCTAGGAGGGGTGCATCACTTGAGTGGGTTGAGTCACTGACGTGATCTTCCTGTCTGGGTTGGCGCCCCCCCTTGGGTTGTGCCGTGGCGGAGATCTTTGTGGGCTATACACAGCCTTGTCTCAGGATGGTAAGTTGGTGGTTGAAGAAATCCCTCTAGTGGTGTGGGGGCTGTGCTTTGGCAAAGTGGGTGGAGTTATATCCTGCCTGTTTGACCCTGTCCGGGCGTCTCATCGGATGGGGCCACAGTGTCTCCTGACCCCTCCCGTCTCAGCCTCCAGTATTTATGCTGCAGTAGTTTGTGTTTCGGGGGGCTAGGGTCAGTCTGTTATATCTGGAGTACTTCTCCTGTCTTATCCGGTGTCCTGTTTGAATTTAAGTATGCTCTCTCTAATTCTCTCTTTCTCTCTTTCTCTCTTTCTCTCTCTCGGAGGACCTGAGCCCTAGGACCATGCCTCAGGACTACCTGGCATGATGACTCCTTGCTGTCCCCAGTCCACCTGGCCGTGCTGCTGCTCCAGTTTCAACTGTTCTGCCTGCGGCTATGGAACCCTGACCTGTTCACCGGATGTGCTACCTGTCCCAGACCTGCTGTTTTCAACTCTCTAGAGACAGCAGGAGTGGTAGAGATGCTCTCAATGATCGGCTATGAAAAGCCAACTGACATTTACTCCTGAGGTGCTTACCTGTTGCACCCTCAACAACTACTGTGATTATTATTATTTGACCATGCTGGTCATTTATGAATATTTGAACATCTTGGCCAAGTTCTGTTATAATCTCCACCTGGCACAGCCAGAAGAGGACTGGCCACCCCTCATAGGGGGGCGGCAGGGTAGCCTAGTGGTTAGAGCGTTGGACTAGTAACCGGAAGGTTGCAAGTTCAAACCCCCGAGCTGACAAGGTACAAATCTGTTGTTCTGCCCCTGAACAGGCAGTTAACCGACTGTTCCTAGGCCATCATTGAAAATAAGAATTTGTTCTTAACTGACTTGCCTAGTTAAATAAAGGTAAAATAAATATCCTGTTTTGGCCTTTCTAGGGAGTTTTTCCTAGCCACCGTGCTTCTACGCCTGTATTGCTTGCTGTTTTGGGTTGTAGGCTGGGTTTCTGTACAGCACTTTGTGACATCAGCTGATGTAAGAAGGGCTATATAAATACATTTGATTTTATTTGATGCCTGTCACCATACATCTTTCCTGACTACAACAACACTCCCGGAGCCAGTGTAACCTTGAGGCCTCTACAACCTCTGGGATAAAGGTATAGTACTAACAACAAAAAAAAACATAACATCCTGCCTCCACATGAACTTCTGTTAGTTTAGCAGTAACTATAGGAACAGGTCACAGCATCAGTATGTCTCATAAGGATTTGCTGGAATCAACAGTACCTGAAGATAAAAATGCAATTAAAAATCATTTTATAACTGGAGATAAAAAAAAACATAACATCCTGCCTCCACATGAACTTCTGTTAGTTTAGCAGTAACTATAGGAACAGGTCACAGCATCAGTATGTCTCATAAGGATTTGCTGGAATCATAGTGGTAATACCAACAATGCTATTATTTGCCATCACTGAAATGGCATGTATTACAACAAAAAAATGTACTGATGACACACTCCTTGTAATAAGAAGTTAGAAAACCTCTGAGAACAGTTCATCTAGTAATGGCATTCTAAATCCACCCACTCATGCTATTCGTGGGTTGTTTCGTCACATTAGTTAATAGGACTGAAGCACGACTGAGCATTCTCCTCAACGCAGTGTCAATTGGCGCTGATGAAGATTGAATCTAAAGTGTATTACGGTGGCTTGGAAATATAATTACATTCCTAAAGGAGGCAAACAATTATTAGGAAAACCTTTTGTAGTCATTGTGATGTCACCAGATTTACTTTAGATGCAGTATAACTTTAGCTAGCTAGCTAAGATTGACCACTGGATTTTAGCTAGCTAACGTTAGCATTGCCAGTTATTTTTGATGAACTTTGCTAGCTATTGACAACATTGCCATCTGTCTAAAGTAAATTTGACGATTTATGATTAGTTGACAAGGTGAATCAGATGTACTTGTCCAGGGCTACAACAAAAAATATGTGCTGTTGGGGGTACTTGAGGACTGGAGTTGTTACAAGTCCTCAAGGGATTGTTACAAGATTACCTATCTGAAGCCTTTTCTCCTCCAGGCCCTCTGGGCTCTAAGGGTGGAGTTTTTTTTGCAGGAACCATAGCAGTCAGTGGCTATGGTTAGCCAGCGCTGACTGGAGAGGCAGGAGGAGGACGAGGCACCGAGGCACCAGGGCTGGGAAGATAGATTGGCCCATAGACTGGAACTGACAGTGTGTGAGAAAATCAGCTCTCAGGTGCTGCACCTACCATCCATCTCACTTCTCTCCAAGTGAGGTTTGGGTGGCGGACTAATGCTGTGTATTTTGCATACCGGTTCCCCACCACCCGACCTCCCCGTAACCATACTGCCACAGGAAGCCATGACCTCCCTCACCTCTGTCACACACACTCATGGCAGCCCTCGGTCCCTGGTCCGCTCCAGTCAGAAACCCCCTCCCTTGTGCTTGTTTTCTCTTCTCTATAAGCCTTATTTGTCTCAGACATAATAGAGAGAGTGAATAATGGCTAAGACCTGAAAATCAAGCAAACAATCTTAAATGTAGCGCTGATATAATTTGCCATATAATTCAACATTTTAGTTGCTGTTTGTGAGTAATGAAATGCCACTCTTGGACCAATAATACCAATATTGTTGTTAAAATACCAATAACACAATCATTAAATGTAAGTATATGATTCTATGGATGATTGTATGAATATAAAAAAACATATCCTAATCAGCATCAATCAGTATGGGCATGATGCTCCCCATCATCAATTGACCTGGTCTTGAGGAACCCCGAGAGCAGTGTTCCCAGGAAGACCCATTCTGCAGGCAGGCCCACCTGTGCTACTGCTGCCCAGGGGTTACAATCCCCCCCTGATTCACTCTGGCTTCACATCCCTGGCTCTGTACAGATGAATCACTGCAGAGACATGGGGCCAATACTGAACGCAAATGCAATCTCAAACAGATGCAATCTTTAATTATGCAAGCAAATAACCATCGTTCAGCCACTCTGATGCTCCGCCAGTCATCAATGACGTGCTTGTCATTCTTATGGGGCAGTTTAGGGAGTTAGAGAGACTTTTAGGGCAATGTTAACGCCAGATGGCCAGGAATAAAAACACAGTAAATGGGATGAAAAAGTCCTATTTGTCAGACAGATGAATGATCGGTAGCCCACTGACTGCATCCACCGGATAGCAAAGCTTATTGTTTTTTATCCATGAGGCTGTCTTTGAATAAAATACATGTTATCAGAGAAAAATGTATTAAATGGTGTTTGATCAGATATCATCGCGATTTAATCATTTAATCATTGCCTAAAAAATCATCTGTGATCTGGGGTTTTGCCAACTCAATCTGTATACTAGCTAGCTCATGGTGCACAGACTAAACACATTAGCAATCTGATTCCCCCTCATGTAATTGGGGCTCCCGAGCGGCACATCGGTCTAAGGCACTACATCGCAGTGCTAGAGATGTCACTACAGACCCTGGTTCGATCCTGGGCTGTATCACAATCGGCCGTGATCGGGAGTCCCAAGAATTTGTTCTTAACCGACTTGCCTAGTTAAATAAAATTAAAAACAATAATCATAATTTGACTATGCAGCATAGGGAGGTGATGGCATGGCATTACATTGTCAATATGACCAGTAATACAGCTGTAATAGAGAGTTGACACCTGCAAAAATAACATCTCATGGAAATCTAATTAAACTATCAGGTATGGTTTGACCATGTTATCACACTGATTAGATCCCTGGTCCTCTTGTCACTAGCTATCACCAACACTGGGATCATCATGTTGACGACTGAGCATTAAACCTGACTTAATGGGACACTTGAACAGTGACAAAACAGCCTGACAGCTGCTGAGGCCCAGACTAGAAGAGACGCGGGCTGCGTGATGATGAAAAGGAGGGCTAGAACACAGGCTGTGTTGGCAGGGTGATGAACAGTATAGAGACAGACACATATACATACACACATACAGTGGGGCAAAAAAGTATTTAGTCAGCCACCAATTGTATAAGTTCTCCCACTTAAAAGGATGAGAGAGGCCTGTAATTTTCATCATAGGTACACTTCAACTATGACAGACAAAAATGAGAGGAAAAAATCCAGAAAATCACATTGTAAGATTTTTTATTAATTTATTTGCAAATGATGGTGGAAAATAAGTATTTGGTCAATAACAAAAGTTTTGTCAATACTTTGTTATATACCCTTTGTTGGCAATGACAGAGGTCAAACATTTTCTGTAAGTCTTCACAAGGTTTTTACACACTGTTGCTGGTATTTTGGCCCATTCCTCCATGCAGATCTCCTCTAGAGCAGTGATGTTTGGGGCTGTTGCTGGGCAACACGGACTTTCAACTCCCTCCAAAGATTTTCTATGGGGTTGAGATCTGGAAACGGGCTAGGCCACTCCAGGACCTTCTTACGAAGCCACTCCTTTGTTGCCCGGGCGGTGTGTTTGGGATCATTGTCATGCTGAAAGACCCAGCCACGTTTCATCTTCAATGCCCTGGCTGATGGAAGGAGGTTTTCCCTCAAAATCTCACGATACATGGCCCCATTCATTATTTCCTTTACACGGATCAGTCGTCCTGGTCCCTTTGCAGAAAAACAGCCCCAAAGCATGATGTTTCCACCCCCATGCTTTACAGTAGGTATGGTGTTCTTTGGATGCAACTCAGCATTCTTTGTCCTCCAAACACCACGAGTTGAGTTTTTACCAAAAAGTTATATTTTGGTTTCATCTGACCATATGACATTCTCCCAATCTTCTTCTGGATCATCCAAATGCTCTCTAGCAAACTTCAGACGGGCCTGGACATGTACTGGCTTAAGCAGGGGGACATATCTGGCAGTGCAGGATTTGAGTCCCTGGCGGCGTAGTGTGTTACTGATGGTAGGCTTTGTTACTTTGGTCCCAGCTCTCTGCAGGTCATTCACTAGGTCCCCCCGTGTGGTTCTGGGATTTTTGCTCACTGTTCTTGTGATCATTTTGACCCCACGGGTTGAGATCTTGCGTGGAGCCCCAGATCAAGGGAGATTATCAGTAGTCTTGTATGTCTTCCATTTCCTAATAATTGTTCCCACAGTTGATTTCTTCAAACCAAGCTGCTTACCTATTGCAGATTCAGTCTTCCCAGCCTGGTGCAGGTCTACAATTTAGTTTCTGGTGTCCTTTGACAGCTCTTTAGTCTTGGCCATAGTAGAGTTTGGAGTGTGACTGTTTGAGGTTGTGGACAGGTGTCTTTTATACTGATAACAAGTTCAAACAGTTGCCATTAATACAGGTAACGAGTGGAGGACAGAGGAGCCTCTTAAAGAAGAAGTTACAGGTCTGTGAGAGACAGAAATCTTGCTTGTTTGTAGGTGACCAAATACTTATTTTCCACCATAACTTGCAAATAAATTTATTAAACATCCTACAATGTGATTTTCTGGGGGTTTTTCCCTAATTTTTTCTGTCATAGTTGAAGTGTACCTATGATGAAAATTACAGGCCTCTCATCTTTTTAAGTGGGAGAATTTGCACAATTGGTGGCTGACTAAATACTTTTTTGTACTCTTCTGTATGTACTCTTCTGTTTATGAGAGGCAAGGTGATTCAAGTTAAAGGGGAGAAATGACTTGAGGGAGAGGAGAAATGACTTGAGGGAGAGGAGAGGAGAAATGACATGAGGTAGATGAGAGGAGAAATGACATGAGGGAAAGGAGAGGAGAAATGACATGAGGGAAAGGAGAGGAGAAATGACATGAGGTAGATGAGAGGAGAAATGACATGAGGTAGATGAGAGGAGAAATGACATGAGGGAGATGAGAGGAGAAATGACATGAGGGAGATGAGAGGAGAAATGACATGAGGTAGATGAGAGGAGAAATGACTTGAGGGAGATGAGAGGAGAAATGACATGAGGTAGATGAGAAATGACATGAGGTAGATGAGAGGAGAAATGACATGAGAGAAAGGAGAGGAGAAATGACATGAGGTAGATGAGAGGAGAAATGACATGAGGGAAAGGAGAGGAGAAATGACATGAGGGAAAGGAGAGGAGAAATGATATGAGGTAGATGAGAGGAGAAATGACATGAGGTAGATGAGAGGAGAAATGACATGAGGGAGATGAGAGGAGAAATGACATGAGGGAGATGAGAGGAGAAATGACATGAGGTAGATGAGAGGAGAAATGACTTGAGGGAGATGAGAGGAGAAATGACATGAGGGAGATGAGAGGAGAAATGACATGAGGTAGATGAGAGGAGAAATGACTTGAGGGAGATGAGAGGAGAAATGACATGAGGGAGATGAGAGGAGAAATGACTTGAGGAGATGAGAGGAGAAATGACATGAGGGAGATGAGAGGAGAAATGACATGAGGGAGATGAGAGGAGAAATGACATGAGGGAGATGAGAGGAGAAATGACATGAGGGAGATTAGAGGAGAAATGACATGAGGGAGATGAGAGGAGAAATGACATGAGGTAGATGAGAGGAGAAATGACTTGAGGGAGATGAGAGGAGAAATGACATGAGGGAGATGAGAGGAGAAATGACATGAGGGAGATGAGAGGAGAAATGACATGAGGTAGATGAGAGGAGAAATGACATGAGGGAGAGGAGAGGAGAAATGACATGAGGTAGATGAGAAATGACTTGAGGGAAAGGAGAGGAGAAATGACATGAGGTAGATGAGAGGAGCTCCTACCATTGCTCCTGTTCCTTTACTCTCCTTGTTGTTGTTATGTGACCATTGACCCCATGAGGCAGAGACTGTGAGCAAGAGGCAATTTGAATTCAAACTAAAGCAAAAGGGATTAAGATACATGGGCACTGGGGTGGGTGAGAGAGAGCGAGAACCCAGGGAAAAGGCTTATTTTCAGCCCCACTGCTTAAGTATACATAGATTCCAACACATGAGAGTAGAACAGGAAGAGAGAGGCAGCTGTCAACTTGATTTAAATTAATCTCATTCAAATGAGTTGCCACACAAATGAGTTCGACATTAGAAAAACATAAGATAAATAAATAACTAGAAGTAGTAGAGAAACACATTTTTATCGAAAAATATTTACATTACTAAGACATTTACATTACATTTCTGTCATTTAGCAGGCTCTCTTATGGCTCTATTTTACTCACGTTAGGCTGTCAACCATGTCTAATCACAGAATTTGCACATGCAAGCCAAGCACCACCACTACTATCAGTAGCACTGTCAAAGCTGTACAAAAAAGTCTGCAAACAAGCAAACAAGCAAACACCGGCCACGAACGATGTGTTTACAATATAGTGTTGGTAATAAAGCATCATTTGTTCGACCGCAACTTCTGAGGTAGCTAACTTTAGCTTGGTACCTAGCTAGCACCAATACAACCAGCCTGAAGACAATGACCAGTAGAAACTGCAGTAATTTTCATTATTCTTAGCAATGATTTAAGAATCCTTGTGTGTAAGTATTGCGGGACTCTGAAACAACTGTGAATTGAGCCATATTTATTGTCAACCTATGTGTATTAAACACAATTCCCAAGGAAAAACAATACTGTGTGGATGTTTTCGAGTCTGATAACTCTGAGGAGGACGTTGGGAAAAAATATATTGGGTTTTAGTAGACTAATACCCCATTTCATTGATGCCCAATCCTTAAGTAAAGCTGTACAGTGCAATATGAACGTCAATACACACAATAGGCTGACTGGGGAGGTGATTTCACACTGTCAATTTAACTAGGCAAGTCAGTTAAGAACAAATTATTATTTACAATGATGGCCTATCGGGGAACAGTGGGTTAACTGCCTTATTCAAGGGCTGAACAACAGAGTTTTACCTTGTCAGCTCAGGGATTCAATCCAACAACCTTTCGGTTACTGGCACAATGCTCTAAGCACTAGGCTGCCTGCCGCCCCAAAGATAAGCGATAAGAGCTACAACATTAATATTTGCGTAAACTCTTCACAGTTATGTTCTGTGGATGTCACCGGGTAGACTGACACCCCATTTCCTTGCTTCACATTCCAACCTTGTTTAACATTAACTAGTCTAAATATGGCATGATTCCACCAATTGTAACCACAAATTCTACTATTGTGCCTAATCCTTACTGTGGCTAGCTTCACAACACCTAACCCGGTCCGGCAGAGAATCATTAGCCAGATGAAGCTAGCTGGCTGCTTATAACTTATAACTAACAGGGTTAAATAGCTGGCTAGCTATTTATTTCCATGAACTGAAGTTCAATTTCAATAGGCGAACAACAAGTGGCTACCTCGCAATAAGAGCTACAACGCTAATGTTCTCTGGGTGTCACTGAGTAGACTGATACCCCATGCCATTGATCCACAATCAGATTTTTGTCAAATTAACTAATTATTGTCTTTTGTTGATTTCATATAACCTCATTCCAACCTCGTTTAGCATGATCTATTCAAGTATGACATAATTCTACTATTTGTATTCATTTGCATCACTGTCAAAAACGTACTTTTAGGCTAAACGCAAAGCCCACTATTGTGGCTAATCCTTATTGTGGCTAGTTTCACATAGATGGGTCTGACCACCATCAAATAAGAACTGTCTTGTAAATTAGGGTTATTTTAGATGATGACACCTAGCTATATAGTTAGCTAGCTTCTGAAACAGATTATGTCGTTTTGCAATGTTTTTGGGGAAGAACATTGTTTGCATCCATGAGCTAGCTAGGTTTTTAATGGCCAGCACTGTAGGTGCGCGAGACAACTTTACCAGCATCATAGTATACGTATCGATGAATCATTGTGACATATGAAATACGAGTGCTAGTGTAATCAATGGGTAATACCTACATAAAAAATGTATAAACACGTAAAATTATTATGTGACGTGCAGTCATATTCAGGTCCTGATTGGTCATCAAGCTTATTTGACACGTCAAATAGTGTTATTTGACACGCAAAGACCCAAACGGTGTTCCATAGTATAAGAAATCCTGGTTGAGAATGAAACGACTGAACAAATGAACAACAAAACAGCACAGCTGGATGTGATACAGCCTGGATTCGAACCAGGGAATGTAGTGATGCCTCTTGCACTGAGATGCAGTGCCTTAGACCGCTGCCTCCATGTGTGTTAACTATTTAACTGTACTAGAATGCTTCAAGGGACGCAAAAAATGTAATATTGGATATCGGTATTGTTGTTTTGGGGCAAGGAAAATATTGGACATCGGTATCGCCCAAACATATCGGTGCATCACTATTCCTGATACCATCAAATAAACTCCAGAATACATGCAACACAAATAAATAATTGCGACATATTGAGAAAATAGAGCTTTGGAACCCCTGACATGGCCATCATTTACCACATACAGTAGTGTGGATGAAATATAGTAGCAGCAGAAAAAGTACTATCTCTAACGAAGACAACGTAAATCTCCACCTGTCTGTGTTGACAGCAACCCTTGATGAAGATAGCTACAATTGAAGTCGGAAGTTTACATACACATAGATTGGAATCATTGAAACTCGTTTTTCAACCACTCCACAAATTTCTTGTTAACAAACGATAGTTTTGGCAAGTTGGTTAGGAGATTTTCTTTGTGCATGACACAAGTCATTTTTCCAACAATTGTTGTTTACAGACAGATTATTTAATTTATAATTCAATGCATCACAATTCCAGTGGGTCAGAAGTTTATATACACTAAGTTGACTGTGCCTTTAAACAGCTTAGAAAATTCCAAATTTCATGTCTTTAGAAGCTTCTGATAGGCTAATTGACATCATTTGAGTCAATTGGAGGTGTACCTGTGGATGTATTTCAAGACCTACCTTCAAACTCAGTGCCTCTTCGCTTGAAATCATCGGAAAACCAAAAGAAATCAGCCAAGACCTCAGAAAAATATTGTAGACCTCCACAAGTCTGGTTCATCAGGCAATTTCCAAATGCCTGAAGGTACCACTTTCATCTGTACAAACAATATTGGTTCAATGAGACCTTTCAGCAATCCATACTCAGTTGGACCCAAAACACTGAGAAATACGTCTGCTTTCTTTCCATCTTTGATTTCATTAGCAGCCAGCCAATGCTCAAAACGCTCCAAATAGGAATCAAAATCCTCTTTTGTAGACTCAAACTCTGGTACTCGACCAATGGTTGCCATTTTCACAGTTAATTGTTCAGTTTTCTTATTCCTTGTATTCCTTAATTTTCATCTAATTCTTCACTTCAGAAGTTTCTGCAATTACTTCATTCACTGCACTCATTTGTAATAATGTACACACGTGTTATGTTCCTTCTTCCTTTTTTTTCTTGACAATATTTCTCCACTGAGATCCACTGAAACCCCTCGAGCTCTACAGTTCCCGGCACCCCAGTGTGCATGTGCATTTCCTATTAGGTGTAGTAACGTAACACTGCCGTAATGCATTACTGCTTAGTAACAGCACAGTAACTAATATAAACAGATGTAGATCCCAGATACTACACCGCTCATGAAGGAGACGCATTCTGTCTCCTAGAGATGAACGTACTTTGCCGCGAAAAGTGCAACTCAATCCCAGAACACCAGCAAAGGACCTTGTGAAGATGCTGGAGGAAACAGGTAAAAAAGTATCTATAGCCACAGTAAAAAAAAGTATCTATAGCCACAGTAAAACGAGTCCTATATTGACATAACCTTAAAGCCAGACTACGGTTTGCAACTGCACATGGGGACAAAAATTTTACTTTTTGGAGAAATGTCCTTTGGTCTGATGAAACAAAAATATAACTGTTTGGCCATAATGACCATCGTTATGTTTGGGGGGAAAAAGGAGGACGGCTTGCAAGCCAAAGAACACCATCCCAAACGTGAAGCACGGGGGTGGCAGCATCATGTTGTGGGGGGTGCTTTGCAGCAGGAGGGACTGGTGCACTTCACAAAATAGATGGCATCATGAGGTAGGTGTTACGGTTCTCTAGGTGAGAAGGAGAGTCGGACCAAAATGCGGCATGTAGATTGCGATCCATGTTTATTAAACTGAAGCAACACGAATCTAAATACAAACACTACAAAACAATAAACGTAACGAAAACCGAAACATGGACATCAGGACACTAAGGACAATCACCCACGAAACACTCAAAGAATATGGCTGCCTAAATATGGTTCCCAATCAGAGACAACCATAAACACCTGCCTCTGATTGAGAACCACTTCAGACAGCCATAGACTTAACTAGAACACCCCACTAAGCTACAATCCCAATACCAACACACCACATACAAAAACCCATGCCACACCCTGGCCTGACCAAATAAATGAAGATAAACACAAAATACTTCGACCAGGGCGTGACAGTAGGAAATATCGAAGCAACATCTGAAGACATCAGTCAGGAAACTTGGTCGCAAATGGGTCTTCCAAATGGACAATGACCCCAAGCATACTTCCAAAGTTGTGGCAAAATGGCTTATGGACAACAAAGTCAAGGTATTGGAGTGGCCATCACAAAGCCCTGACCTCAATCCTATAGAACATTTGTGGGCAGAACTGAAAAAGCGTGTGCGAGCAAGGAAGCCGACAAACCTGACAGTTACACCAGCTCTGTCAGGAGGAATGGGCCAAAATGCACCCACCTTATTATGGGAAGCTTGTGGAAGGCTACCTGAAACATTTGACCCAAGTTAAACAATTTAAAGGCAATGATACTAAATACTAATTGAGAGTAAGTAAACACACTGGGAATGTGATGAAAGAAATAAAAGCTGAAATAAATGATTCTCTCTACTATTATTCTGACATTTCACATTCTTAAAATAAAGTGGTGATCTTAACTGACCTAAGACAGGGAATTCTTACTAGGATTAAATGTCAGGAATTGTGAAATACTAAGTTAAAATGTATTTAGCTAAGGTGTATGTAAACTTCCGACTTCAACTGTTTGTGTTTATCAGTTAAAATACATTGGTCTAGGCAGGGGTTTGGCTGTGAACAAGGATGATGTGGAGATATTGAGGACTGTGTGGAGACAATTTATACTGCACACACTATAGACAAGTCTATGAAAATGCTGTCAGAAACACCTCAATCTAAATATGATAAACCAGGGAACTAGAGAGAGACCACACCATCCTTATTACCTCGGCCCTGAGAGTCCTTGAAACCATAAGTTTCAATGCCTAGTGTAAAGAATCAATAGGGTCAGGCAGCTGTGTGAACATAGCCACGGGAAGTAGGGGTACTGAGGGTACTGCAGCACCACCTGAGAAATCTAAATCAAATATTTTTATCCCACCAAATTAGTGCACTAGTCCTTTATTACTCCTGTATGAGCGGAGAAAAATATTAGTCAGACAAAAAGTCTCAGCAGTATGGATATAAACCCTACATGCATGGCTGTCACACTATGATGTTGAAGTTCTGTAGTGTGCAGGTGCTCTGTCCTCGAGTATAACCGGGACATTTAACATAATGAACGAGCACTGCCTTGAAATGATGAAATTGGGCTTTGCCTGTAATCCCCACTATACACATACGCAGTCATTATAATAAGACGCACAGCACACTGTACGCAATCCATTGACATCAGTCAGATATTGAGCCACTAGAAAGCAACATCTGAGCACACTTTATCTCCATCACAGTGACACAGAGACGCTTGATGACTGCATGAGAAGTTGAAATACAGTGGCATGAAAAAGTATGTGAACCCTTTGGAAATACCTGAAAATACCTGGATTTCTGCATAAATTGGTCATAAAACTTGATCTGATCTTCATCTAGGTCACAACAATTGACAAACACAGTCTGCTTAAACTAATAACACAAAAACAATTATACGTTTTCATGAGATGTTAGCATGTTCCAGAGATTTCTGTGAGTCTTTGGCTGAACGGCCAATCCCAGGGAGAGTAGCAACAGTTCTGAACTTTCTCCATTTATACACATTTTGTCTTACCGTGGACTGATGAACATCAAGGCTTTTGGAGATGGTTCACATCAGGCAATGGTTCTTGTGAATAGCAAACTCACATTACCATTCCAGTGTTTTACTTGCTATATTGTATTTACTTTGCCACCATGGCCTTTTTTGCCTTTACTTCCCTTCTCACCTCATTTGCTCACATTGTATATAGACTTGTTTATACTGTATTATTGACTGTATGTTTGTTTTACTCCATGTGTAACTCTGTGTCGTTGTATCTGTCAAACTGCTTTGCTTTATCTTGGCCAGGTCGCAATTGTAAATGAGAACTTGTTCTCAACTTGCCTACCTGGTTAAATAAAGGTGAAATAAATCAAATAAAAAACATTTTGTGAGTGTTTTTTATAGGGCAAGGCAGCTCTAACCAACATCTCCAATCTCGCCTCATTGATTGGACTCCAGGTTAGCTGACTCCTGACTCCAATTAGCTTTTTGAGAAGTCCTTAGCCTAGGGGTTCACATACTTTACCAACCTACACTGTGAATGTTTAAATGATGTATTCAATATAGACAATATCTGTGTTATTAGTTTAAGCACACTGTGTTTGTCTATTGTTGTGACTTAGATGAAGATCAGATCAAATTTGATGACCAATTTATGCAGAAATCCAGGTAATTTTAAAGGGTATACATACTTTTTCTTGCCACTGTAGCTCTGAATATCATTACTCTCCACTATTTTTCAATTTAACTTCAATAATCTGCCTCAATTCCTTGTAAGAACGCTAAAATCTATCATATTTTCAGATAAATATTTTAATCCACTTCAAATCTCTAACGATATTTCTAACGGACAGGGTTTGGGCATGTGTGGCTAAATCGACGAGATAAGTAAGGCTATTGTGCAATACATTGGCAGTACTTCAGCAAATAGGGTTAACTGTTATTAACCAATTATAACCACAGTGTGCTGCAGTACAATTATTGTTCTGATAAGCACTTCACCATAGTTTTTCCTTTATTTAATGGGTAAATAGTTGCATTTGTATTTGGAATTCTGAATATTCAAGATGTTTTATTTATTTTTATTTTAACTTTATTTAACTAGGCAAGTCAGTTAAGAACAAATTCTTATTTTCAATGACGGCCTAGGAACAGTGGGTTAACTGCCTGTTCAGGGGCAGAACGACAGATTTGTACCTTGTCAGCTCAGGGGTTTGAACTTGCAACCTTCCGGTTACAAGTCCGCCGCGCTAACCACTAGGCTAACCTGCCACCCCAATTAGATAACTAATTGTTTTATAATAATTGACTTGACATAATAAAAAGTCAAGGTTAGTATGAGTGAAAACATCAAACATGACATCTGAAACTCACCGCATAGTGAAGTTCTCCAGGAAGGAGGAGCTGGCCGTGAGGATGTAGAAAGTGGCGATATCTGTCTTCTTCAGGGGTTTGGAGGAAGTCTGGATGACAACAGCCTTTCCCAGCTTGAGTTGAGACAGAGATGGAGCTCCCTTTGGCACCTGAAGGAGGCGCACACTGCTGATCCTCTGCATGGGAGTTACAGGGATGTACTCAGCCTGCTGCTGCTCTGAGCTGCCCCAGCGATCCCAATCTCCCTCCCTGCACTTCCCATATGCACTGGGCCGGGCCTGGTAGTACAGCTCTACTGTATTTACCTCTGTTGGGTCCAACCTCCCCGGGCTAGAGCTCTCTGCTGCGGGACTGAACCAGCTGGCTACAGGCTCCAGCTCAGCCATGCATGTGCCCCTCAGACCTCCAAGGGCACAGGAGCCCCTCACCTCCTGAGTCTGCCAGAAGGCAAACACCGTAACACAGGGCAACTCATCCTTTAGCCCATCTGCTCCCCTGTCCCAGTCCCTCCCAGCCACATAGAACAACACCCGCACCTTGGGCATGGATGAGTAGACCCGTGGGGTCAGCACAAAGGACTGGACCTTCCAGTTGTAGGTGAATACCCCCGGGGCCCGGAACAGCTGCACAGACTGTACCAGGTCTAGAGGGACTGGCTGCTCTGTGGACAGGGGCCCATAGCTGGCGTTGACAGCAGGAGGCCGGCTGGCTCTCAGGATGACAAATGGCTGTGTCTGTGTCTGCATGCTGGAGTTCCTCATGATGTCCTGACCGGCCTCCTTCAAAAAGAAGTAATCTGCGTCTTTCACCTGGTAGTTCACTGGAAGGAACACAGGGAATGGCAGAGAGCTCTTAGTGTTGTCTGACATCTCCCGGCTGTCCAACTCTGTGGGAAAGCAAGAGACAAAACATTACCTGTAGGTTAACAGACAGTGTTGTTTTGATGACATGTAGAGGAAATTCATGTTCATCATTTTGGATGGACTACTGAGTCACTAGAGACCCTTAACCTCTGCTAATAGCCTACAGCCCGGCATTAACAAACCTTCCGGCTACTGGTCAGTTTCTCTCAAATCTGGGCTACCAACCACAATCAGGGTCAGGAGTTTTATACCAGGATCCATTGTTTCATGGTTGTTTCATATGACGTGGACAGGAATAATAGCTGGCCTCAATCATTAAGTACAAAATCATAATAATTACCTGAGTACAAAGATATCCCAATAAAATATTAGATTAACGGGAATTGCCAAAAAGAAACCATCCAGAGATTTCCAGGAACTAGACATGAGGCAAGCTGATCAACTAGATGGGACATCATCATTAAAGTGTCCATTTACATAATCTTCAAATTCCCATAGTATACAAGAGGGTCTTTATATTAGAAATCATAGCAGGAGCAGCTAAGAGTATTACTGCGTGTGATGCAGTGGCGAAGGAGCACTGGTGGGACAGCAGCAGAACAGACTACATTCCCTTGATATCATCCATCATCCAAATCAAGTCAATCCCATACCCAAATGAGAGTGATTTCTAGTGAAAATGACCAAAGTGCGGGACGGACTACCTGTCATGAACACTTGGTGTCATGGTTCCACCTGTCACCAGAGGGAGGCAGAGACCATCCTAGAGACAATTATGACACTCAGGTGTGTTCTATTACTCATTATGATTTCCCTGTTAAAAGAGGTGTGTTTTCTGTTGTGCTTTGCAGAAGTGACTTAACTTTCATCCTCCCTCTTCTTTCAGATCAAAACTTTTATGTAAAACCAAATGGCAAAGTAGCAAGCAATAATATCTGCATGATCCGATGACACACATCAGAGATGAATTAAATGGGATTACTCCCTGTAAATGATGAAATTCCAGCTATATTGACTTGTATGCATTAAAACAACTTGACCTACCTAGGTGGAGGCTGATCTGGTCCTACACAGGGCAGCATGTTCATGGTGTGTGTGTTTGGAGTAGGGTGAGGGGGTCGAGGGGGACAACAGCATTAGAGCCCTCTGATCCGGCATAAAAGCATGAGGGGTATGACACAACTGTCTCTCTGGAAGTGAACTGAGCCGCAGGTCCACAGGCCAGCATCCACTCTCATTTGCCCCCATTTTGATAGATTACACATTATGGCTGCTGACCTGAGGCTGCACTGTCAATGGGAGGCTAATTGGCCTACTTGGTGGGAGAGAGAGAGAGAAGCAGCCTGGTATGTGCTCATTAACTGAGATGATCTCATACTCAATGGCACTCAACAGCACTCTGGCTTTGCTAATAAACTGTCTGTTAGAAAAAGTGTGAAACAGTCTATTCTCCACTTCAGTGTAGACCTATAGCTTGATGTTGCAGTATAATGACACAAAATACAATCAGTTGCTTGTTCATGACAAATTGCCACATTCTATTCTGCCCAGAGGACAGAGACTGCTCTGTAATGTAACGGAAATGTATTAATCATGAACTATGAACTAATACACAATGCATGCATCTTATGTGCCAGTGATGAGTCAACTGTTTGTAGCTATAATCAAAAATGTCCCTCTTTACTACTGCTGATCTTATAACTGTCATAAACGTGTCCTTACCACAGAGTTTAGGTAGATTCCCCCCCAAAATGTCCATAATATTCCTTTCCTATAATGTTATCTGCATGTGTAGTGACACACCTTTCTGTTCCATTGGTCAAATTATGACAAAAGATGTCAGAGAGAATGACATGTCTGTCACTGGATTGGTGTGGTTATTTTTCCTGAGGAGGAGGAGGGCTTGGAGCTTTTTGTAAACGAAGTCTAACTAAGTCTTGTCCCTCACGGTTTGTGGCGTGTGACAGGTCTCTACATCATCCCTCATTCGACCTGCTTTTATCACCAAGCAGACACCTGTGCAGTGCTTGGAGAGCTTTACACAGTCAGGGAAACAGTTTGTGTGTCACAACGGAGCCAAGTCTACAGAGTGACCCCCAAAGAGAAACACAAATGGTTGTTTTTATTTTTCTCACACGGACATGTACAGTATCTCAATAATCTTCCTGGACTGGGACAGGGACTGTCTCCCCCTTAGCTCCACCAGTGACCATTGACAGATGTGCTGTTTAATACCAGAGCTGGCAGTATTTCCCACCACTGTGAATAAACACTCACTGGGCATTTTCTGCTTTGGCATTTCTGCAGGAGGGAGATGTGCTGCAACTGTGGCAACACATATCACAGGCTGTTATATCTTTCTCAAGCTGGGTTTGACTGGTCATCTGTGCTCCCCAATGTATTTAAGAACACTTGAGTTAGCTCGGAAATCTAAGAGGGGTGGTACAATTGTGCTAAATGCAAATAATGCACTAGTGAGTATATACTGTATGATAACAGTCTCATTTGCTGAGACAATAATCACTGATTCTCCACTGTGTAGGGAAGCTACAGTATATGTTTGCGTATGTACTGTATTTCCTCTCTCGCCATGATAAGCGTTTTCCAGCTGATAAAGAAGGATCCAAATTCCTCCACCAGCTGTTTCAGCACATAGCTGCTCCAAACACCCAACTTGGAGACTGACATCTTTGACTTTTCTATTTCCCTGTCCAGAAGAACAATATCTATTCTGGTCTGCAGAAATGCACTTGTCTCCATTGACATTGTTGTTTTCCCTCTTGGATCATTCTAAATAATTTCAATCACTTTTTGACTACACCCCTTTTTTATTTGAAGGAAACCTTCCATACTTGGTAGAAGTGATCGGAAAATGTTACTTTTTGGACCTGAATGCCAAAACATTGAGGAGATAAAAATTGCTCAAAGTTGACCCACTTTACATTCCCCACGCTACTATGAGACATCCAATGCACAACCGAATCCATATGCCGAGCACAACACAATATGCTGTTAATCAAATCTATATTACAAATTCTACAGTTGATTCCAAATGAAAACATCTGTGTATAGGTTACATTTGTACAATAGGATAGTCTATATTTCTTGAGAATATGAAACTGCAATTGCATTAAGCAATTTAAATATAGTATATTTGATATGAAACAAGGAGGGAGAGAGATTTTCACATCTGATTAAACAAGACTGAGGCGACCTTTAAACATAATCTTCAGGTCCCTTTTCTCAGAATAAGTCACTACTTGTGGGCCTGTTAGAAACAGCAAATAATCAAGGCATTAGAACACAAGGAACAGGGAGAAGGACAGGACTACATTAGGCCCTATGTTCTAAAGTTGGGAGTAACAACAGGGTTACAGTCCCAGTAGGATCACTGGACACAGTCAAACAATTAAGGCCGCTAGAAAAGTGAGGAGACTGAGGCAAAAGCTAATTAATGACATGGTTATACATGTATGTAGGTCTGCTTGGCATTGTTCCCAGTAGTGGTAAAGCTGCCAGCTGACCAATGTCTGGACAGCACAGGATTGCTCACTTAAGAGTATAAGCTCTGTACTTACTGTAGGCTACTGTGCAATTACAGTAGGCTATTTGTTGTTACTAGGAAACAAAAGATTACCCATGCTGTCATTCGATGCTATTTTCAGCAGCATTATATTGAGACCAACAAGTATACATGTCAATGTCTCTTTTAATACAGAATTATCTATCACGCTCTGACAAGCTACTCAACTTGAGTTTGTCTTGATGGAACCCACGGATTTAAGGTGACCACAAACCAAACAAACCTGGCCTATGCTGCGTGGTGTTTTGAAAGAACACTAACAGTTCAACTCCATGCATTCCAATGTGCTATAAGGAATGTTTATATTCGTGAAGAACAGCCTGTGCGTGATCCGACTTCAAATGGCATGACAGAGACATGACACAGATGTCTCACTTATTCCACTTGAAGTGTTGAATAGAGTCTGTAATTTTAGGTCAAGACGTTGTTTACTTCCATATTGGCTGTGTCCTCTCCCCAGAGGAAAAGTCAGGCATGACCTAAGTATTTTAGGAAGAAAGCTCTCCTAATAGCAATGGTTTACTTGTTGAAAAGACTCTATGTCCCTGCAACCGCTACATAAAGATAGAAACTTGATAGAGCACTGATCATATGTGTACAGAAAGGGAGAGGAGGAGGGGAGGGAGATGCTTAGGCCTGTGTGGGGATTGGTAGGGATTGCTATATCCAATGAGACTCTTAAAGCTGGTTTTATCAGGATTTCTCCCTTTTTGTCCTCTTTATCCAGTCTGTTTATTATAATTCAGGAGGGCCACAACGTCTGAAAATAGCTGTCTTTGAGGCAGTTAAAAGCTTTTCAGCAAATGCCTTTGTGATGTGGAATATTTGCTGGGTTTTTAATCAAAGTCCACAGGGTCCTGTCCATTTCATCACTGAGGTGATGTGAATGAATACAATAATGTGTTCTGGACTTCTGCTAATATGCACTAAAACTCCTTTTAAGCTCTGCTGCACACTGAGACTAAACTAAGGAAATACAAATGTATGTCCATTTCATTATTGGAACTTAATGGAACTTAATGGCAAAATGTCTCATAAAGTACTGGTACACAGTACATAATCAAAAACATTTTCATCGTTATAAGGTTTGCTAATCTAAATGCAAGTTACATCAGCACTAACCCTCAATTACATAAACTCTAACTAAAAATCAAGCCTTAATAAGATTTGATTAGTCTTAACATGCACTTTGGAGTAATTAGACTAAGGTGGACCTCCTTGGCCTACTGTACCTGTATGCCCGTATTCTCACAAATCTGAGTGGCACCTAAACTGGACTAGGCACACTTATTTCAAGCCATTGTCTTATTCAACTGGACAAATGGGACTTTTTGTGTCATATAGGGGCAGTTGACCACAACAACAAGTTACCATGGTGAAATTGCAGTCTGTAACTATGTTGCAAAGCCAATTGACTGATGGCAGTGTGCATATTGTATTCATAAAAGTATGGCATAACATTTCAGAGGAAACTATAAATGTTAAATAAATTTTCAACCACAAGGGTATACTGTCTATCTCATATCAGCTCCTTGATCGTATAATAAACTCGTTTGTTACACATTGTCTAATGGAATACAAATAATCCTAAATACTCATGTATACTATTTCAACATCATAAAGAGTCTGCAATTAAATATGTACCAAACAAAAACATACAAATAGAACAGAATATACAGATAGTCACTCAGGCTGATTGTAACCCTTTTTGTATGGTACATACCTTGCGTGACAATTGTGACAATCGTCGCTAGGAATATCTGTAAAATCCTCCAGATATGAGAGTAAACACTCATTTTGGCATCCAACTGTCACTTTATTACATGTAAATTCCCAGGCTCGGAGTTTCAACAAAGTGAATAGGGGTATACTTCATTCATTTCTACCCAGGAAGAGAACTTGCCTAGTGTAGCCTACAAAATCACACCTGTAAGAAGAATACAGCCTTGTCGTGTGCACTCCGTGTATCACATAAACTATGCATTGAGCGATCAGATACGGTCTCAATGTTGGAAAAGTTCTGCGTAACGAGTTTGGAGACGTCCTGTCCAAGTCCTTGATCAGATTGCGATCAACCTAGTTTCTTCTTTGTTTTCCTTTTTAACTTTATCCTTTATGCCGCCATATTGAATGCGATTATTTGATAGAGAAACTCCATCGGATTATTTTTGAAGTCCTTGCATCCGCACCCAGACTCAGACGTCTACCCAACTTTGACCATCGTCGGGACGCCGCTGCAATGTACAGTGAGATTCACAGATCATCGACTGCCTTGTGCACAATCCTTGGGGCACTAAAGGCATAATGTCATCCGGTCAGAGCACGTCCTATGCGGTGGCGACAGGATTTAACAGCATCTGTACATTAAAAACAAAACCATGATAATTTGGGATTCCACATCCATGATGAGGAGATAGATGGACTGCGGATGATTTACACAAATAGCCTTACTACTGTAAATACTGCTAATTACACTTGACCAGTAGACTATAGCCTGTTAGACCAGAACATAAATTACGTATTTGGGGTTTTGACAATATCCCATTGTAGGTTTTAGAGTAGAGGGTGTTCTTTAAAAATTTAACTTTTCTCCAATTATTTGTTCTATTATTTTTAGGGGAGATGTTCCTTCCTGTCCAGTTTTGAATCTGGGTGGGATATAACATGACATATTGCCATAACTTTCATCAACTTTTATAAGTGGGGCAATACGAATGTGATGGACATGGTGGACATGATGCTCTCCATCTCTGATTGGCTCATCTGTAAATGCATGAGGTAAATGAGGCTAAACCTTGCTGTTGTGAACGCCTACTGTTAATGCTATAGTGGTGGAATTCTAGTGCCCCCTGTTGGCTATAGATGAGGAATTATAAGAGTAGTCCACTGTATGTTGGTGGATTTTGTTTGCCCCACCAAGATTTACATGCTAAAATTGCCACTGATGGGTTCACAACTTAATTGAGATGTGTGCTGGTAATTGTACTCATGTCTATGAGCTGAATAATTCTAGATTGAATTTCATGCATTATGAATGGTAATTTATCATTGTATGATATGGCTGTTTCTCATTAGCCAATGCATTGTGGGTATTCCTATTTAAACCATGTCATATCTTTGTTTGTGTGAGAGAGAGAAAGTCAGGGTAAGGTTGGCATGCTGCCGGGTGTTCAGGCATTATTGTAGCCTGGGTTTTCTTTTGACAGAGCTCAATTTAAAGTTCAGTTTGCCCTTAAGTTTTTTTGTCCTGTTTATTGCATTGAAAATACCTGTACAGTTTTGTGGCCTTTCAAATGAAAGACTCACTCTGGGCAAGAAAAAACACGTCTACTTTGTAAGCCTACTCCTTGTTAAAATCCTACCGCATGGTCAACCTCACATCCTTGCATAAGAAAAAAGAGACACTGGAGAAGAAAACTTTGCAAAAACAGCAGTGCCTCAGGAAATACAACTTAGTTGGGTTCTATTGTCATTGATGGATGTCAAAGCTATAGCAGCAGAGCTCTGCCAGAGTGGGAATAGAATAGTGTCCATAAGCTGCTGATAGATGTGGATGCCAAGGGAAACAATGTGTTTTCAATGTACAGTATGTCATTATTCTATTTGACAGATGGAGGTAGCTGATGTTGGGGAGTGCCTTCCCACGCACCTTGTTCAAGTGTTGAAACTCATTTTCGTGTCAATGTCAGAGACTAGACACATTAACTATCGTTGTCACTGACTACAGAGAGGGCTGTCTACCTTGGCTGTATTGTTTTGGGCAAACTCATATATCAAAAATACTGAGTGGATCCATCAATACAGAATATGAAGACGATTATGAGTCTTGTATATTTATTTGAGCATGTTGTTTTCTTTTACGTACCCTTTACTCTTGCAGTAGGGGTTTCTTATAGCTATGTGATTGTGAACTAACCCAAACTGGACCATAAGAAGACAGTCTAGTTGTACACACCCTGAGAGCTGAGGAGAGAGCTTGTTCAACTTCTTAATCTGTACTGTGTTTGTGATGGGTGACTCCTTCTCCCCCTGCTGTCCTGCCCATGTAATCTGATGTTGATTCATTTTAAGCCGCAGTGTACCGGAGGTTTGGAGTTGGGACTACATGATGATGGAAACTGTCATCTCTCCCATCGATGGAAGCTGCCAATGTGCCGCCCGGCAGGGCTGCTAATCCCTGGGGTAATCCTGGACTACAGAGAAATCATCCACACCGAGGCAAAGAGGACAAGGCTACACACAGCTGATAGTCTGCCAGAGAAAGCCTCTTTCTCTCACACTCAACACTTATTGAATCTATCCAAGAAGATGTGTTCAATGCAAACAGCTCATTCGGAAAGTATTCAGACCGCTTTACTTTTTCCACATTTTGTTATGTTACAGCGTTATTCTAAAATGTATTAAATTGTTTTTTCTTCCTCATCAATCTACACACAATATCCCAAAATGAAAAGGCAAAACAGGTTTTCATGATTTCAGCATTTTTTAAAATTAAAATCTGAAATATCACCCTTGCATATGTGTTCAGACCCATTACTCAGTACATTGTTGAAGCACCTTTGGCAGCGATTACAGGCTCGGGTTTTCTTGGGTATGACGCTCCAAGCTTGGCACACCTGTATTTGGGGAGTTTCTCCCATTCTTCTCTGCAGATCCTCTCAAGTTCTGTCAGGTTGGATGGGGAGCATCGCTGCACAACTATTTTCATGTCTCTCCAGAGATGTTCCATCGGGTTCAAGTCCTGGCTCTGGCTGAGCCACTCAAGGACATTCAGAGTCTTGTCCCGAAGCCACTCCTGCATTGTCTTGGCTGTGTGCTTAGGGTCAATGTCCTGATGGAAGGTGAATCTTCTCCCCAGTCTATCCTGAGCGCTCTGGAGGTTTCATTAAGGATCTCTCTGTACTTTTCTCCATTCATCTTTCCCTCGATTCCCTGGTCTCCCAGTCTCTGCCGCTGAAAAACACCCCCACAGCATGATGCTGCCACCATCATGCTTCACCGTAGGGATGGTGCCAGGTTTCCTCCAGATGTGACATTTGGCATTCAAGCCAAAGAGTTCAATATTGGTTTCATCACACCAGATAATCTTGTTTCTCATGGTCTGAGAGTCTTTAGGTTCCTTTTGATAAATGCCAAGTGTGCTGTCATGTGCCTTTTACTGAGGAGAGGCTTCCGTCTGGCCACTCTACCATAAAGGCCTGATTGGTGGAGTGCTGCAGGGATGGTTGTCCTTCTAGAAGGTTCCTCCATCTCAACAGAGGAACTCTGGAGCTCTGTCATTGGGTTGTTGGTCACCTCCATGACCAAGGCCCTTCTCCCCCGATTGCTCAGTTTGTCCGGGCAGCCAGCTGTAGGAAGAGTCTTGGTGGTTCTAAACATCTTCCATTTAAGAATAATGGAGGCCACCTTGTTCTTGGGGACCTTCAGACATTTTTTGGTACCCTTCCCCAGATCTGTGCCTCGACACAATCTTGTCTCAGCGCTCTATGGACAATTATTTCGAACTCATGGCTTGGTTTTTGCTCTGACATGCACTGTCAACTGTAGGACCTTATATAGACAGGCGTGTACCTTTCCAAATCGTGTCCAATCAATTTAATTTACCACAGGTAGACTCCAATCAAGTTGTAGAAACAATTCATGGATTATCAATGGAAACAGGATGCACCTGAGCTCAATTTTGAGTCTCATAGCAAAGGGTCTGAATACTTATGTAAATAAGGTATTTCTGTTTTTATTTGTAATAAATTAGCAAAAATTTAAAAAAGCTGCTTTCACTTTGTCATTATGGGTTATTGCGTGTACATTAATGAGGAAAAAATAATCATTTAATCTATTTTAGAATAAGGCTTTAACGTAACTAAATGAGGAAAAAGTCAAAGGGTCTGAATACTTTCCGAATGCACTGTATATAACATTTACAGTAGAAATATTTAATCAAGGCGAAGGGTGGCTATTTGAAGAATCTCAAATATAAAATATATTTGGATTTGTTTAACACTTTTTGGTTACTACATGATTCCATATGTGTTATTTCATAGATTTGATGTCATCACTATTATTCTACAATGTAGAAAATAGTCAAATGAAAAAGAAAAACCCTTGAACGAGTAATCGTTCTAAAACTTTTGACCGGCAGTGTATGTACTGTATGGTCATTTTGATTCTGTACCAACAATAACCAGTAATAATCATATGCGAGTACACAAGGTACTACATCTCTGCAGGTGATCTCTATCTGGTCGAGATCACTGACACAGGTCCCTCCCCACCCTCTGAGGATATTTATAACTAAATATTATGTCTCCAGAGAAACATTGATTCAAATAAATTGTTTTTTAGATTTGACCTAGAATAACTTTTGGGGGGAATACAAACCAATTCTGCTCTCTGTGTAGATTCAGAGCATATCTGAGTTATGTATTGCAGTTCTATCAATTATGTATACCATTGGAAGACTTTCTATACCATTGACAGATTTTTAAATGCACCAAAAATAAGGTCATTTTGATTTTGTACACAGCTATACAATATGTGGTATAGAAAAGTAAAATCTTCGGAAAGTACATTGCAAGCTATATCCATAGCCACGGGAAGTAGGGGTGCTGAGGGTGCTGCAACACCCCCTGAAAAATCGGAATAAAACATGTATATTCATAAAACAAGAATAGTGCACTGGGCCTTTACTAGTATTAGCGAACTGATATAGACATCTGTACCGCTGGCAAAAACATTTTTACCGCATCTCCGCTTTCGCCCAAAATATAGTTGTATATTTAAAAACAGTATTATGCAGGATTCAATAGTTGGAATTGTAAGATTTGTTACCCTGTCCCTTTCTCTGCAATTGTCATTCTAATGGAATCAGAAAGAATACAATTCTGTCCTCAAATATTTTCATCAAAAGGTGCAAAGTTATGGGCAAAGACATAAAACATCCACATAAAATGTTATATTTTTCTTAATCAAATAACATGGAAAACATCCACTTTTTGTGCAGTATCAATTTACCACCCTTACAAACCAGTTAACATAAATGTATGTTACTGTATTGTACATAGGCTGGTCATCTAGGTTTGTACCTTTAGACTTTCCATCACCATGAAGAAAAACTATGCACAATACAGTAATTGAGTTACATTGAGACATCAAGTGGTTTGTGATGTTAATGTATAATGTGGCTCAGTTGGTAGAGCATGGCACTTACCCAAGTCCTGTCTTTGACATACTGAAACATTTCTGTGACACTGCTTTCTGAAGCATGCCCCCCGCTGACTTTTATGCCACGTTACCTCTGTTTAAGACCCATCTCGAGAGCTCAGTCATGTTCCTCAGATATTGCCCTGATGCCGAACTGTCGCTTATTTTTAAGTTGCAAGCCATTACAGCGGTGGACCGCCCCAGTCATCAAAACATTGAAGCAAGAGGTTGTTGCTGTCACACCTCCCACCATGCCTGCTGTTAGACCCGCCACTGTACCACCTAACCCGGTGCCTTCCATAGCCCAGGCTACTCAAGGCTCTGCTGAGCCAATGGACCGTATCCTTGCAATGCTGGAGCGTGTGCTGGAGCAGAGGCCACAACTGTCTAACCGTCAGTTCCAAAAAGGGAATAGGAACAAAGTGAGGTTTTATGCGAACACACAGAGAATCTCTAGTTATGATGATTTATTTTACGTCAAAGTGTTAATAGGAGGCAAAGTGGAAGTGAGAGCTATGTTTCACAGTGGGTCGATGGCCTGTACCCTGAGCTCTAGTGTCTTACCGGAGCTGTTGCATGCAATAGTGTTGAGAAGCTCGTAATTGAGTCCTACAGAGACGGTTTTGGTTGGTTGTGGTGAGTCGAAGACGAGTCTTTTGGGAGATTGTGAGCTGGAGATAAGAGGTGTACGGCTGTAGTGTCGCCATGCATTCATTGGTGGTTGAAGGCTAGATTGAAGACCTCACCTTAGGCAGTAATATCCTAAAGCACTTCCTTCACCAGCTGAAGACACCTGGTGACTTCTGGAAAAAGGTATCCACTGCTGAGAGTGACAGTGGTGAGGAGGGTGGGCTAATCAGCATGATGGCTAACATGGAGAGATGGAAAGACGGTGAAGTACCTGACAAAGTTTGAACTGTTAGTCTAAAGGGGGCTGTGACTCTTGAGCCTATGCAGGAGCACTTAGTCTGGGGCAGACTAGGAAACACAGAACCAGATGGCATTGCTGTCATTAGTGAGCCCAGCAGTTCAAGGTCAACAAAAAGGTCAGTCAGGACTGTAGCTCTGTTGCGGGGGGATGGGTGGCTTCCTGTTAAAGTGATAAACCCTTCTCAGATGACCGTGTCATTGAGAAAAAATGCTACACTAGTCAATGTCTTTCCCTTTATGGCTTTAGAGGACTTTGACTTTGACTGTTTGCATGTGACTAATGATTTCCCCAGCAGTTTTGCAGCAACACGTACAGAAAAGACCTGACATTCTCACTGACGGCCAAGAAGACCTGACTATGACTGATGACGGTTCTAGTTGACTTGACAATACTGACGGACCTGACAATTCAAGCAGTCCTGGTGTTTTACGTGACTTAGGTTTGACTGATATTGACATTGACTCCTGTCATGACGTTGGCCTGTGGGTAAGGTTTATGACCCCCCACATAAATACCTTTCTCCCTTCCCTCTCTCTTGACTCTACAGAGGGACTCTTGAATAGCCTTTGTTAAACAGAGAGTCTGGGAACATCAAACAAGTGGAGGGAAAGGAACCATATTTCGGTAATAGAACCAGTTGAAAATATGCGTTGGTACTTAATGAATAGGATGTCAGTTCGGTTGTCATGTGAGACATTATGACTGATGACAGGATGACCTAAACTGTATCTGGGGAAGTCTACACATTATAGTTATCTGATTCACATGGAATTGTTGTGCAATTCAAATGTTTAAATATAAAATGATTGGTGAAAAGATTAAATGTAATTTTTTCCAAATGAGAGATTTGGGCTCTGCTCAATCAGTGGCCCGTCCCTGTGAAGAGACATGGGCTATAAACTATGAAACACATCCTTCTCCCTCCACTATATAAGCCCTTGACGAAAATGTAACCTCCTGTTCCGGGTACATTAGGATAATGATCCAATGTCAGAAGGATTCAGATAATAACTACAGAACGAAGCCAACCTCAGCGTGAACTTTGGTTGCGAATGGTATGAACTTTGAACTCTTATTCGCTACAGAAGTGATACCTCCTAGCCGTTGAGTTAGCAGCGGCCGCTGTAAACGTGGGCTAGGAAAGGATGGACAGAATATCCCGTCTACCACACAATGACGACACTGCAACGTTTCCCGTTCACCACCAGAGACACTCTTCAAAGGACTCAGTTGGGCAACACGGCCTTCCATCTACCACCAACCTATCGAAGCGCAGCTCAGAGTAAATATTTACTGCATTTTCCTTTTCCTAATTTAGAATGCATAAGATACTGTATTTACAATAGCACAGCTTCTCCCTGTGTCCCTTAGTCTTCCTGCTCTTTCACTCAAACCCAGCCCTTTTCTTTTGTGTAACCAGTTGTCATATCTGTTCAGCCCACTAGGGACGTTTTCCTTTATGACCTAAATTGTAATCAAGTTATGATTAATTATGTCTGTATGTGTGATTAGTTAGGTATTTAGTAAATAAATAATTAAACCCAATTTTGTATTGCTGATTCAACTTGTTAGCAAGGGTTCGTGAAGATAACCAAGCATTTACAACTTTCAGATGAGGCTGAAATAAGGTGACGATTAATATTGACTGCTATTGATGTAAAATAATACTAGGTCTTTCAGAGTTTATTCGGAAGATAACTGCTCTATAAATATTATTTAGTGGTGCCCCGACTTTCTAATTACATTTACATGATTAGCTCCATCAGGTAATATTAATATACAGAGAAAGGATTTCATAGAATAGCATGTCATATCACTTAATCCGGGCATAGCCAAAGACACGACACTCTTGTCAAGTGTCTTCTGCTGGTAAGGAGAAGCTTATCCAGCTCATAGCTCAGTCCATCTTTTCCAGGCATAAATTGGATTGTGGAAAAGCTACTGGCTGTTTTTATCACATCCAACTCAGTGACAAGAAACCTTTTCGGATGCCATACTGACGCCTTTAACCTAATCAATATGAAAAACTCAAGAAAGCATTGAACATGAAATCATAAGAAAGTCCAGTAGTGACTTCGCATCACCCCTCAACGCTCAAAGACACTCACCCACGCCCTCACCAGGCTGAAGCGCTGGCTGCTTTATGTGGAAATCATTATGATTCACACCTGGACTCCATTACCTTCATAATTTCCTCCCCTTTATATGTCATTCTCCCATGTTCACTCACCAGTTGGTATTGTTCTTATGTATCGGCGTATTGCCTTTTGTTAGTGTTGTGTTCTTAGTTTTGTAGTTTTATTCAAACGTTTCACAAGCACCTGCTTCTGACTCACCGCCCCATCATTACAGAGGGGCAGTGTCTGAGTTAGAAACATCCCAGTCAACAAGGGCCAAACCAGCGGTAAGTTAACTGTTGCAAAGCATTTTACATCAAGAATGATTTTTATACTCCTAAGAGCAGATCGGAATGTACAAGTTATATCAATTTGTTTGTTAACATTGCTGGAATATTGTACATGATATGGTGTTTCCTTTGTGAAAATTTGTGGTGCATTTTGTTGAGTATAATTTCAGCTAGTGATAGCTGGTTATTTACTGTGTCTTGCGGGGGTTTCCATGTATTGTGTGCGTGCAGAGTAGGATGAGGATCTGTGGTGGCTGCAATGAATAACGTGCTGTTTCCAATCAGATATATTTGTGAAATTATTAGCGTATTGTAGTTTTCATGTATTCCTGTTAACTATGGTTACCCCAGTCAACAAGCACCACACCAGTGCATACAGAGTAGGATGATGATCTGTGGTGGCTGCATTGAATAAATTGCTGTTTGCCATAAGATAATAAATCCATGACTGGTGCTACATGCTGGAGTCCTTGTTGATGATTGTGCACAACACAAAAATAGTACTATTACACACCCTCTGGTATTGGTAACTTGTTATTATGTCTCCAGAGAAATGTAGATTCAAATAAAGGTCCTAACTATTAAGTTACTATCGGAAATAATTAGGTGTTTTTGGCTGGGGTCAAAATGACCTACCTTTTTTTTATTGGGATAAAGACACTTTAAACAATGATATCGATTTATTAAGGTGATTGACAAGGTCATGATACATTTGAAGAATTGAATAAACCACCTCTGGGCAATTCCTCGGGGGTCAAAATGACCCCAGTTCATAGTATAAGGATTAAATCATTCACCCATTATAAGGTGTGATGTGACAAAGCGAAACTCCTAATGCAGTTATGTGAAATACAGTATATATTTTTGGGGTACTTTGTCAAGAGTGTTTTCCATCAAGGCAAATGTGCCTAGGCTATGTATAGAACACTTGTATATGGTAATTTCTCATGATTTGACAGTATGCCATTGCTGACCATAATGGTTTCTGTGCAGGTCTGTCTGGCGGTAGCTCCATTAGTGATGTGTTTGCATCCTAAGTTTGCAGCATTAGATTTGACTGCTGCGGGCTGCGAAGCAACAAGACAGATAAGCTTTTCCCTAACCCTCCAGGGGACAGAGTCGGCCATGATGGACGGAGTTGGCCATGATGGAGAGAGTCATGAGGCCCTGCCATCCCCATGGATACACATCCATAACCTCAATACTGCAACACTCTTTGGACAAAGTAAGAAAGAAGACTACAGTTACACATGCAAGAGCATACGCTAACTCTCATATGTTCCTGCTAAGTAGATATGTGTTTGTCATCTACAGCGGCTACTTGTCATTGTCAGCATCACAAACTGGATGGAGACATTGCAGTTTTTCATTTGAAACTGGACTCAGTTATCGTAGTAGTTGTAGACAAAAAGAAAATTCGTCCCAGAACATTCTCTTGGACTCATCCTCTCACTGGGAGAAGCTACTGTACTCTGTAGAACTGGAAGGACTCTAATCTTAAACCCAGTTTGCCCACAGCAGAGAGACAGGAAGCTGCCTACCAGAAAGAATTACCTTGCAAGCAGCTACCAGGTCCAAGGGATTACCAGCCAGGGAAATTCAACACAAAAATGGTGATGTATTTATTTATTTCCAGAGTGGCTTAAGCCTGGTGGAAGTCAGAACGTGACCATAATCTATCCATTTCTTCCCACATGCATGCTCACCACAGCATGACATGCCAGCCAGGCAGTTAGTCATCCATGTTATTAGATTTTTTTCTCAGGACAGATGAGTTTGCAGGGCAGGAGGAGTTATGGGTCAATAAATATGACAATCATGCAATGTACATACATTGGCAATGATGTGAGCATCAAAGCACTAAATTATACAGATGTGTTCACACAAATAAGGATGGTCCTCAACTTGTACAGGCACAGAAATGAAATTGAATTGAATGAATGAGTGGACCTGCAACAGTTCGGCAAATACTGCCATCTAGTGGTAAATAAATACATTGGCCTGCCTGTTGAATTGAGTCCTGGGTCTTTGTGGGCTATACTCGGCCTTGTCGGCCTTGTCTCAGGATGGTAAGTTGGTGGTTGAAAATATCCCTATAGTGGTGTGGGGGCTGTGCTTTGGCAAAGTGGGTGGGGTTATATCCTGCCTGTATGGCCCTGTCCGGGGGTATCATCGGATGGGACCACAATGTCTCCCGACCCCTCCCGTCTCAGTCTCCAGTATTTATGCTGCAGTAGGTTATGTGTCGGGGGTCAGGGTCAGTCTGTTATATCTGGAGTATTTCTCCTGTCTTATCCAGTGTCCTGTATGAATTTAAGTATGCCCTCTGTAATTCGCTCTTTCTTTCTCTCTTTCTTTCTTTCTTTCTTTCTTTCTTTCTTTCTTTCTTTCTTTCTTTCTTTCTTTCTTTCTCGGAGGACCTGAGCCCTAGGACCATGCCTCAGGACGACCTGGCCTGATGATTCCTTGCTGTCCCCAGTCCACCTGGCTGTGCTGCTGCTCCAGTTTCAACTGTTCTGCCTGCAGCTATGGAACTCTGACCTGTTCACCGGACATGCTGATCATCTTGCAAGTCAAGCCCCTTAATCATGACATGGTGGAGGTAGGCAAAACTTAATTCCAGCCTGCTCACAATCTATCTATCTATAGATGAGTGCATGGTTACCTCAAAGGCTCGAATTGGCTTGAAGCAATATGTGAAATATAAGCCGACCAAATGGGGCTACAAGCTTTTTGTGCTACCCATTTCAGCCTCTGCCTACACGTGGAACCTTTTCATCTATTATGGCAAGGTGATCACATCCACTGGGAAGGGCCTTAGTCCTAACAGAATCGGTTTCCCCAAGACCAAGGTAAATAACATAACAAAGACAGCGGAGAGGGGGACCATACGTTGGATCAGGACTAACAAGCTGCTTTTTGGAAGGACATTAGGGAAGTAACCATGCTCACCACACTGCATAAGGCATTCAATAACGACCATGTCTCAAGGAGCGTGAAAAATGCCAAATGGGGCATGGTTGAGGAAGAATGTCCCCATTCCTGTTTCTGTGAAGGATTACAATGCAAGCATGGGGGGTGTTGACCTATCTGATGCTCTGATAGGCTACTACCAGGTCCTCCACAAGACCTGGAAGTGGTATAAGACTTTGTGGACATTGCTACAGTAAATGCTTTCATTCTCCACAAGCAGATGGCCAAAGCAAAAGGTCAAACCCCTCTCTCCCAGTTGGCCTTCCAAGAGCAGCTGGTGTTGGAAATTGCTGAATTGGGGGCCCAAAGCAACCTCACAACCATCACAAGACCCCCCCCCCCCCCCCCCCCCCACCCCACCCACCCCACCCTAGGTGAGCGCTAATGTCCAAAACACATGCCAAAAGACAAAAGGAGGAACTGCAAGCACAAAACACAGGGGGAAATGCCAGTTCGCTTTTTGTTTCCTGGCAGAGGGACTGCTTCAAAGACTATCATGACATGCACAAGCTATGGTGAAAGGGAAATCTAATCATCTACACCTGGGATGTAAAATGAACACAAATGCCATTTGTAAGTAGTTCCGTTTATTTCTATTTTTGCACATTTTTTAGTGAGGGACACATGTGTGACCACGTTTGTGTTTGATAAAGACAGTTGTATATTTTTTTATGTTTATCTGTTGCTTTTAAACTGTTTTTGTAAACAGTTCATTTGTATGTGGGAACAATACATTGAATAGTCTAAACGTTCAGGCACTTTGGAGAGGTTGAAAAAACACTTGGATAACCCCTGTATGTCCCCTGACACCACCATCATGTTTGAGAGAGGTTGGTGTTGTAGAAAGGTTGTTTTTATAGTGAACAATAACTTTTAGGCATATATAGTGTGCAAAAACAGTGCAATTACCACATTCTGACACTTATAAACAAATAGCATTTAGAGATTGCAAATATGTAATAGCACTGGAATTATCTAATTTACAAACATAATAGCATTCCAGTGCTATTACATATTTGCAATCCCTAAATGCTATTTGTTCAGTATAAAAACACAATGTATACCATATCAGCCTCACTTAAACATTGTGGTGGTGTTATGGGGTATCCAGGGTACATTGAAGTGTCCTTTCAACCGCTCCAAAGTGTCAGAATGTGGTAATTGCACTGTTTTTGCACACTAGATATGCCTAAAAGTTATTGTTCACTATAAAAACAACCTTTCTACAACACCAACCTCTCTCAAACATTATGGTGGTGTCAGGGGACATACAGGGGTTATCCAAGTGTTTTTTGAAGAGGTTTAGGGACACTTGGAAACGCCAATCCCATTTCTTTCTGATATTGTTCACATGTTGTGGAAGCCATCTGATGTGTTTCCAGCTCTAGTCATCAATAATTCACGTATAGCTTGTCAATAAAAGATGACTTTCAAAATAATAAAAAACAGTTATTTGTGTGTGCTTGTGTATTCTGAACTATGTAACTCCTATCTTCTGATCATTTCCTCATCATCTCCCAGATGTCGTCTTTCCAAATATACCAAGTGTTTGCATGTCAGAATCATGTAATTACACATGAATAGCAGTTACTTTTGGGTATGTCTACTTAGGCGGAAATCTACATTTTGGCATTACATTTAAATTATTCAAACCACCGGTTTTCAATGGGGTTTAAGTCCGGAGACTGAGATGGCCATTGCTAAATGTTGATTTTTGTGGTCAATTAACCATTTATTTCTGTATTTTGATGTGTTCTTAAGGTCATTGTCTTGCTGGAAGATCCTGGCAGAAGCAACCATGTTAGGTTGTCCTGAATTGTCCTGGAACTTTTGGGGCTCCCTAGTGGCGCAGCAGTCTAAGGCTTTGCATCTCAGTGCTAGAGGTGTCACTACAGACCCTGTGTTACGGCTTTCTTCCGTCGAAGGAGAGTCGGACCAAAATGCAGCGTGGTTAGTTCGATACATCTTTAATAAGGAAAAACACGAACAATACAAAAACAAGAAACGGAACGTGAAAACCTATACAGCCTGTCTGGTGAGATAACTAACACAGAGACAGTGTCAGGGATTTCCTCCTCTTCTTCCAAAGAGGAGAGGCGAAAAGGATCAGAGGACCAATATGCGGCGTGGTAAGTGTCCATGGTTCTTTTAATACGTAAACGTACACATGAACAACTGATACAACAAAAACAAGAAACGTGTGAAACCCTAAACAGCCCTATCTGGTGCAAAACACAGAGACAGGAACAATCACCCACAAACACACAGTGAAACCCAGGCTACCTAAGTATGATTCTCAATCAGAGACAACTAATGACACCTGCCTCTGATTGAGAACCATACTAGGCCGAAACATAGAAATACCCAAATGATAGAAAAACAAACATAGACTGCCCACCCAACTCACGCCCTGACCATACTAAATAAATACAAAACAAAGGAAAAAAGGTCAGAACGTGACAGACAGGAACAATCACCCACAAACACACAGTGAAACCCAGGCTACCTAAATATGGTTCCTAATCAGAGACAACGAGAATCACCTGACTCTGATTGAGAACCGCCTCAGGCAGCCATAGCCTATGCTAGACACCCCTACTCAGCCACAATCCCAATGCCTACTAAAACCCCAATACGACAACACAATAAACCCATGTCACACCCTGGCCTGACCAAATAACTAAAGAAAACACAAAATACTAAGACCAAGGCGTGACACCCTGGTTCAATTCAAGGCTGTATCACAACCAGCAGTGATTGGGAGTCCCATAGGGCAGCGCACAATTGGCCCAGCATCGTCCGGGTTAGGGTTTGGCCGGGGTAGGTCGTCATTGTAAATAATAATGTGTTCTTAACTGACTTGCCTGGTTAAATTTAAAAAAATGTAAAACTTGGTAAAGTTTATGATGCAGTTGATTATAACAAGGGCCCCAGGACCAGTGGAAGCAAAATAACCCCATAACATCAAAGATCCTCCACTATATTTTACAGTAGGTATAAGGTATTTTTCTGCATATGCTACTGTATTTTTTTTTTGACACCAGACCCACCACTGGTGTGCGTGGCCAAAGAGCTCTATTTTCATGTCATCTGACCAAAGCACTGGTTCCAATCCAAATTCCAATACCATTTAGCAAACTCCAGGCAGTGTTAACCAGAGACTGTTCTGCATTTGTCTTGAAGTGTTGCATGTGCAACGTGAGTATAATTTTTGGTGTTCTGATATGTAATTAAAATATACAAATCCTAATGTTATCTCCACCACTGTTAAGATGGTAAACTATACTTTACAAACACTTGATAGAACAGTGCATATATTGTGTCATACAGTGCCTAGTGAAAGTCTACAAGCCAAAATAGAGATGAATTCCAGCATCACTGCTGAGGAAAGAAGACAAGGTACATGCCGTGACAATATAACAGATGGTAAGATGCTACTTTGTTATACATGTTACCACATAAGCAAACTTTTCACCAATGTCCAGTTGATTTATGGAAGAAATTTCACATTGACGGCCAGTCTTTTTGGTATGATGAGCTTATTCTATTTGTTAGGGTTAGGGTTAATGAGTAGATGAAAAACAACTAGCGAGTAGCAGATTTGATTTGATTTGATGAAATATTGAATTGATCGTTACTAGCCCATAGAAATGCATTGAATAACACACAAATACATAAAAAAGAGCTGAGAGCCTCAGCTTTTTAGAATGGGTCATAATAGTCTGTAGCTCAAACTGTTCTGACGTTTTTGTGAGAATAACTGTTTTCGGGATCATCCCTTGTCCCCAAAACACTGCTCTAGCAGCCCCCCACCCATCACAAAGGCCAATGGCCTACATCAGCGGATTCAGTGGATTGAGAGACATCCACTGCAGGAATGGAGGGTAGTAGAGTAATATTCATTGAATACAGCACTGCTCTGTTTTCATTATTCCTCTCTTAGCCTCTGCGATCATCTTAATGGTGTAGCTTCCTTCATTCTTCATGATCATCTTGCTGAGTGACATGGGAGCGATTCTGGTTGTTGAAGATATGATACCCCTCCCCCTAAATGTATGAACAATTCTCTTAAGATATGAGTCCCTGCTCACATAGTCTTTATTGATCCCCCCCAGTAGATGTCCAAAGATAAAGAGCACCATTGTATACTTTCTTGCCTGTTCACTGAAAATTGTCTGAAGGATCTTCACTGTTTCCTTCTCCTCATGTGTGTATCCCACAGAATGACAGGAGCATATAAGGAAAAGCACTGCTTGATCTCTGCCTGTGCCTTTTTGGTATGTTTGCTGTCAAACCTGGAGTTTCCCATCAACGAACCCTTTGGCATTTCTACAGTCTGATGTCTGAAAGTCATTTATCTCAAAAGCTTCTACCCCCAGCTTCTATCCTGCTGCACTCTTCCCAACTCTAACCTTCCCAACCAGCATGACACGGACCTCCTTCATTTTTGTTGGATTACAAGGACACTGTTGTTACCTTTGACATAAGTCTAACCTTGATGCTATTCCTGTTAGCACATTTGACAAACAGCACTCTTTTTTTAGTAAAATTGTTTTCCCTCCACAAAGTGAATAGATAAATGGGTGGCGTTGATCATGTAAGAACTCAAGTGTCCCCAGAGTTCTATTGTGGTTAATGTTATCAGTAGTGGTGTGTGGGGAAAATCACTGGGGAAGCCAAGCTGGTTTGCTCTATAATAACCTGTTAATTCGTATGCCTTGTGTATATGCCTTGTATATATGCCTTGTGAATAACCTGTTAATTCGTATGAATCATGAATGAATCAATTGAATTATTTAAGAAACAAGGAGCCCACTACACTACACTACACTTTCAATGAATACTTGACACCAGTCATAGTAGGGCTCTTCCTTACTTGTGTTGAAGGTTGTTGACACAGGGTGACTTTTCTTCCCATTTTCCAGAACAGTGCAGAAAGTCAAACAGTACTCAGAGGCCGGTTGTATATCAGAGAGAGTCATTTTAGTTGAGGATGTGGTAGTGATTTTGTCCCTGGACTATTGAAGGAGATCTGGTAACAGTGTTGTTTTTTACAATTCCATGTGGCTGGCTCCAGCTCACAGTAGCTGGTGTGGTGTCCACCAAGCAAACATTCAGCTTTTCTGGTGCAGGGATTACTAATGGGAAAATAGATTTCTGTCAGTGCTACAGTTTAACTCCAGAAATACCAGAGGAAAGCTATAATAAGGCCAGGGCTGATATGGGAAGAAATAAGCTAAAACAGAACATAAGTCACACAACTGAAGTAGGATTTGTAATATAACAAAATGTCTGTTCTATACTTAACAAAACATAAACGGAACATAAATACTGCATGTGAAACCTGTCCTATTTCGCCCCATGGAGCTGGTTGGCAGACATTTTGGAAAACTGCTGCCCTAAAGTGTAATAGGTTAAATCTGCAATGTCACTATAGCTAGACATCTTTTTTTTATGGTATAATCATAAAGGCATTTTGTTGAAATGGGATACCTCTCTCCATGCTTGAAATAATGCATTCAATCCTATGCGATTTTACCTAGAGTGACATGTACAGGGCAGGTTTCATGCCACATTTCTTACAGGACACTTCATTTAATATAAAAGGCTTTTAAAATGCAATATTGGTGCACAATTTCCTACTTAAAATATCAAAGGGATGCAAAAGGCATTACCACCAGTTATTCTGTCTTCCATGGGCCCTGTCCTGTAGCTTACAGGGATGTATATACACAGACAGAGATGAGTGGAGCAGGGAGATGCAGTGGCCCACTCATCACTGTACATAAGAGTGATGGATGTCCAGGGAACAGAGATGCACCATGAGCTGAGCCACACACTGTTATCTATCCATCAGCCAGGCAGGACAGAAGATGAGCAGGCCAGAAATGTAGAGGCCCCCACTCTACTCCTCCTGTCATCCCTCACACCATCACTCAGGCTCTCTGGGGTTAAGAGTCATGGGCACAGATTTGAAGAACCTGTGAACAGAAGAACAATGAATGATGAGAACAGGACAGGCCATGCAGCAGCCTATCTGTTGTCATCATAGAACACAGTGTGGGGCAAAATGGTAGGCCTATAGGACAAACTCCTGTGATACTGGTTATAATCAAAGGCAATGTGACCTTCCCTTTAACCTCATTAGTGCCTCAGATGCATATTAAGCTACATATTATTGTCCTTTTGTTTGGCCAAATGATTGGCACATTTAAAAGGCAGTAATTCACCCTTTTGCAATGCTGCAAGTGGATGCTTCACTTACATTTAGTTTATTTCCATATAGCCATGTGTCCTTAGTTTGTAATTCCAGCCTCTTGGAGCTCCAGGTCTCTCAGTGAGTAAGTTCGAGTTTCTAGTCCGGCTTACCCCGGTGGGAGGAGTTTTCACTAGGTGAAAAGAGATGCATTCGTTTTGGAACCAGGCTGCCTCCCAGGTGTGAGCCAAGTGACCCGTTCAAATGGTGCTTTGAAGACAACTGGGAAGTCTGAAATAAACAAGGTAAAATCATGACATGAGTGATCTTCTGGTCAGAAAGTTGGAGCTCTAGAAAGATGTTCCCGACATGGAATTCTGAGTTGGACGACCGTTCAAAAATATTTTTCCCAGTCGGAGCTGGAGCTGTCTTGAATACACTGAAGTCGGATATTTCCCAGTACCCAGTTGTTTTGAACTAGGTGAAGTCAGCTCAAAACAAAAGTGATGTAGCCTAGCCTAGATTAAAGACGTGGAGTAATTAATAGGATTTTGTGTTTTCACATGCAAAAGTGAATGCTTTTGATAAAAACACTTTCTGCCATCCCAATGAAATGTTTTATGGAAAATATGTATCTCACACATCCCATAACTTGACAGAGCAGATTACTGTTCTACCACACGCCATTTGGTCCATTCTAGGTCCTCTTTACAATTCATGTGCCGCATCACAGCAAAAACAATCACTCTGCACATTAGCTTCTTATTCTGTGTTTTACTGCTGGTACCACATGGCAAAACAACATACACGTTGAAAATCCAACACGTGACACACTGCACGCAGTGCCACAGCACTGCAACCTAGTCCAGCAGATGAGTTGATGCAGTGAGGATTGCCTCTGAAATGAATGGACATCAACCAGTGTGCAAGCCTTGTGCATACCGTTTGCTTCAAACTTTATGCATTCTGGCGGAAGTCCATTCATTTCAATGGGAGGCAATCCGCACCGCTGCGACTCATCTGCCTGACTAGGTTGTGCTGTGGCACTGTGTGCAATTTCTGTGTTGCTTTGCCTTGTGATATCAGGAATGGAAGTAAATAAACCACCTAAGAAAGCTATGTACAATGTACCATATGGCAATCTAGTAATGCAACCTCTGCACGTGGGTTAGGTTACTACCCAACATCCGGCCCCAACTACATGCTCCGTCAAGGTGATTTTGGTGAGTCAATGCTAGAACCTGCTTTGTAAGCAATTGTACCCTCACGTTGCAGAGTATAATTTAAATGTCTTTGAAACAATACCTTAATGAGGCAGATAACATGTAGGACTATTTTCGTTTTGATGGATGATATGTTCATCTGAGTAATGCAACTGAGCAGTCCGTTGCAAGTCCATGGAGCAATGAACTGTAGTGATATACTCTCTCTGGTTGGTGCGTTTTCACAAAACTGAGCACAGCAAATCAAATCAAATTTAATTTGTCACATGCTTTGTTAAAAACAGGTGTAGACTACCAGTGAAAGGCTTACTTACGGGCTCTTCCCAACAGTGCAGAGAGAAAAAATAGAAATAATAACAAGGAATAAATACACAATGAGTAACAATAGCGATATCTCTCTCATGACAGAGAGAGGGAGAGTGACAGCGGGAGGGGGATAATGGGTGGTTGTGGAGCTGGACTCAGTGGAGCTGACATCTACATACGACAGATCTGTTGTGGTTGATTTCCACAGTAGCTTGGCTGTGGACGCTGCATGGGCAGGTCAATTTGGTTTGGGATGAGGATGAGGCGCAGTTCTGATTTATAAGAGCTGGGGCCCTATGTGTTCTCCACACTCCGCTCCCCCTTTTCCTGACCCTAAGATAATATTATCAATAATATATCAATATATAAGTGGTCAGATGAAGCAGATGCTAAACTACCGGACTGTTTTGCTAGCACAGACCGGAATATGTTTCGGGATTCTTCCAATGTCATTGAGGAGTGCATCAATAAGTGCATCGATGACGACATCCCCACAGTGACTGGTAGTACATACCCCAACCAGAAGCCATGGATTACAGGCAACATGCGCACTGAGCGAAAGGGTAGAGCTGCCGCTTTCAAAGAGTTGGACTGGAAGCCTGGAAGCCTACATGAAATCTCACTGTGCACTCTGACGTACCATCAAACAGGCAAAGCATCAATACAGGACTAAGATTGAATCATACTACACCGGCTCCGAAGCTCGTCAGATGTGGCAGGACTTGTAAACTATTACAGACTACAAAGGGAAGCTCAGCCGCGAGCTGCCCAGTGACACGAGCCCACCAGACGAGCTAAATTACTTCTATGCTCGCTTCGAGGCAAGTAACACTGAAACATGCATGAGAGCATCAGCTGTTCCGGATTACTGTGTGATCACGTACTCCGCAGCCGATGTGAGTAAGACCATTTAAACAGGTCAACATTCACAAGGCCGCAGGGCCAGACGGATTATCAGGACGTGTAATCTGAGCATGTGCTATCCAAATGGCAAGTGTCTTCACTGACATTTTCAACCTCTCCCTGTCTGAGTCTGTAATACCAACATGTTTCAAGCATACCACCATAGTCCCTGTGCCCAAGAACACTAAGGTAACCTGTCTAAATGACTACCGACCCATAACACTGACGTCTGTAGCCATGAAGTGCTTTGAAAGGCTGGACATGGCTCACATCAGCACCATTATCCCAGAAACCCTAGACCCACTCCAATTTGCATACCGCCCCAACAGATTCACAGATGATGCAATCTCTATTGCACTCCACACTGCCCTTTTACACCTGGACAAAAGGAACCCCTATGTGAGGATGCTATTCATTGACTACAGCTTAGCGTTTAACACTGTAGTGCCCTCAAAGCTCATCACTAAGCTAAGGACCCTGGGACTAAACACCTCCCTCTGCAACTGGATCCTGGACTTTCTGACGGGCCGCCCCCAGGTGTTACGGGTAGGTAACAACACATCTGCCACGCTGATCCTCAACACGGGGGCCCCTCAAGGGTGCGTGCACAGTCCCCTCCTGTACTCCATGTTCACTCATGACTGCATGGCCTGGCACGACTCCAACACCATCATTAAGTTTGCCGATGACACAACACTGATCACTGACAACAACGAGACAGCCTATAGGGAGGAGGTGAGAGACGTAGCCTGGTGGTGCCGGGACAAAAACCTCTCTCTCAACGTGATCAAGACAAAATAGATTATTGTGGACTTCAGGAAAAGCATGCCCCCATTCTCATCGACGGGGCTGTGGTGGAGCAGGTTGAGAGCTTCAAGTTCATTGGTGTCCACATCACCTACACACTAACATGTTCCAAGCACACCAAGACAGTCGTGAAGAGGGCACGGCATAACCTATTCCTCCTCAGGAGACTGAAAAGATTTGGCATGGGTCCTCTGATCCTCAAAAGGTTCTACAGCTGCACCATTGAGAGCATCCTGACTGGTTGCATCACTGTCTGGTATGGCAACTGCTCGGTCTCTGATTGCATGGCACACAAAGGGTAATGCGTACGGCCCAGTATATCACTGGGGCCAAACTTCATGCCATCCAGGACCTCTACACCAGGGGGTGTCAGAGAAAGGCCCTAAAAATTGTCAAAGACTCCAGCCACCCTAGTCATAGAATGTGTTCTCTCCGCTACAGCACGGCAAGCGGTACAGGAGCGCCAAGTCTAGGTCAAAGAGGCTTCTAAACAGCTTCTACCCCCAAGCCATAAGACTCCTGAACATCAAATCAAATGACTACCCAGACTATTTGCCCCCTTTTACGCTTCTGCTACTCTCTGTTATTATCTACACATATTCACTTTAATAACTCTACCTACATGTACATATTACCTCAATTACCTCAACTAACCGGTTCCCCTGCACATTGACTCTGTACTGGTACCCCCTGTATGTAGCCCCGCTATTGTTATTTTACCGCTGCTCTTTAATTATTTGTTACACTCGATTTCTTATTTTTTAGGTATTTTTCTTAAAACAGCATTGTTGGTAAAGTGCTTGTTTGTGAGCATGTTGATTTGATTTGTTCTAAAAACCTTTGACCAGCAGTGTATTTATATACATATACCTAGCTCCACATCCAGGACTAAATCATTACCTAAATGCACTCACACAAGTACCCGAGTCTGCGCATAGAGCTTGCAGTCACCTTAGCCACCAGCCCTAATAACCCAATATTATACATTTTTTGTTGGTAAAAATGCCCTTTCAGGTGGTATTTAAATTGGACACAATTACATTTAAAATACATATATTTGGAATGCAGTATCAAAGAGTATTCAGTTGTGAGTGGTTTTACTTGATAATTGAGTATTTCATATAGAGCTCTTTATAGGATGTGTAATACATTGTTAATACCACCAGATAGCACTAAGATCCAATGAACAGTGGTAAAAACCTCAGAGGGGCTGCATCCTATCACACACCTGAACATATGTTTGAGACAGATGTGGGTTGTTAGCATCAAATAAAAGTTTCATATCAACGCAGAAATTTATTCTGGATTAATGATAAAAAATAAATGACACACTTCCTTATTTGATTAGGATCACAATGGAGACATGATTTTTTTTTTACAATCACAGATATCCATAACGAACCATATTTCACAGTCACATTGGGTATAGTAAAGGCCCTTAAGCCTTTGTGGTGGAAGGGTTCCACTGTTGACTCTCTCCATTATTAATCAAAACAATAAAACAGGCGCGCTGTCTGCTTCAAAACTCAGAGCTCCTCCTCCACATGCTCACACTGCGCCTAGCCCAGCTCTATCAGATCAAGCCAAGCTGGTCCTCGCTTCGCCTTAGCCTCTCAGAACTCCTAGGTTTGATGTGGTCAAAGTGCTGCCTGTTGAGAAATCCCCCAAAAAGGGGATCCTATCCCAGCAGCCCCCCCCCCCCCCCCCCCCCTTTCACCACCCCGCTCACCTCAGCCGATCAGCCTTTAATCCAGGCTCCACATCAGGATCAAGATTAGGATCAGGATCAGTCCGATCTGGATTCAAACAAGTCACATCGACATCTCACTCATCCTCCTCTAGTCCTCCAAATATGTATCATCTTTTTTCAAGCATGTCATGATGATTCATTACATTGGACCTCTATCAGACGGTCATGTCCTCATAAGCACTCACCTTATGCTTAAGAGGTTATTATAAAGGATATTCTTCTTTTTGCCAACATCGTCTATAGGAGGATCTGAAACATAAAATAGATATTCAAGAATGTATTTTAATTAAGAAGTCATTGTAAGTCATTGTAAGAAATGCACTTTGGCAATGTGCCATGAACATAACTCAGTCACTGTCACTAGCTGGATGCTTTCCTAAACTTCCCACAACCATAACATAACACTGGTCTACCAGAGACATGTGATTTATGGATGTTCTAATGAGAGGAAGTTTACATGTTACATTTACATTTACATATTCCCAAAAACTGTACCTATAATCCGTTACGTTACCAGCTAAAATATTGTAATCAGATTAGAAACTTTTGAAAAACTAGATGATTACTCCAAGGATTACTTTTAAATTCAGAAAGGATGTTTGCTTGAATTTGACACTTTTCTGTTATCTCAATGACATTCAAATCAACATTGAAAAAAAGGCGCAAGTTCAAGTTTGTTCCACCTGGGCGAGTCCCACTATGATGACACACCAAATGTGTTTGATGGACCGCGGGAAAAGAGCAGGAATAGGCTTTTGTAGGCTACAGTCCAAGCTATGTCTTCCAATGGTGTGACTGCTGTCGGCATCCAAAGATTATCCAATTTGAATAAACGCTTGGAAGTAAGGTTGACAGCAGTGGTGTAGTCTACGGCGATACGGATATAACTTATTTTTTATCTAAATCAAATCAAATCAAATGTTTTTGGTCACACACACGTGTTTAGCAGATGCTATTGCGAGTGTAGCAGAATGCTTGTGTTTCTAGCTCCGAAAGAGCAGTAATTTTATTTCACCTTTATTTAACCAGGTAGGCTAGTTGAGAACAAGTTCTCATTTTCAACTGCGACCTGGCCAAGATAAAGCAAAGCAGTGTGACACAGACAACAACACAGAGTGGAGTAAACAATAAACAAGCCAATAACACAAACAAGTCAATGACACAGTAGAGAAAAGAAAGTCTATATACAGTGTGTGCAAAAGGCATGAGGAGGTAGGCAATAAATAGGCCATTGGCCAATAATTACAATTTAGCAGATTAACACTGGAGTGATACATGAGCAGATGATGATGTGCAAGTAGAGATACTGGTGTGCAAAACAGCAATATCTAACAATTTCACAAAATATACCCAATACACACAAATCTGAGTAAAGGATTGGAATTAAGAATATAAAGATATATGGACGAGCAATGTCAGAGCGGCATAGACTAAGATACAGTAGAATGGAATAGAACAGTATATACATTTGAGATGAGTAATGCAAAATATGTAAACATCATTAAAGTGACTAGTGTTCCATTTATTAAAGTGGCCAGTGATTTCAAGTCTATGTATATAACAGCAGCCTCTAATGTGCTAGTGATGGCTATTTAACAGTCTGATGGCCTGGAGATAGAAGCTGTTTTTCAGTCTCTCGGTCCCAGCATTGATGCACCTATAATGACCTCACCTTCTGGATGATAGCGGGGTGAACAGGCAGTGGCTCGGGTGGTTGTTGTCCTTGATGATCTTTGTGTGATGGTGATGCGTTGGGAAGACTGTACCACCCTCTGGAGAGCCAGAGGTGCGGGTGGTGCAGTTTCCAGTATCAGGGGATGATACAGCCCGACAGGATGCTCTTGATTGTGCATCTGTAAAAGTTTGTCAGGGTTTTAGGTGCCCAGCCAAATTTCTTCAGTCTCCTGAGCTTGAAGAGGTGCTGTTGCACCTTCTTCACCACACTGCCTGTGTGGGTGGACCCTTTCAGTTTGTCAGTGATGTGTGCGCTGAGGATCTTGAAGCTGTCCACCTTCTCCACTGAGATCCCATTGATGTGGATAGGGGGGTGCTTCCTCAGCTGTTTCCTGAAATCCACGATCATCTCTTTAGTTTTGTTGATGTTGAGTGAGAGGTTATTTTCCTGGCACCGCAATCCCAGAGCCCTCACCTCCTCCCTGTAGGCCGTCTCGTCGTTGTTGGTAATCAAGCCTACAACTTTTGTGTCATCTGCATACTTGATGATTGAGTTGGAGGCGTGCGTGGCCACGCAGTCATGGGTGAACAGGGAGTACAGGAGGGGGCTGAGCATGCACCCTTGTGGGGCCCCAGTGTTGAGGATCAGTGAAGTTGAGGTGTTGTTTCCTACCTTCCCCACCTGGTGGGTGGCCCGTCAGGAAGCCCAGGAACAAGTTGCACAGGGCGGGGTTCAGACCCAGGGCCTCAAGCTTAATGTTTAGCTTGGAGGGTACTATTGTGTTGAATGCTAAGTTATAGTCAATGAACAGCATTCTTACATAGGTATTCCCCTTGTCCAGATGGGAAAGGGCAGTGTGCAGTGTGATGGCGATTGCATCATCTGTGGATCTATTGGGGTGGTAAGCAAATTGAAGTGGGTCTAGGGTGACAGGTAAGGTAGAGGTGATATGATCCTTGACTAGTCTCTCAAAGCACTTCATGACGACAGAAGTGAGTGCTATGGGGTGATAGTCATTTAGTTCAGTTACCTTTGATTTCTTGGTACAGGAACAATGGTGGCCATCTTGAAACATGTGTGGACAGCAGACTGGGGTAGGGAGTGATTGAATATGTCCGTAAACATGCCAGCCGGCTGGTCTGTGCTGCTTGGGATGCCTTCTGGCCCGGGAGCCCTGCGAGGGTTAACACGCTTAAATGTCTTACTCACCTCGGCCACAGGGCCACAGAGAAGGAAAGCCCACAGTCCTACATAACGCATTAATGTGAATCCCACTGTTGCTCTCTAATTTAGCTATTTGCGCCTTACGGATTGTGGTTGTTGTGGATTGCTGTTCAAAAATCAAAATGTGTATTTGAATCCAATAATGGTTGAATTCAAGAAGTTTAAGCTGCCTACCTGTTTTTGAAACCAGTGAACAGCCAGTGAAAAATGAGCTCTTGCAACAGCTGCATAGTGTGGATTCCAGCCTATGGAATATAAGTGGCGCTTTTATTGTCCAATCTAATACATGCTGATAAAAAAATACATCCATAGGCCTAATGGAGACATGATCAGACTTGCACACATTTGATAGATTCAAAGGGGCAATCTGTAGTTGCTACATCTATTTTTGGACTTATAAATGATATATATTAATGTGAAGATATAATTTAATTGGATTATTATATGTAGTAGAAAGCGATGGGTTAAAATGTTACATCTTTATATGGCCAGCAATGTAAACTTTGACATTGATTTATCCTGTAATAGATGTCGTTCAATTGGTAATATACATTTGTATCTTCTTCTAATTTCTCTTAAAGGGAAAGTAATCTAAAAGTGTAATGAGATTACGTTACTGATTATTATTTTGGATAGGGAACTAGTAACTGTAACGGATTACATTTAGAAAGTAACCTACCCAACCCTGGTCTCAGTCTATCCCCTCACAGAACAGTGCATTCCAGACAAAGTATGTGTAAAGAGGGAATCCATCCCCAGAGCAGTACCTGACCTCCCGTTCCCCTCTGCACACACCTTGTCAGCAGGTAGGGCCTTATCTTGGGCTGGCTCAGTTGAGGCATTGAGCACACACTTGACCTTGTAATTATCCTGTACCTGGTTTTGTTTCCACACCCTTTTCTTCCCATTTATTTCCTCTCATGCACTATTTGAACAAAGATAAGATGGTCTCACTCTCTTGATCTCTCTTTTTCTCTCTCTTTCTCTCTCACACTATCTCACACTCTCTCACACTCTCTCACACTCTCTCTTTCTCTCTTACACACACACTTTCCCTTTCGCTCCCTCTCTCTCTCTCTCTCTCTCTCTCACACACACACACACAACAGTACATGCTCTCTTTGTTCATGAAATAAGCCTTGTGAATGTTATACAGGAAAGGCCCTTGGCTTAACCACGACCCTCCTGGCACTCAAATGTTTGTCCTTTTGTCAGGCAAGTCTCTCAAGAGGTAGACCCAGTTTTAAACTTTTCTCCTTCGGGAGTTTTTCCTGCTGAGAATAAATATACTAGACACATACTGAAACGTAACATTCAACCTGACTCTCATTGCTAGTGATCAGCACACTGGTGACCTTACATTATCTCTGTTAAAGTGAAGCTCTCAAACATGGCATTTATATCTCTTAAGCCGGTTTTATTGTACTCCCTTTCGTCATCTAAAATAAATTGATACATATTTAACTCTATTCTCTTCAGATGAGGAGAATAAAGTGATCTTGCCTGTGGTGGTTTAGAAGCCTTTCTGGCTTTTGAGGGATCCGATCTGGTTGGATTTCAAAGTCATTTTTGGAATAACAATCAGAAGAGTAAGATTTGTGGCATATGCTACCCATAAAGTAAGCTGGTCTGTATCTGGCCATCAAAAATGTATTCACACACAGCTCTAGGAGTGACGGTGTTGCCCTTTGATTTTAATGCTAAGAGCATAATTTATGTAAGATGTCTGAATGGCTTTTTAAGAGAGAATAGATTAAAGAAAGTTCTGTTTGAGGTCTAAAAATTCCATGCAAAGCCGTGTTTTTTGGGGGGAGGTTTTCAAACTCTCCTGGGGCTGCAATTGGGTTGACAAACGGGGCGGCTGCAAATGGTTATTAGTTCACACCATTTACTAAGCGATCAAAAAAGCTTGCCAATCAAGGCCATCCCCTGAGTTTTATTTTTTTGTAAATATGAAAGGCTTCATCACAACAGTCACTTGAAACGTGGCAGCCCCCATATCGGGCCACGCTGTCTGTCGCCCTGAGCCAGGCCCTCTGCAGATCAAAACCCTCCCGACAAAAGGAGCTCTAGGTGGCGTAATGAGATGCAGTGCTTCTTTCAACTGTGTGTGGAGCGAGAGGCTCTCTCTCTTCACTTGGCACTCAACCTCAGCTCAGCTCTGGGCCTGGAGCAGCCTGGACAGTGGAACAATCGTCCTGTATCAACACCCTGCCCCTTGGACAACACCCACTCTCTGCATCTCTGACTTATGCAGTACCAGCTCCCCTGTGTAAGATAGTAGTGACTGGGTAGGTTGTGTAGAGGTAGTCACACCCATAGACTTCTCTCAGACAGGGGAACATGGGAGTAGCCTGTTGGGAATTTTAGGAGGTGATGAGGGCTCCTATCAGAGGACTCGTAGACAGTGTGATGCCAGAGGCCTTGGAGCATGCTGCCCTACGTCTCCCTCCCCTGAACCCTATGTATGACCACCCTTCACTGGGGATGGAGATAAGAGCACACAGAGGGTGTGTGGACAGGCTGACACACTACCGCCTCCTCCACCCCTTGTACTGTATGACCACTCTCCACCCTAAGCCCTAGAGAAAGGTCGACAAACAGCCAGTTATGTCCATTATATTATCCACAGGCATGCCTCAACACTCACATAGAGGGAACCTTGGAACTAGAGTCTTCACGGAAGCATTCAAACATCATGTCACAACACAGCAAAAACCAAAAGGGCCTCTATTCACATCCATACACCGTTTATTCACCATTCACTGCAAAACACAATTGGACTGGTGGATTGATAATTCAATATGTCTTAGTTATTGTCATCCTATTACACATTTTTTTGTGTTTACTTGGAGCCCGAGGGTACTAGGCTTCCTATTTTCAGTGGCCGTTGCATTACCTCAGAGCCGTGCGGTGCCTAGCTAGCTGCCAGAGAGGGAGGCAGGTATTGTTTTCGTGACAGAGATCAGTAGATGGGTGAGTGTGCTTTAATTCTGCAAGAGCTCCTCTCCCAGGCTAATAAATGCAAGCCTCCCTGCTGACTCAGCTGTCGTGCTAAACCCAGCGGGGGTCAGCCTTTTTGTGTTCCAGTGCCCAAATTCTGGAACCATTAATACTCTCCCTGGAACCAGTCAATAGAAGCGCACTTTGTGGCTGAGGGGAGACCAACTTCAAGGCTAATCTGGAGAGAAAAAAGTCCTGACACATAAGAACCTGATCTAGAAATATATTGTGAAACAAAATTGGTAGAAATGTGTTACATATGTGAAAATATGTGAAAATATATATTTTTTAAATGCTGCACTTTAAGAGGAGAACATGTGGTACTTTGTTGTGGCTTAGGGACCCACAAATGTGGAAGAGAGTTTATGTCAGATTGAAAACATCCTTCTGAATACTCTTACGACTGAGGAGTCTAGATTGTGAAAAATAATTAAAGAGTTACAGTATGATGTGAGGAATAGAGTTGCAGCTCTAATTTGTTGAAATCATTTGTTTGAGCAAATTATACATAATACATAAAATTATACATAATGTATACATTATGTATAATAGCATTTACCAATTTTCATCATCCACTGTACCTTGTTAAAGTGAACTAAAGTCAATTTCATCATCATGCACTGGTGATCATGTAGTAGTGTGCCCACCCTAAATGAAGTGGATAATCTAATACTTGAGATTTAGATTGATTAATGGTCTGAAAGGCATGTGTAAAGTTTCTGATTTATCTATTCCAATCTTTTTTGATTGATAGAAACGTTTATAAGGACATGTACTAAAGTTTTAAACAATAGTGGTTTGTGGGAGCTTTGAGTGTAGGGCAGGCAATAGATCACACCATGCATGCCTGTGTTCCCATACTGCCTTGCTGCTAGCTTGTAGAATCAAGTGAATTATTAAACATCCGGCTTCAAATAGCTTGTAAAATTCTGCCCTCCTCAAAAAAATTGAAACTTTTTTCTTTCTCTCTGACTCTCTCTGTCTCTCTGTTTCTATCCTTTTCGTTGGTTTCTCTAACATCAAGTTGTCTCCAGATTTTCAAACGGGTTGAAAAATAAGAGCTTCCTCAGCTTGTGAGAGTATTCAAAGGGCTTCTTCAGATGTGCCACCTTGCAGCGTGGTGGTGGCGGCGCATGAGCAGGATAATTCAGATATGCTAATGACTCAGCGGGGTAGCTCCGAGCACGGCTTACCGCGCTTTAAATAGACAGCTGCCTTCTCCCTTTCTTTTCATGCCCCCCCCGCTCACCCTCCCTCTCTCATTCCCACTCTATATTAATAGCAGGTTGGCATTTTATAAGCATTTAATTTCTACTAATTAGATAGAGAGTAATTAGCTCAGTACATGTAAAGCTAGGTTTTTAAATATGTTGGACATAAAGAGTGCAGTAGAGAGGTTTGGGACTTGGTAAAAAGGGTCTGTCTCAGGCCTGGCGTAGTGTAATGATATCACGCTACAACACAGAGAGCTGGAGATAATGGAGTCAGTCAGTGCCCACCACCCCTCCCCTCAGTAAAGTGGCCCTCTGTCCTAGAGAACCTGTGTCTGAGCTGTTAGTATTGCCATAGAAAGCCTCAGTCCCACACTCTCTCCGGATATCTATTCTCTCCAGCAAGAGCCATGCTGCGCAGGAATCCTGGGTGATTGGGTTTCTTTCAGAGGCCTTGTAGTCAGTCATAAATCGGAGGGGATGCTGCCCGGCCCCTCTCTCTCACCCCCTAACCCTGGCTCCAGCTGGCAGGAGACGATTGTTGGAGATCCTAGGTCACTGCGGGGTCGCTCTCTGTGGATCTTTTTAACTCCCCTGGACTTTTTCTCTCCCCCTCCTCTCCACTTCTTCTCCTCTATTCTCTCCGTCTGTCCCCTAACTGGGGTTGCTAGGGCCTGGTATTTGGTTTTTAAGACCATGCTGTAATTACAAAGGAGCCCTCATCCCCCTGCTGCCTTTGGATTACTCTCCTCTTTTTATCACTCTTGATCGGTGGTAAGAAGCTATGCTGTTCCCTCTGCCCTGTACACACAGAGCGGATTCATTCACATGGACTAACCTTTACAGAGCCAGAGGAGGACATGGACAGACCGGGTGGCCACTGGAGACCCTCAGGTTGGAGCTATACAGGAGCATAGGTGGTAGCTCTGTGGACCTAGTAGAATAAGCTACTAGGTCCTCGTATGTCTGTGTAAGAAACAACTTTTACTTCAGCGTCCTGAAATCGGAGTAAACAATTGGATGTTTCCGACCCCAAAAAAGAGAACAAAAGTGGTGTGAGTGTAAAACGTGTTGACACAGGTAGAGGCCACATTTCTCTGTCATGTCTGGGCTCATAGCTTCTGGCTGGGTGGTGTGGGAACAGAACAGAACAGGGGCCATGTTTACTGTGAGGAGCCATACACCACAGGAAACATCACAAGAGAGATGGCTCTACTGAGGGATAACATCACTCTGCACACATCTAGGGCCATAAAACACATTGAAGATCAAACGTTGAGAATGAATAGAGCACAATAATGACAACAAGCAATTACCCCAATAGACAATAGATAAGAGTTCCCTCCAGTTGTAGTTTGACCAGTTGGGAGATGCCTTCCATCTCTAGAGAAGATTGCAATAACCAATAGCTCTATGCCTGACTGTAAGGCTTTATATTGAAGGCAACTAACATTACAGAAGCTCAAAGGAGTAATCTAGAAGATGAAAGTATTTGTTGTAATGAAATAAAAGGCTTGTGGAGTGTTAGTATGATAATTACTTTTGAATGAGAGTCCTAACAGCATGTTAACTTTCACTCCCTATTTGAACTGAATGGAAATGTTCAGCTGACAAACTAATGTTTTTCGGATTGTAACATCATCTTGAGATAACTGATATATCACTACATCACACAATGTCATCCAAAAAATAGAAGTATCTGATACTTTGTCCTTACATATGAGAATTTCCCCAATACAGTTCAAAGAAGAAAAGGCCAGAATATCAAAACAAAACGTATGATGTGTGTGGCCCTATAGGAGCATGCCAAGTCTTTCATTTGGATTGGAAAGTTCCACAAACGGAGCATTATCCCTTATGAAATAAGAGCAGGCTTGGTAGAGCTATTGTTCTATTTCTGTTTGTTTGAGTCTCTTCTGTTGTGTGTTGGCTCTCTCCAGAACCGTTGTTACTTCTGACGAACAGCGTCTGCAACAGGGACTCTGCTTCCTCCCATGGGATAGACCAAGGAACAAAATAAATATCATCTGTTCAAATAGATAGGACGGTAATAACTGTTGGCCCCATCAATTGAAGTATGTTCCTGGATATTCGTGGATAATTAAATGAATAATTTTAAGGGTTTGACTAAATGGGCGCCAATGAAGACAGATGAATTGTCTGGCAGTGCTCAAATCACTGGTTGCAAGGAATACAACTTATCAGAGCACAGGCTTATTGAATACCATAACAGAGTACGGTAAAAACATCCATTTACCATCAGGACAACCTCCTGTGTGCTGGATAGACTAAGTATAATTATGAAATGAACTGCACACTGTTTCTCATAAAGTAAACAACCTATTTATTACATTATAGAGAGCCCAATGTAAGGCGATCCTACACACATTGACTACAGAGTGAAGCCTGCATCCCAAGGCACATATCACATGCCTAACCAAAGCCAAATGTCAACATTGTGTAAACAAACACCAGTAAACAGCAAGCATAACAATTACAGCTGGGTGTCTTTGTTCCCTGGGGACTTCCCCTTGGTGTTATTAGGTCCGTTCTCTTTGACGTTGCCACATTGGCAGTTTACCAGCCTCCCTCAGTATATTGTAGTGACTTGCAGTGCTGGATGACAAGCCCTCACTAAAATGTGTTAATGGAAACCTCCTGACCCTGAGAAACCTTCCGCCCTGTCAAAACCACTGACAGAGAAGGTGAGAGATGGGGAGAGGGGAAGAAGGTGTGTGAGTGTGTGTGAGAGAGAGAGAGAGAGAGAGAGAGAGAGAGAGAGAGAGAGAGAGAGAGAGAGAGAGAGAGAGAGGAGAGAGGGGGTATTCTGTGCACACCCCTGGCAGCCCCTCACATAGCCCTCCTGACAACCCCACAACACCCAGTGAGGACTTACACAAGCCACAGACTGTACTCCTTATGGACTCAAACTTGAAATATATGGAAGAAAATAAACTTTTTCCCAAACGCACATTGCCTAAACTGTTGTGCCCAAACACACATTTCGCCCTAGACCTTTTATCTGAGGACCAACTAAGGTCACCCAGCCAGATAATAATACACACAGGCACAAACGACCTGAGAGCACAGTAGGACATGGTGACCACAGCACTAAAGGGGTGATTGAAAAAGCTTCTTCCACTTTCCCCAACACACAAGTGGTTATCTGCACACTGCCACCACAAAAATACTTTCACTCTGTTACCATACAAATCAAATCAAATTTTATTTGTCACATGCGCCCATACCACAGGTGTAGACATGACAGTGAAATGCTTACTTACAAGCCCGTACACCGGGAATATGCAAGTATTTCCCGTGACTGTGCCCAAAACCAAATGTTTACCTGACCCACCACTCCACCCTGGACAGCCTTTACGACCAGGTCCACCTATACAAAGCATCAATAAAGACCCCTTCACTTTTTTCACATTTTCTTAGGTTTCAGTCTTATTATAAAATGTATTCAATAGTTTTTTCCCCCTCATCAATCTACACACAATACCCCATAATAACAATGCAAAAACAGGTTTTTAGAAATGTTTTCTGGTCTGGCCCCTCTACCATAAAGGCCTGATTGGTGGAGTGCTCCAGAGATGGTTGTCCTTCTGGAAGGTTCTCCAATCTCCACAGAGGAACTCTGGAGCTCTGTCAGAATGACCATTGGGTTCTTGGTCACCTCCCTGATCAAGGCCCTTCTCTCCAGATCTGTGCCTTGACACAATCCTGTCTCGGAGCTCTACGGACAATTCCTTCGACCACGTAGCTTGGTTTTTGCACTGACATGCACTGTCAACTGTGGGACCTTATATAGACAGGTGTGTACCTTTCCAAATCATGTCCAATCAATTGAATTTACCACAGGTGGACTCCAATCAAGTTGAAGGAACATCTCATGGATGATCAATGGAAAAAGGATGCACCTGAGCTCAATTTCGAGTGTCATTGCAAAGGGTCTGAATACTTAGGTAAATAAGGTATTTCTGTTTTAGGTTTAATAAATTCAAAAAAAAATCTAAGAACCTGTTTGCTTTGTCATTATGGGGTATTGTGTGGGGACAGCAGGTGTATCTCAATGATCATCCCTAAAGCCAACACCTAATTTGGCCGCCTTTCGTTCCAGTTCTCTGCTGCCTGTGACTGGAACGAATTGCAAAAATCGCTGAAGTTGGAGACTTTTATCTCCCTCACCAACTTCAAACATCTGCTATCTGAGCAGCTAACCAATCGCTGCAGCTGTACATAGCTGTCTATCGGTAAATAGCCCACCCATTTTTACCTACCTCATCCCCATACTGTTTTTTATTTATTAACTTTTCTGCTCTTTTGCACACCAATATCTCTACCTGTACATGACCATCTGATCATTTATCACTCCAGTGTTAATCTGCAAAATTGTAATTATTCGCCTACCTCCTCATGCCTTTTGCACACAATGTATATAGACGCCCCTTTTTTCTACTGTGTTATTGATTGTTAATTGTTTACTCCATGTGTAACTCTGTGTTGTCTGTTCACACTGCTATGCTTTATCTTGGCCAGGTCGCAGTTGCAAATGAGAACTTGTTCTCAACTAGCCTACCTGGTTAAATAAAGGTGAAATAAATAAATTAAATAAAAATTGCTGAGGAATTTTCTTTATTTAATCCATTTTAGAATAAGACTGTAACATAACAGGAGCTGTGTTTACTTTGCTTTGTTCCGGGAATAATGTGGACCGCACTGACTTTTAATGTAGCAACTGCTTGCTTGCGGAGAACAACAGGAGCAAAGTAGCTACTCTTAGCAAGCAAGTAGCAAACCTTGTGTGTGGTGCACTTGCCGCACCAGGCGATGATACAGGATGCTCTCGATTGTGAATCTGTAAAAGTTTGTCAGAATTTTAGGTGCCAAGCCAAATTTCTTCAGCCTCCTGAGCTTGAAGAGGTGCTGTTGCACCTTCTTCACCACACTATCTGTGTGGGTGGACCATTTCAGTTTGATAATACTTGATAATGTATGTGATATCAACAGAGAAGTGTATTTTCTGGGTGATTTAAATATTGACTGGTTATCATCAAGGTGCCCACTCAGGAAAAAACTTAACCAGTCCCTGCAACCTTGATCAGGTTGTCAGTCAACCTACCAGGGTAGTTATAAACAGCACAGGAATTAAATCATCAACATGTATTGATCACATCTTTACTAACGCTGCAGATATTTACTTTAAAGCAGTATCCAGATCCATAGGAGGTAGTGATCACAATATAATAGCCATATCATGGAAAACCAAAGTTCCAAAGGCTGGGCCTAATAAAGTGTATAAGAGATCATTCAAGAATTTTTGTAGTGATTCATATGTTGATGATGTAAAGAATATTTGCTGAGGAGGAGAAGCAAACAGATGCTGCACTTGAAGCATTTATGAAAGTACTTATTCCTGTTACTAATAGGCACGCACCCATTAAGAAAATGACTGTAAAAACTGTTAAATCCTCTTGGAATGATGAGGAATTGAAAATTATATGGTTGAGAGGGATGAGACAAAAGGTATGACAATTAAGTCTGGCAGCCCAACTGATTGGCAAACGTACCTCAAATTAAGAAATCATGTGACTAAACTAAATAAAAAATAAACTACACTATGAAACAAATATAAATTACATAAAGAATGATAGTAAAGCTTTGGGGCCTTAAATGACATTTTAGGGGGAAAAAAGCCAACTCGGCTCCTTCATTCATTGAATCAGATGGCTCATTCATCACAAAGCCCACTGATATTGCAAACTACTTTTTGACTTTTTCATTGGCAAGATAAGAAAACATAGGGATGACATGTCAGCAACAAACGCTGACACTAAACAACAAAGTATATCGGACCAAATTATGAAAGACAATAATTGTATTTTGAATTCCGTAAAGTGAGTTTGGAAGAGGTGAAAAATCATTGTTGTCTATAAACAATGACAAGCCAACAGGGTCTGACAATCTGGATGGAAAATTACTGAGGATAATAGCAGACGATACTGCCACTCCTACATCTTCAATTTAAGCCTACTAGAGAGCGTGTGCCCTCAGGCCTGGAGGGAAGCTAAAGTCATTCTGCTACCCAAGAATAGTAAAGCCCCCTTTACCGGCTCAAATAGCCAACCAATCAGCCTGTTACCAACCCTTAGTAAACTTCTGGAAAAAAATGTGTTTGACCAGAAACAATGGTATTTTACAGTAAACAAATTGACAACAGAATTTCAGCATGCTTATAGGGAAGGACACTCAACAAGCACAGCACTTACACAAACGATAAAATTATTGTGGGGGCTGTCTTGTTAGACTTCAGTGCAGCTTTTGAGATTATCGTTCATAGTCTGCTGCTGGAAAAACATATGTATATGGCTTTACACCCCCTGCTATAATGTGAATAAAAAGTTACTTGTCTTGCAGAACACAGGGTGTTCTTTAATGGAAGCCTCTCAAACATAATCCAGTTAGAATCAGAAATTCCCCAGGGTAGCTGTTTAGGCACCTTGCTTTTTTAAATTTTTACTAACGACATGACACTGACTTTGAGTAAATAGTCTCTATGTATGCGGATGACTCAACACTATACACGTCAGCTACTACAGCGACTGAAATGACTGCAAAACTCAACAAAGAGCTGCAGTTAGTTTCAGAGTGGGTGGCAAGGAAGAAGTTAGCCCTAAATATTTATAAAACTAAAAGCATTGTATTTGGAACAAAAAACTCACTAAACCCTGAACCTCAACTAAATCGTGTAATAAATAATATGGAAATTGAGCAAGTTGAGATGACTAAACTGCTTGGAGTAACCCTAGACTTGTAAACTGTCATGATCAAAACATATTGATGCAGTAGTAGCTAAGATGGGGAGAAGTCTGTCTATAATAAAGCGATGCTCTGCCTTAACAACACTATCAACAAGGCAGGTCCAACAGGCCCTAGTTTTGTCACACCTTGACTACTGTTCAGTCGTGTGGTCAAGTGCCACAAAAAAGGACTTAAGAAAATTGCAATTGGCTCAGAACAAGGCAGCACGGCTGGCCCCTGGATGTACACGGAAAGCTAATATTAATAATATGCATGTCAATCTCTCCTGGCTGAAAGTGGAGGAGAGATTGACTTCATCACTACTTTATTTATGAGAGGTATTGACATGTTGAATGCACCGAGCTGTCTGTCTAAACTACTGGCACACAGCTCGGACACCCATGCATACCCAACAAGACCATGCCACAAGAGGTCTCGTCACAGTCCCCAAGTCCAAAACAGACTATGGGAGGCACACAGTACTACATAGAGCCATGACTACATGGAACTCTATTTCACATCAAGTAACTGACGCAAGCAGTAAAATTAGACTTCAAAAACAGATTTAAAAAACACATGGAACAGTGGGGATTGTGATGCAGCACAAACATTGGCACAGACACATGCATACACACACAATCACACATACACACACACACACGATAACATACGCACTATACATACACATGGATTTAGTGCTGTAGACATGTGGTAGTGGTGGAGTACGGGCCTGAGGGCACACAGTGTGTTGTGAAATCTGTGAATCTATTGTAATGTTTTTAAAATTGTATAAATGGTATAAAATGCCCTAATTTTGCTGGACCCCAGCAAGAGTAGCTGCTGCTTTGGCAAATTAATAAAATTAATTAATTAATCAAAACAGGAACATTTTACATTTGGCTAGAAATTGAAAAGGAAATTATCTCAACAGAGAAAAATGTCCTGCTGTGTGTCACCTATATCCCCCACTAGAATCCCCATACTTTAATGAATACAGCTTCTCCATCCAGGAAGGGGAAATCAATAATTTCAAGGACCAAGGACATGTAGTAGCCTGTGGTGACATAAATACCAGAACAGGACAAGAACATGACACCCTCAGCACACAGGGATACAAACACCTACCTGGAGGTGACAGCATACTCTCCACCACATGCCCCCTTAGGCACAACTATGACAACATAACCAACAAAAACGAGTCACAATTCCTGAAGCTATGATGCACGCTGGGAATGTAAACTCAGCAAAAAAAAGAAACATCCCGTTTTCAGGACCCTGTCTTTCAAATATAATTCATAAAAATCTAAATAACTTCACAGATCTTCATTGTATAGGGTTTAAACACTGTCTCCCATGCTTGTTCAATGAACCATAAACAATTCATGAACATGCACCTGTTGAAAGGTCGTTAAGACACTTACAGACGGTAGGCATTAGAGGTCTTTCTACTGACTCTGAAAAAGACCAAAAGAAAGATGCCCAGGGTCCCTGCTGCTCAGCTGCGTTAACGTGCCTTAGATGTGGCCAGGGAAATAAATTGCAATGTCCGTACTGTGAGATGCCCAAGACAGCGCTACAGGGAGATAGGACGAACAGCTGATCGTCCTCGCATTGGCAGACCACTTGTAACAACACCTGCACAGATTCAGTACATCCAAACATCACACCGGCGGGACAGGTACAGGATGGCAACAACAACTGCCCGAGTTACACCAGGAACGCACAATCCCTCCATCAGTGCTCAGACTGTCCGCAATAGGCTGAGAGAGGCTGTACTGAGGGCTTGTAGGCTTGTTGTAAGGCAGGTCCTTACCAAACATCACCGGCAACAACGTCGCCTATGGGCACAAAAGCACCGTCGCTGGACCAGACAGGACTGGCAAAAAATACTCTTCACTGACGGTTTTGTCTCTCCAGGGGTGATGTTTGTATTCACGTTTATCGTCGAGGGAATGAGCGTTACACCGAGGCCTGTACTCTGGAGCGGGATCTATTTGGAGGTGGAGGGTCAGTCACGGTCTGGGACGGTGTGTCACAGCATCACCGGACTGAGCTTGTTGTCATTTCAGGCAATCTCAATGCTGTGCGTTACAGGGAAGACATCCTCCTCCCTCATGTGGTACCCTTCCTGCAGGCTCATCCTGACATGACCCTCCAGCATGACAATGCAACCAGCCATACGGCTTGTTCTGTGCGTGATTTCCTACAAAACAGGAATGTCAGTGTTCTGCCATGGCCAGTGAAGAGCCCGGATCTCAATCCCATTGAGCACGTCTGGGACCTGTTGGATCGGAGGGTGAGGGCTAGGGCCATTTCCCCCAGAAATGTCCGGGAACTTGCAGGTGCCTTGGTGGAAGAGTGGAGTAACATCTCACAGCATAAACTGTCAAATCTGGTGCAGTCCATGAGGAGGGGATGCACTGCAGTACTTAATGCAGCTGGTGGCCACACCAGATACTGACTGTTAATTTTGATTTTGACCCCCCCTTTCTTCAAGGACACATTATTCCATTTCTGTTAGTCACATGTCTGTGGAACATGTTCAGTTTATGTCTCAGTTGTGGAATCTTGTTATGTTCATACAAATATTTACACGTTATGTTTGCTGAAAATAAACGCAGTTGACATTGGGAGGACGTTTCCTTTTTAACTGAGTTTACATAGTCAACGGTAAGCTTCGAGGGCACTCCTACTGTAGGTACACCTATAGCTCATCTCTTGGCAGTAGTACTGTAGACTTTAGCACTGACCTCAACTGAGTCTCTTAGAGCATTCACAGTCAGCTCACTGACATCCCTATCAGATCACAGCAAAACCAGTCTACTTGAATACTCAAAGCCAAAGGATCTGAATAATATTAAGAAATGCTATAGATGGAAGGAAAATAGTGTTGGAAACCTACCAAAAAACAATTATGCAACAAGAAATTAAACCCCTTTTAGAAAACTTCCTGGACAAAATGATTCACTTTTTTAGTTGTCCTTGGTGTAAACTTGTCAGTAGAAAACCTAAACAGTATATTTGACCTCTCAGCTTCCCTATGAAATGTAAACATTTCAAGCAGAAAACCTAAGAAAATCAATAACAATGACAAATGGTTTGATGAATAATGCAAAAAACCTATCCAAGAAATGGAGAAACCTATCCAACCAAAAACATAGAGACACATAAAACCTGAGCCTACACTTTCACTATGGTGAATCACTAACACAATAAAGAAATATACTACGGAAAAAGAAGGAACAGCACATCAGAAATACGCTCAATGTGATTGAAGAATCCATAGACTCTTACCATTTCTGGGAAAATTGGAAAACACTAAACAAACAACAACATGAAGAGTTATCTATCCAAAACGGAGATTTATGGATTAACCACTTTTCTAATCTTTTTGTCCCTATACCAAAGAAGAAACAGAATAAACATATACATGATCAAATACAAATCTTAGAATCAAGTATTAAAGACTACCAGAACACACTGGATTCTCTGATTACTTTGAATGAACTACAGGACAAAATACAAACCCTCCAACCCAAAAAAGCCTGTGGTGTTGATGGTATCCTAGATGACATAAAATATACAGACCACAAATTTCAATAGGCTACAGATAAACTCTTTAACATCATCCTTAGCTCTTGCATCTTCCACAATATTTGGAACCAAGGACTGATTTCCCCAATCCACAAAAGTGGAGACAAAATTGACCTCAATAACTACCTTAGGATACCGTCAACAGTAACCTTGGGAAAATGATCTTCATTAACAGCAGACTCATACATTTCCTCAGTGAAAACAATGTACTGAACAAATGTCACATGACCTTTTTACCAAATTACTGTACAACAGACCACGTATTCAGCCTGCACACCTTAATTGACACAACAAACTAACAAACCAAAACAAAGTATTCTAATGCTTTGTTGATGCTTTGTTGATTTAAAAAAAATGTTTGACTCATTTTGGCATGAGGGTCTGCTTGTCACGCGGGACTAGGTGTGTGCAGGAATCAGACGCACAGAGAGAGTAACGGAGTAAAGTGCTTTATTATTGCACACCAAACTGATGAGCCCAATACAATACACTATACCAGACAACCCAAAACCACATGTTGTCCAGTATAGAAAATAAAATACACTACGCCTTAATATGAACACACGTAACAAAAGACAATCCCGCACAAAACAAGGGCGGGTCAAACTACTACATATAGGGAAGCTAATTAAACCAAAATACACACAGGTGAAACTAACAAGACAAAACCAACAGACAAATGAAAAAGGGATCGGTAGCGGCTAGTAGGACGGTGACGATGACCGCTGAGCACAGCCCGAACAGGCAGGGGAGCCAACTTTGGCGGAAGTCGTGACACTGCTATACAAATGAATGTAAAGTGATGTTGGGGGAAGAACATACGACATTATAAAATCTATTTACACAAACAACAAGTGTGCGGTTAAAATTGGCAAAAAACACACACTTTTCTTTCCACAGTCCAGGGGGTGAGATAGGGATGCAGCTAAAGCCCCACCCTCTTCAACATATTTATCAACGAATTGGCTGCACTACCCGGCCTCACCCTGCTAGAATCTGAAGTCAAATGTCTACTGTTTGCTGATGATCTGGTGCTTCTGTCCCCAACCAAGGAGCACCTACATCAGCACTTAGATCTTCTGCACAGATTCTGTCAGACCTGGGCCCTGACAGTAAATCTCAGTAAAAAAAAATATGATATTCCAAAAAAGGTCCAGTTGCCAGGACCACAAATACAAATTCCATCTAGACACTATTTCCCTAGAGCACACAAACAACTATACATACCTCAGCCTAAACATCAACACCACAGGTAACTTCCACAAAGCTGTGAACGATCTGAGAGACAAGGCAAGATGGGCCTTCTATGCCATCAAAAGGAAGGAACATAAAATTCAACATACCAATTAGGATCTGGCAAAAAATACTTGAATCAGTTATAGAAACCATTGCCCTTTATGGTTATGAGGTCTGGGGTCCATGTAACAGTGTTGCTTCCGTCCCTCTCCTCGCCCCAACCTGGGCTCGAGCCAGGGATCCTCTGAACACATCAACAACTGCCTCCCATGATGCATCGTTACCTATCGCTCCACAAAATCCACAGCTCTACTTCAAGGTCCCAGAGCGAGTGATGTCACCGATTGAACAGATTTAGTGCACACTGCTAACTAACTAGTAATTTCACACCGGTTACATCCGCTCACCCCCCTTTTGACCGATACCCGCTAATGATCAAAATTCAGAAAAGAGCCGTTGAGCTGGTCCTGGGGCTCTGTTCACAAACAGACCTCACATAGCCCTAGGACAGCAACACAATTAGACCCAACCAAATCATGAAAAAACTAAAAGATAATTACTTGAGTCATTGGAAAGAATTAACAAAACAACAGAGCAAACTATAATTCTATTTGGTCCTAAACAGAGAGTACACAGTGGCAGAATACCTGACCACTGTGACTAAACCAAACCCAAAGGAAAATTATGACTATCTACAGACTCAGTGAGCATAGCCTTGCTATTGAGAAAGGCCGCCTTAGGCAGAGCTGGCTCTCAAGAGAAGACAGGCAATGTGCACACTGCCCATAAAATGAAGTTAAAAATGAGCTGCACTTCTTAACCTCCTGCAAAATGTTTGACCATAAAGAATTAGAAAACAAACCACATTTTGATGAACTCCCATATCTATTGGGTTAAATACCACAGTGTGCCATCACCGCAGCAAGATTTGTGATCTGTTGCCACAGAAAAGGGCAACAAGTGAAGAACAAACACCATTGTAAATACAAATCATATTTATGTTAATTTATTTTCCCTTTTGTACTTTAACTATTTGCACATAATATGACATTTGAAATGTCTTTATTCTTTTGGAACCTTTGTGAGTGTAATGTTTAGGCTACACGTTTTAATTGTTTATTTCACTTTTGTTTATCTATTTCACTTGTTTATGCAATGTAAAAAATGTTTCCCATGCCAAAAAAGCCCCTTAAATTGAAATTGTGTGTGTGAGTGAGAGAGAGAGAGAGAGAGAGAGAGAGAGAGAGAGAGAGAGAGAGAGAGAGAGAGAGAGAGAGAGAGAGAAAAGACAGACACAGGGGGAGAGGGGTTGTTTGCCCAGACACAGAGCAGAGGGTCGTGGTGAAAACATGCCCTGTCCTTTGTAGTGGAGGGTAGGGGACCATGGTGTCACTCGTCAGTTTGGAGGGGAGCCGCCAACAAAGCCGTGTCATCTCGCAGAGGAAACAAGGCTAGTGTTGTCATTCACTCCTCACTTCTGCCAGCCTGCTTGAACTGCAGTAGGCCACCCGTTGTCCCCTTGTTTAGAAGGCTAACAGTCTGCTCAATCCATTCATACCTGGACCATCAACAGCACTTGACACTGTTCAAAGGAGACAACAGAAGTTGTGTTTACTCCTTTTGGTCTTTCTCCATCCCCGGAAATAGAAAACATAGATGTATTCAACATCTGTAGCAGAGATGAAACAGAAAAATAATTGGATGCAATCATGTGAAAGTCTGCAGTCCTTCTTGTGAGGCACATTCACACCTGAATGCAATTGTAGTTTGCCATAAAAACAAGATAAAGAATAAATAACAGGCCAAATCAAATCAAAAACTGGTCACATACACATAGTTAGCAGATGTTATTGCGGGTGTAGCAAAATGCTTGTGTCTCTAGCTCCAACAGTGCAGTAGTATCTAACAATTCACAACAATACACACATGTCTAAAAGTCAAAGAATGAAATTAAGAAATATATAAATATTAGGATAAGCAATGTCTGGGTGGGATTGACTAAAATACAGTATATACATATGAAATGAGTAAAACAGTATGTAAACATTATTGAAGTGACTAGTGTTCCATTTAAAGTGACCAGTGATTCCATGTCTATGTACATAGAGCAGCAGCCTCTAATGTGCAGCATTGAGAAACCGGGTGGTATCCGGCTAGTGATGGCTATTTAACAGTCTGATGGCCTGGAGATAGAAGCTGTTTTTCAGTCTCTCGGTCCCAGCTTTGATGCACCTGTACTGACCTCGCCTTCTGGATGATAGCGGGGTGAACAGGCAGTGGCTCGGGTGGTTGTTGTCCTTGATGATCTTTTTGGACTTCCTGTGACATTGGGTGCTGTAGGAGTCCTGGAGGGCAGGCAGTGTGCCCCCGGGGACATGTTGGTCAGACCGCACCACCCTCTGGAGAGCCCTGAGGTTGTGGATGGTGCAGTTTCCGTACCAGGCGGTGATACAGCCCGACAGGATGCTCTCAATTTTATTTATTTTTATATTTTTATTTAACCAGGAAGGGCTCATTGAGATTTAAAATCTATTTTTCAAGAGAGTCCTGGCCAAGATAGGCAGCACCAAGTCATTACAAAAATGACAGACAAACAACATGAAAAATGACAAGAAATGTAGTAAAAACCATAGAATTCACAAGAGTATAACAAAAATCAAAAACAGCCAATTAAAAACAAGATCATTCATCAGTGATTTAAAAATACCTATCGGGACAAGTTCTTCCAGTTTAAAAGTATTTTGTAAGGCGTTCCAAAACGATGGCGCAGAGTACATAAAAGCCCTTTTACGGAATTCAGTTAGCAGGATAAAGTCCAGCGAACGAAGAGAGTACCCACCACATTTCTGAACAATAAAAATGCCCAAATAAAAAGGTAGTAAACCCAAAATGGCTTTGTAAACCAGTGCCTGAGCCTACAAGTGACTAGAGAAGGCCAGTCAACCCTGGTATACAAAGTGCAGTGGTGCATAAGGGTTTTGCAGTTTAAAATATATCTCAAAGTGCCATGGTAAAGGGTGTCAATTGATCTCAAACACTGAGTGGATGTAAAGATCATCTGTGGTGGAAGAAGGTGAGGACCAAAGAGCAGCGTGGTAAGTGTTCATGTTATTAATAAAATAACTGAACACTGAACAAAACAACAAACGACAAACGAACAGTCCAGTAAGGTGAATGAAAAAACACTAAACAGGAAATAAACACCCACAACTCAAAAGTGAAACCAGGCTACCTAAGTATGATTCTCAATCAAGGACAACGATTGACAGCTGCCTCTGATTGAGAACCATACCAGGCCGAACACAGAAAATCCCAAATTATAGAAAAAAAGAACATAGACAACCCACCCCACTCACACCCTGACCATACTAAAACAAAGACATAATAAAAGAACTAAGGTCAGAACGTGACAGCGGAAGCATTTATATATAAAATATCCCCATAGTCTAGTAAAGGCATAAATGTAGCTGATACTAGCCTCCTTCTGGCTTCAAAAGAAAAACAGACCTTATTCCTCAAATAAAATCCCAATTTCAGCTTAATTCTTTTGTAAGTTGTTGAATTTAAAAGACAGGCTGTCATCAATTAAAATTCCAAGATATTTATATGAGGTTACAACCTCAATCTCCTTGCCCTGTCAGGTAGTAATAGGTGAAAGGTTCAGAGGTCTATTTCTTGCTTTAGTAAACACCATTAGTTTATTTTTGTCAGTATTGAGGATAAGCTTCAATTGACACAAGGTATGTTGAACACTATAAAAAGCAGCTTGCAAGTTCTGGAAAGCTTTTGTAAGAGACGAGGCACAACAGTATCATCAGCATAAAAATGAAGTTGCGCATTTTGGACATTTTTGTCTAAATCATTTATATAAATAGTGAATAAGAGAGGACCAAGTACAGAGCCTTGGGGCACACCATTAAAGACAGACAATTTAACAGACATAAACCCATCAAATTGAGTGCGCTGAGTTCAATCAGACAAATAGTTAGCAAACCATGCAACTGCATGCTCTGAAAGACCTACACTCGACAATCTCTGCCTCAGTATAACATGATCAACTCTATCAAAAGCCTTAGAAAGATCAATAAAAAGTGAGACACAGTGCTGTTTTTTTGTCAAGGGCTTCAGTGATATCATTTAAAACCTTCATGGCTGCTGTAATTGTGCTATGCTTCTTCCTGAAGCCCGATTGGTACATTGATAAAATAGAGTTAGTAAATAAAAAACTATTTTAGCTGTTCCCTCACAAGGGTTTTAAGTATTTTTACCAGGGGTGACATGTTTGAGATTGGCCTATAATTATTTAAAAGAGTTGATCTCCCCCTTTTAAAAGTGGTAGGACAAATGCTGATTTCCATATTTTCGGAATTTCATTACATTCCAGGGTTAGATTGAACAGATATGTAAGTGGTTCAGCTATGAAATCAGATGCCAGATTTAAAAAGCAGGGATCCAAATGATCAGGACATGCAGGCTTTCTCTGATCTAAGGATTTCACGGCTTTATGTACCACCTGCACTGAGAATGGAAAAAATCTAAAAGTTTGACCAGCTCTCGCTGGTTCATCCAGTGGGTGGGGTTATATCCTTCCTGTTTGGCCCTGTCCGGGGGTGTCCTCGGATGGGGCCACAGTGTCTCCTGACCCCTCCTGTCTCAGCCTCCAGTATTTATGCTGCAGTAGTTTATGTGTCGGGGGGCTGGGGTCAGTTTGTTATATCTGGAGTACTTCTCCTGTCCTATTCGGTGTCCTGTGTGAATCTAAGTGTGCGTTCTCTAATTCTCTCCTTCTCTCTTTCTTTCTCTCTCTCGGAGGACCTGAGCCCTAGGACCATGCCCCAGGACTACCTGACATGATGACTCCTTGCTGTCCCCAGTCCACCTGGCCATGCTGCTGCACCAGTTTCAACTTCCACCTGACTGTGCTGCTGCTCCAGTTTCAACTGTTCTGCCTTATTATTATTCGACCATGCTGGTCATTTATGAACATTTGAACATCTTGGCCATGTTCTGTTATAATCTCCACCCGGCACAGCCAGAAGAGGACTGGCCACCCCACATAGCCTGGTTCCTCTCTAGGTTTCTTCCTAGGTATTGGCCTTTCTAGGGAGTTTTTCCTAGCCACCGTGCTTCTACACCTGCATTGCTTGCTGTTTGGGGTTTTAGGCTGGGTTTCTGTACAGCACTTTGAGATATCAGCTGATGTACGAAGGGCTATATAAATAAATTTGATTTGATTTGATTTGATTTAGGGTCATTCAGGTTATCAGTGGTAACAGACATAAAATATTCATACTTGGCCTTCCTGAGAAGAAAATAACACTTGTTTTGTAACTGCCTAAAAATAAGCCAATCAGCATCAGAACATGATTTCCTTGCTTTAGCCCAGGCTAGATTACGGTCGTGAATAATACAAGACAGCTCAGAAGAAACCATGGATTATCCCGCCCTTTAACCCTGAACCTGCGGAATGGGGCATGTTTGTTTACTATTTGGAAAAAAACATAATGAAAGAATTTCCAGGCAGTTTCCACATCAGGGATAAGCTCAATCTTACTCCAGTCAAAATAAAACAAATGAAATGAAAGAAAGCCTGCTCATTAAAACACTTCAAATGTATCTTTGAATAAAACGTGGGTTTGTCCTAGGAACCTTAGTATTTCTAACAGCAACAACAGCACAATGGTCACTTAAATCATTACAAAAAACACCAACCGCAGAATATTTATGTGGAACATTTGTCAAGAGGGGGGTCTATAACAGCCAATCACAGTTATAGAGAGGCCCTTTGAAACCTCAATATTCAAAGCAAGAAATTCCAACTGTTTACAAATAGTTTCAGACTTTGCCACACTTACAGGGAATTTAGTTTCTACATGTGTACATCAATTGTACATCTGTAAAAGTTTGTGAGGGTCTCAGGGGCCAAGTCAAATTTATTCAGCCTTCTGAGGTTGAAGAAGCGCTATTGCACCTTCTTCACCACACTGTCTGTGGTTTAAGATTGTCAGTGATGTGTACACCAAGGAACTTGAAGTTGTCCACCTTCTCCACTGCAGTCCCGTCGATGTGAATAGGGGCGTGCTCTCTCTGTTGTCTCCTGAAGTGCACGATCAGCTCCTTCGTTTTGTTGATTTTGAGGGAGAGGTTATTTTCCTGGCACCATTCCGCCAGGGCCCTCGCCTCCTCCCTGTAGGTTGTCTCGTCATTGTTGGTAATCAGGCCTACTACTGTTGTGTCATCTGCAAAGTTGATGATTGAGTTGGAGGCGTGCGTGAGCACGCAGTCATGGGTGAACAGGGAGTACAGGAGGGGGCTGAGTACTCACCTTTGTGGGCCCTTGTGTTGAGGATCAGCGTAGTGGAGGTCTTGTTTCCTACCTTCACCACCTGGGGGGTGGCCCGTCAGGAAGTCCCGGACCCAATTGCACAGGGCAGGGTTCAGAGCCAGGTCCACGAGCTTAATGATAAGTTTGGAGGGTAGTAAGGCTGAGCTGTAGTCAATGAACAGCGTTCTTACATAGGTATTTCTCTTGTCCAGGTGGTATAGGGCAGTGTGCAGTGCAATGGCGATTGCATCATCTGTGGATCTATTGGGGCGGAAAGCAAATTAAAGTGGGTTTAGGGTGTCAGGTAAGGTGGAGGTGATATGATCTTTAACTAGCCTCTCAAAGTACTTCTTCATGACAGAAGGGAGTGCTATGGGAAGATAGTCATTTAGTTCAGTTACTTTTGCTTTCTTGGGTACAGGAACAATGGTGGACATCTTCAAGCAAGTGGGGACAGCAGACTGGGGTAGGGAGTGATTGATGTCTGTAAACACTTCAGCCAGCTGGTCTGCGCATGCTCTGAAGACGCGGCTAGGGATAATGTCTGGGCCGGCAGCCTTGCAAGGATTAACACTCTTAAATGTCTTACTCACGTCGGCCATGGAGAATGAGAGCCCACAGTCCTCTGGAGCGGGCCGTGTTGGTGGCACTGTGTTGTCCTCAAAGAGGTCGAAGAAGGTTTTTTGTTTGTCCGGGAGCAGGACGTCGGTGTCCGCAACACGGCTGGTTTTCCCTTTGTAATCCGTGATTGTCTGTAGACCCTGCCATATACCTCTCGTGTCTGAACCATTCAATTGCAGCTCCACTTTGTCTCTGTACTGGCGTAATGCCTGTTTGATTGCCTTACGAAGGGAAAAAAGACATATTCCCAGTCACCTTGCAATGGTTAAATGCGGTGGTTCGCGCTTTCAGTTTTGTGCGAATGCTGCCATCTATCCACTGTTTCTGGTTCAGCTAACCGAACTGAAGCATGTTGAAGCCTTTAGTGGCTTCGAGGGCACATCTCACATTTATCAATATCCACTGTCTAAATATATATATTTTCTAATAAATAATTAATATTTTCTGGTGGAATAAGGTCTCAAGATATTGTACAATGCCCATAATCAGCTAAGATCACTTTATTTCTTTATCATAAACTGTATCTCACATTTACTATGAGCTAGTAGCTCACAGGTAAGTTAGGTTATGTGAGAAACTTAAGATACATTTTCAAAGCTCAGACTTGCCATTAGATTTAACATACACAGACATTCAGTACCAGTCCAAAGTTTGGACCCACCTACTCATTCAAGGGTTTTTCTTGTTTTTTAAAACTATTTTCTACATTGTAGAATGATAGTGAACACATCAAAACTATGAAATAACATACATGGACTCATGTAGTAACCCAAAAAGTGTTAACCAAATGAAAATATATTTTAGATTCTTCAAAGTAGCCATCAAGTGGCCTTGATGACAGCTGTGCACACTCTTTACATTCTCTCAACCAGCTTCACCAGTCTTGAAGGAGTTCCCACATGGGCTGAGAACTTGTTGGCAGCTTTTCCTTCACTCTGCGGTCCAACACATCCAAAACAATCTCAATTGGGTTGAGGTCAGGTGATTGTGGAGGCCAGATCATCTGATGCAGCACTCCATCACTCTCCTTCTTGGTCAAATAGCCCTTACACAGTCTGGAGGTGTGTTGGGTCATTGTCCTGTTGAAAAACAAATGATAGTCCCACTAAGAGCTAACCAGATCGGATGGCGTATCGCTGCAGAATGCTGTGGTAGCCATGCTTGTTAAGTGTGCCCTGATTTCTAAATAAGTCCCCAACAGTGCCACCAACAAAGCACCACCACACCATCACACCACCTCCTCCATGCTTCACAGTGGGAACCACACATCCAGAGATTATCCGTTCACCTACTCTGCATCTCACAAAGACACGGCGGTTGGAACCAAAAATCTCAAATGTGGATTCATCAGACCAAAGGACAGATTTCCACTGGTCTAATTTCCATTGCCTGTGTTTCTTGGCCCAAGCAAGTATCTTCTTATTATTGGTGTCCTTTGGTAGAGGTTTCTTTGCAGCATATCGACCATACAGACCTGATTTCATGCAGTCTCCTCTGAACAGTTGATGTTGAGATATGTCTGTTACTTGAACACTGAAGCATTTCTTTGGGCTGCAATTTCTGAGGCTGGTAACTCTCATGAACTTATCCTCTGCAGCAGAGGTAACTCTGGGTCTTCCTTTCCTGTGGCGGTCCTCATGAGACCAGTTTCATTATAGCGCTTGATGGTTTTTGCAACTGCACTTGAAGAAACTTTCAAAGTTCTTGGAATGTTCCGCATTGACTGACCTTCATGTCTTAAAGTAATGATTGACTGTCGTTTCTCTTTGCTTATTTGAGCTGTTCTTGACATAATATGGACTTGGTCTTTTATCAAATAGAGCTATCTTCTGTATACCACCCCTACTTTGTCACAACACAACTGATTGGCTCAAATGCATTAAGAATGAAAGAAATTCCACAAATTAACTTTTAACAAGGTACACCTGATAATTGAAATACATTTCACGTGAATACCTCATGAAGCTGGTTGAGAGAATGCCAAGAATGTGCAAAGCTGTCATCAAGGCAAAGGCTGGATACAGTGCCTTGCGAAAGTATTCGGCCCCCTTGAACTTTGCGACCTTTTGCCACATTTCAGGCTTCTGTTTTGCAAGGAGGAATGGGAAGAAATGTCAGTCTCTCGATGTGCAAAACTGATAGAGACATACCCCAAGCGACTTACAGCTGTAATCGCAGCAAAAGGTGGCGCTACAAAGTATTAACTTAAGGGGGCTGAATAATTTTGCACGCCCAATTTTTCCGTTTTTGATTTGTTAAAAAAGTTTGAAATATCCAATAAATGTCGTTCCACTTCATGATTGTGTCCCACTTGTTGTTGATTCTTCACAAAAAAATACAGTTTTATATCTTTATGTTTGAAGCCTGAAATGTGGCAAAAGGTCGCAAAGTTCAAGGGGGCTGAATACTTTCGCAAGGCACTGTACTTTGAAGAATCTCATGTATAAGATATATTTCGGTTTGTGTAACACTTTTTTGGTAACTACATAATTCCATGTGTGTTAGTTCATAGTTGTGATGTCTTCACTATTATTCTACAACGTAGAAAATAGTAAAAATAAAGAAAACCCATGGAATAGGTAGGTGTTTCCAAACTTTTGACTGGTACTGTACACACAGACATAGACAGTAAGACACAGACACAGAGTTCCACACACATGATATTTAGGTATTCAATGCACCCATTTTATTTTCTTTGCCTCAGTCAGTGACCTAATACGAGATCTACCACCCTTAAAATTGCTTTCATATCCCTCAACAAATAGATGTGTGTGTATATAGTGTGTGTGCACTATATCAACATCCTCTAGCAGTAATCATGTCTGCAGCAAACATAAAGGAAGGAGGTGAAATGAAAGAGCAGGAACAGAAAGAGGAGTGCATATAGTTTCCTATGCTGTCTAATCAGAGGGGGGAAAACAGCCATTCCCTAAAGATGCCCTTACTTCAGGGATAAAAATATGCATATCAAACAGGATGTATGAAAGGTATGTTTCAAACAGCTTTCAATAGGACTGTTTTCAATACCATGTCAAATGTCTCTTCTTTTCCTCTGCCCTGGTTAAGAAACGGAACAACAAATTCAACATATACAATCATCGGCTATTTTGACCTAAGACCTCTTGTAGCATATTATCAGAACGGGGGGAGGGGGATGTCATAAAAGCACTCATTTGACTGTGTACTGAAGTGAAGCCCAAGGGAACATTCCACTACTGGATAGCCAATAGCTATCACATTGTTAAAGGGGAAGAAATGTGGAGACCAGGCATTTCTGTTAAATGTTTTTTTTATAACTTATATCTAACTTGTTTCTTCAAGTATATTATTAGCACTTTTGTTTTGTTTCAAATATTTACATTTCACAGACACTCTTATCCAGAGCATATATTTTAATACTGGTCCCCCAAGGGAATCAAACCCACAACTATGGCGTAGCAAGCACCATGCTCTACCAACTGAGCTTCTCGGGACCAATATGACACTTCAGAACAATGACAGAACAATGACAGTTCATAGTTTCCCAGACTTGACTTCAAACAAAGCCCAGATTAGTTCACCTGCGCCACCACTCATCCCTTCCTCTAAATCTCGTCGACAAGCTGCAGTGCGAAGCAACACACAAAATTACCCAGAATTACACTGAGTCGATCCTCACACATAACAAGGCGTTTTTGCTTGGTGTTGTGTTATTATTGGATCATCAAGTTAACTTCATTTTATTGAATTAAAAAGATATATCTGCTACAGCACACCATTGGGAGGGTTTCATTCAAGCTGGGGGTTTTGTACCAAGGCACAGTTTAAGCAAATAACTACTGATAAGTAAAATGTCTGGGAAAAGTGCACTTCAATGTCCTCATAAATCTAAACAAACTTCAGAAAGAGAGGCTCTACATGTGCTTCCTTAAAATAGAGCACCATGCCTTGGGTGGAAAGAAAACATGAGAAAACAACTTTGTTCCCTTATTTCTTTACTTTACAAAGTCACAAATAATAACAGCAAAAAACAACATTATCCCAATGCTTTTTCTTGCCAGCTCATGTAGTGCCTTCAGAAAGTGTTCATACCCCTTGACTTTTTCCACATTTTGTTGTATTACAGCCTGAATTCAAAATTGATTAAATATAAAATAAATATCAGCAAACAATACCCCATAATGACAAAGTGAAAACATGTTTTTAGAAAATTTATTGAAAATGAAGAAATATCTCATTTGCATAAGTAGTCACACCCCTGAGTCAATACTTTGTAGAAGCACCTTCAGCTTTGGCAGCAATTACAGACGTAAGTCTTTCTGGGTAAGTCTCTAAAAGCTTTCCACACCTGGATTGTGCAACATTTGCCCATTATTTTTTCAAAATTCTTCAATATTATTTCTAGACAACCATTTTCAGGTCTTGAAAATAGATTTTCAAGTAGGTTTAAGTCAAAACTGTAACTCGGCTACTCAGGATCATTCACTGTTTTCTTGGTAAGCAGTGTAGATATGGCCTTGTGTTTTGGGTTACTGTCCTGCTTAAACGTGAATTAATCTCCCAGTGTCTGGTGGAAAGCAGACTGTACCAGATATTCCTCTGTGCTTAGCTGCATTCTGTTTATTTGTTATCCTGACAAACTCTCCAGTCCTTAAGGATTACAAGCATACCCATAACTTGATGCAGCCACCACTATGCAAGAAAATATGGAGAGTGGTACTCAGTAATGTGTTGGATTGGACCTAAACATAACACTTTGTATTCAGGACAAAAACTTTTTTTTGCAGTATTACTTTAGTGCCTTTTTGCAAACAGGATGCATGTTTTGGAATATGTTTATTCTGTACAGGCTTCCTTCTTTTCACTCTGTCAGTTAGTATTATGGAGTAAAGGCAATGTTGATCCATCCTCAGTTATCTCCTATCATAGCCATTAAACTCTGTAACTGTTTAAATGTCAAAATTGGCCTCATGGTGAAGTTTCCTTCCTCTCAGGCAACTGAGTAAGGAAGGACGTCTGTATCTTTGTGGTGACTGGATGTATTGATACACCATCCAAAGTGGAATTTCCATGCTCAAAGGGTATTCAATGTCTGCTTTTAGTTTTTACCCATCTACCAGTAGGTGCCCTTCTTTGCAACACATTGGTATTTGTGATTGAATCTGTGTTTGAAATTCACTGCTTGAATGAAGGATTGTATGTGTGGGCTATAGAGATGAGGTAGTCATTCAAAAATCATGTTAAACACTATTATTGCACACAATAGTGAGTCCATGTAATGTATTATTATGTGACTTGTTAAGCACATTTTACTCCATAACAAAGGAATTGAATACTGACTCAAGATGTTTCATCTTTTCATTTTTCATTCATTTGTAATGTCGAAAAACATAATTCCACTTTGACATTATGGGGTATTGTGTCTAGGCCAGTACTCAAAAATCTCAATATGATCCGTTTTAAATTCAGGCTGCAAGAACACAACAACATTTGGAAAAGTTCAACGGGTGTGAATACTTTCTGAAGACACTGTATAAACAGTTTACTTAAGTTATTCAAATCTCAACAGAAAACAATGAATAATCTACACGAAAAATACAGTGAATCAGCAAACATGCACTGTCAACTGTGGGACCTTATATAGACAGGTGTGTGCCTTTCCAAATCATGTCCAATTGAATTTACCACAGGTCTACTCCAATCAATCATGTTGTAGAACATGTCAAGGAATCAATAGAAACAGGATGCACATGAGCTCAATTTTGAGTCTTATAGAAAAGGGTCTGAATGAATATTTAAGTTTTTTTTTATACATTTGCAAACATTTCTAAAAAACTGTTTTTGCGTTGACATTATGGGTTATTGTGTGTAGATTAATGAGGATTTAAAAAAGCTGTAACATAACAAAATGTGGAAAAAGCAAAGGGGTCTGAATACTTTCTGAATGCACTGTACTGTATGTCCCTATGGTCAGTGATACCGCTGTGCCAAAGATCCAGGTATTCATTGATGTCAAAATGTTTTTTCTTCTTCACTGCAGAAAATGTCATCATATTAAGTAAGAAGCAGTATTCTGAAAATGACAATGTACAGTACATTTGGTGTATAGACTGGTGTCAGAGCAAAAATCAAGCCATGATGTTGAAGGAATTGTTCAAAGAGCTCAAAGACAGGATTGTGTCGAGGTACAGATCTGGGGAAGGGTACCAAACATTTCTGCAGCATTGAAGGTCCCCAAGAACACAGTGGCCTCCATTATTCTACGAATTTTCCGCCAGGCCAAACTGAGCGATCGGGGGAGAAGGGCCTTGGTCAGGGAGGTGAACCCGATGGTCAGCCTGACAGAGCTCTAGAATTCCTCTGTGGAGATGGGAGAAACCCTCCAGAAGGACAACCATCTTTGCAGCACTCCACTAATCAGGCCTTTATGATAGTGTGGCCAGACTGAAGCCACTCCTCAATAAAAGGCACATGACAGTCACTTGGAGTTTGCCAAAAGACACCTAAAGGATTCTCAGACCATGAGAAACAAGATTCTCTGGTCTGAGAAAACAAGATTGAACTGTATGGCCTGAATGCCAAGCGTCACATATGGAGGAAACCGGGCACTATCCCTACAGTGAAGCATGGTGGTGACAGCATCATGCTGTGGGGATGTCATTCAGCGACAGGGACTGGGAGACTAGTCAGGATTGAGGGAAAGATGAACAGAGCAAAGTACAGAGAGATCCTTGATGAAAACCTGCTCCAGAGCCCTCAGGATCTCAGACTGGGGCAAAGGTTCACCTTCCAACAGGACAACAACCCTAAGCACACAGCCAAGACAACGCAGGTGTGGCTTCGGGACAAGTTTCTGAATGTCCTTCAGTGGCCTAGCCAGAGCCCAGACTTGAGCTCAATCAAACATCTTTGGCGAGACCTGAAAATAGCTGTGCAGTGATGCTCCGCATCCAACCTGACAGAGCTTGAGAGGTTCTGCAGAGAAGAATGGGAGAAACGCCCCAAATACAGGTCTGCCAAGCTTGTAACGTCATATCCAAAAAGACTCGTGGCTGTAATCGCTGCCAAAGGTGCTTCAACAAAGTACTTTGTTGAGTATTCAGACCCTTTACGAAGTACTTAGTAAAGGGTCTGAATACTTATGTAAATTTGATATTTCATTTTTGAATTTTTAATGCATTTGTATAAATTCAAAAAACCTGTTTTTGCTTTGTCATTATGGGGTATTGTGTGTAGATTGATGAGGGGAAAAAGCGATTTAATCCATTTTAGAATAAGGCACAGGTATCTCTATCACTCTGAGCATGATATATCTAGTCCTCATCATTATGGCTCTTTGTCTTTATCGATACTCATTTCCTCTCTCTCTGCACCAGGCAGCACAGGAGTCTCCTAGCCCTGCACACAGCCAGCCCAGTCCGAGGGAGTCCAGGCAAAGGAGGAAATCAGTAGCGAACATATTGCTACAGGCTCACACATTTTTATCTGTTTTGAATGAGTCAGCTTTAATTTAGCTTTGCTCTCCATTTGCTGCTTTTAGGATGGCTGCACACTGTACTGGGAGGAAGCCTTCATGAGGCTTTTCCTATAAAATAATCTCTAAAACCCAAAAGCATATTTGACTTGTGTGAGTGTCCCAAACTGATGAACTAGAAAACAAACACATCACAGGCCCGGGGTGTATAAGCATTTCAGTGCACCTTTGATAATATCTGCACATGTGTGTACACTACCAATAAACTTGGATTTAATTTCATTATAGAGGTCCAGCAATCACAAACAGCCCAGTTAACCGTAGATGATCTATTGTGGGCAGATTTGAAAGAATGAGCTGAAGTCTATTCATGGAAGGATTTAATGTAAGACAATGTGAGTACAGGGCTGGTATAAAGAGATCCTCAATGTTGCTGAAAGAAGGCGGCTTCCTGCTCCTGTGAAGTAACAGGAAGAGGAAGCTGGCCTTCTGTTCTGCTCTGCCAACCAGGCCTCCACCACACTCCCACATGCACATCACTAGAGCAGTGGAATGATTGGGGAGTGATTTTATGAAATCACGAAAGGTCGGTTAAAGATGGCTGCCCTTCGTTCACCCATTTCTACACTAGTTTTTTGAGAATTTGTTTCTCTTTTTTGGAGCAGAGACAAAAAAGGTCTAGGCAGAGAAAAGACAAATGCCTTGATAGGGAGAAAGGGAAGGGTCTAATCTAATTTGGTTGGAGCAGGATGGGTGTGTGTGTGTGTGTGTGTGTGTGTGTGTGTGTGTGTGTGTGTGTGTGTGTGTGTGTGTGTGTGTGTGTGTGTGTGTGTGTGTGTGTGTGTGTGTGTGTGTGTGTGTGTGTGTGTGTGTGTGTGTGCTCGGCTGTGTTGCACAGTGTGAGGGGACTGTGGGGATGGTGCAGGAGGACTGTGGCTCTGAATGGAACCTCCAGAGTTAGAAGCAGTGGGGAGTCTCCCCAGGCGCACTGATTCCAGGATGGCCACTCAAAGAAGGATTAGAAAAGAGTAGGCCTTCCTCATTAGCAATTCACACTCAAGTGCCCCCACGAAGACTCTGGCTAATATTTCCATCAATTCTCCTCTCCAATGAGAACCTTTAGTTGTTTACACTTTTTTTTATCCTCCTCGTTCGTTGCTCCTTCTAAACTGGAATGTTCGTTAAACCCTCTGTGTTCAGAGAAACTTCGTTAAACAGCAAACCAAGTCTTGCACCACAGATTCCCATCTAAAATTACTTTCCCAGCAAAAATGTGTTTTGCAAGCAGTTAACTGTAACTGTTTTGGTTCAGTGCTCAGTCTGGAGCTGGTGAGCAGACTCAGAGGGGACGCCTTCTTCTCCTCCTCTTAGGGCTGTTAAACGACGACCACTTGAAAGGAGGATGAAGTAAGAACAAACTACTAAACTAATATTGCCCTTTTCAAAGGAGCCTCAGACATTATTGGATCTGATGCATAACAAAAATAATGAATTACAACACTGTGTTTATTGCAGGACTGTCACCGTGCGGGTGAGAGTTTCCCCGGTTGTATGGATGCATTCGTCATCATCATCTCCCTACTACTCCACACTATAAACACTAGCAGCCTTTAATCCAGTGGTGGAAAGTACTTCAATCAAAATACTTTAAAGTACCACTTAAGTCATTTTTCTAGGGTATCTGTACTTTACTTTGCTATTTGTAGTTTTGACAACTTTACCTTTTACTTCACTACATTCCTAAAGAGAATAATGTACTTTTTACTCCATACATTTTCCTGACACCCAAAAATACTTTTACATTTTAATGCTTATAGCAGGACAGGAAAATTGTCAAATTCACACACTTATCAAGAGAACATCCCTGGTCATCACTACCTCCTCTGATCTGGTGGACTCACTGAACACAAATGCTTTGTTTGGAAATTATGTCTGAGTTTTGTTGTGTGGCCCTGGCTATCTGTAAATTTAAAAAACAAGAAAATTGTGCCGTCTTGTTTGCTTAATATAAGGAATTTGAAATGATTTATACTTTTACTTGTGATACTTAAGTATGTTTAAAACCAAATACTTTTAGACTTTTACTCAAGAGTATTTTACTGGGTCACTTTCACTTGAGTCATTTTCTATTAAGGTATCTTTACTTTTAATTAAGTATGACAATTGAGTACTTTTTCCAGCACCTCTTTAATCATCCACCAACACAGTGGATACATACCACCATTGGGTTGGTTTTCAACTATGGGCTGTTCGACTTGCTGCATCCACGACACCACTGCACCAGTAGACTAGATTATATAAGGATGGCTGCTTGTGACTGAGATAAAGCCGCCTTTCATGGAGCTGAGTGAAGAGGAAGAGTGGAAAAATTTGCCCTCATTAATAAGTAATTTTTATTGAACCATTAAAACCATATGTGCAAAGAATCCTGGGGGCTTTGATGTTTTGCAGGGCTTTTAAATAATTAATTGCCGGATTCATATGCATTTCCTCAAAACGTCTGACCCTTTACTAAAACTGATGCTCTTATTAAAGTGCTTGCACTTCAAATGGGAAAGAAAAAGGTATATTCTCGCAGACATTTATGGAATATTCTTAGTAAACTGGGCTACCGTTTCTCACTTATTGTTCTACCATCTAAAGTATATTCCTCTACATTTTCTGTTGTCATTCACACACTGGGTTGGACAGAAGCAATATTTGACCACCTTTCCGGAATAAACTTTTTTTAAATAAGTGAATTATTCCTTATGACTGACACGAAGTAATAACAGCCATTTACATTACAAACACCTGAGCTTTATTTGTAAAATATCCCCTGTACTATCAAACAACATACAGTGGGGTCTGAAATTATTGACACTGTTGATAAAGATGAGAAACAGTTACTGTATAAAATACATCATTCAAATGCCGAGCTTTATTGAATGCTAAAAGAAATTGGGAAATTATATTATTGTATGCTAATACAATTGTTCAGAGAGATTTTTTTAAATAGTAAAAATAATTCTCAAAATGAGTCAAAATTATTGACACCCCTGTTTTCAATACTTTTCAATACCTCACTATGCGAGGATAACGGCATTGAGCCTTTTTCTAAAATGTTTTATGAGTTGGAGAACACATTGGGAGGGATCTTAGACCATTCCTCCATACAGAATCCTGACAGATTCTTGATATCCTTCGTCTGTGCTCATGGACTGCAGTCTTCAGTACAAACCATAGGTTTTCAATGGGTTTCAAGTCTGGAGACTGAGATGGCCATTGTAAAATGTTGATTTTGTGGCCAATAAACCATTTCTTTGTGGATTTTGATGTGTGCTTGTGGTTGTTGTCTTGCTGGAAGATCCACTTGTGGCTATGTTTTAGGCTCCTGGCAACCAGGTTTTTGGCTAAAATATCCTAGTACTGGGTAAAGTTCATTATGCCGTTGACCTTAACAACGACTCCAGGGCAAGTGGAAGCAAAATAGCGCCATTACATCAAAGATCCACCACCCTATTTTACAGTAGGTACAGTATGGGGTGATTTTCTGCTACTCAAGTCTCATTTTGAACCCAAACCCTGGTGTGCATGGCCAATGAGCTCTATTTTCATTTCATCCAACAAATGTAAATGCCTGGAGGGTGCTAAACAGCATTGATACTTGGATTGGAAACAGAGCTTTGGCCACGCACATCAGTGGTGGGTTTGGCGTCGAAATGAGAATGCATGAGCAGAAAAGAACCCCAAACCTATTGTAAAATATGGTGGTGAATCTTTGATGAACCTGGTTACCTCTGCCAGGAGGCTGAAAATTGGCCGCAAGTGGATCTTCAAGCAAGACTACAACCCCAAGCACACATAAAATATCCCCTAATAAATGGTTTATTGGCCACAAAATCCACATTTTGCAATGACCATCTCAGTCTCAACACTTGAAACGGATTGAAAGCCTGTGGTTTGAATTGAAGAGGGCAGTCCATAAGTACAGATAAAGGATATCAAGGATCTGGAAGGATTCTGTATGGAGGAACGGTCTCAGATCCCTCACAATGTGTTCTCCAACTCATAAAGCATTTTATAAAAATGCCGTTATCCTCGCCATGGTAGGTATTGAAAGGTATTAAAAACAGGGGTGTCAATCATTCTGACCCCTAACTTTTTGAGAAAAATAAATATGACTTATTAAACAAAATCTCTTTATCTGAGCAATTGTTTTAGTATATATAATACAATTTCCCCCCAAAATGTGCATACAATATAGCTCAGTATTATTTTTTATTTTTTTTATACAGAAATCTTGGCTCATTTATCAGGGTGTCAATAATTTCAGACCCCACTGTATATAATTGGAGCAGAATGAACTAAAATCGAATGGTAAATAAATACATGTGATTGTGAGGGAGAACAGGAGCCCTGAACAATGCGCAGGGAATCTGGATAAATAGTGTCACCTCCAACAGAGAGGTTTGGTCTTCTTATTGTGGGCCATGAATAAGGAGAAGAGGACCTTGGTTAAGAAGATTATACCCCGACCCCACCCGTTCGTTTAATCAACATGCCCTTTCAGCTCTGCCAACAATACAAAACATGTCTAAAACGTCCCCCTCTCGCTCCCATGGCATACCTCTCTTATGTTGTAACAGACTGGGCTACAACTTAACCACAAGTAATTAAGGCAGATATTTTGCTTTGTATGGTTTGGTTGGATTTGTGCCGTCGTACCAGACAGTTGTATGAAATTGAATATCAGAAGAATGTTGGTGTCCAATTCAAAAGTATCACTATCATTCTGCCATACTCTATGCTCATCTTCCTATTTGAGACTTCATTAACAAAAAGCATTAACTTAAATCATTTGATAAAATAGCTAATACGTTTTCCATTCATTTAAACTTATCAATATTCCCACAAGGACCCAAGGAGCTTTCTTTTTTCACCCTGTGCTTCTTTCATCCACAGTTAAATATGTAAATAAAATGTCTAAAGTCATTCTTCAAAAGGGAACAAAAGGAAAAAGGGAGCTGAGGGAAAAGACAGCCAGAAAATTCCTCCAATTCTCCATAACATTAGCCAGAGGGGGGCCAGCTTCTAGCCAGAGCCTAGCAGCAGGGGAGCCAGCTCCATAGAATCACACATCTTAAATCCCACACACAAAAAAATAAAATATCTTTTCAGCTCCAGCCATCAAAGGGCCCCTTTCACTTTATTAGTTACAGAATTATCTCACAGTTGCTGATTTCTCAGAGATGGAACTGCAATGCACTGCTTGCTTTATAGAGTTGTTGTGGTTGGAAAGATTGAGATAAAGTTGATTGTGTGTGCGTGCGCGCGTGCGTGCATACTGGGGTGGGGGTGAATCTATGAAAAGGAGAAGGGGGAGGTAGACAGAAAAAAATACAGAAATCACACAGTAGTAGCTAGATAAAGATGACATAGATTGAACACTGATTCCTCACCTTTGCTTCACATTTTCAAAGACATATCATCATGACCCACAAAACAACTATGAGAAGAAAGAAGAGAGCAAGAACAAAGATGCCTGAATTACAATAAACCAGTAGACTGTGTATTCTTATTAGGCAAGGTGACAATGTTATCTTGTATGTTTCATTAAACAAGCCCAGATAGATAATAAGAGTGGATGTCTGCTTTAAAAATATGTCCTAAACCCAGATGTTCAGCAAATGGAGATCACAATTGCTTTGGCCCTGTGAATGCAATGCAATGCTATCTCTCCACATTAAAGTTGTCATCTTTTTAGACTATTAAGTATTGGTTACACAGTAAAAGTCCTTCTGAATGGGAGCAACTGATCAGGCATGTCAGCTGTTGTCCTTGAAGGAGTTATTGTGACTGAGGAGGTATGAAATAAAAAGTATTATAGATTCACATGTGTTAAGAAGAGGAGGACGTGTCCAGATCTGAGACACAGGCAAATGTAGTAACCGTAGTTAGACGAGTAGAAACAGCTAACCTGCAGGTGACACATAAGAAAGAGGGTATTATGTGTCCATAATGAAATGTATTCATAACCTGTATTTATGTTCCTGCTCCGTCCAGACATTGCGCACCAACAGCTGAAATGCCACCAGTGAGATATGCAGTGCTAAACCATTTAGGCACGCTGGTGCCATGTTTCTCATCTTGCCCGAACACATTTTTTTTAAAGCACTGTTTACTTGTGATCTGGATTTCACCCTAGGTGGAAACCATGGGCATACGAGGGTATAAATCTCCCAACTAAAGACTTTCACAAGGTAATGTGAGTTGAGCTATGAGGGATCTGGTGTCACAGACACTCTGGAGGGGCCCTCCATATCCTTCTCTCTCTGTCATGCCAGCCTGCTGCAGAGGCCCTCGCCTCAACCATGGATTCATGCTGCTAGACTACATGTGGTTTACTTTGAGGTCCATATCACCGCAGTAGTAACCACTCTCCCAAACTAGCAGCACTGTCATAGTAGAACAGTCATAATCAGCGAGAGACACTAAGGAAATCGAAAATGTCTTCAAGGGCATATCCAACGGACATGGTTTCTCTATCATGTACAGTTACATGCCATAGGGGATTGCATGTAGTGATTGTAGTGGGTGTGAGAACAGGTGCTGAGATAATGCTAAGCTAATACTGTTCCATCCAGGCTCATAATACCCCCCCCCCCCCTTTATTACCACAGACAGAGATCAGTAGCCTACATTGACTTCATAATCAGTTAATTAAAAACAGAGACATCGAAACTGAACTGAACCCAACGAAATCTCTTCTGAGATAAGTTTAACGGGAGACATCATTAAAGCCTCACCAGACAGACTCTTCCCATCACTGCCTGTCTGAAACTAAAACAGACAAAGAGACAAATAACAGCCACCCTACGCTAATCATTGGCACTATGACACTACTAGAAGATGACTGCTGGGGTTAGGCCTGAACTGTGGTATGCACTGACAGCTCCTAGTGGTAACCCAGGCCTCTCCTCAGTGACAAGATCAGATGCAGATCAAATGTATTTATAAAGCCCTTCGTACATCAGCTGATATCTCAAAGTGCTGTACAGAAACCCAGCCTAAAACCCCAAACAGCAAGCAATGCAGGTGTTGAAGCACCTTGATGATGAATCAACTCCAACAAGACTGAAATGGCTTTGTATCAGTGTTTCTCCTTCAGGCGCTTTCCTTTCGTCATAATCCACCCATTTACAATTGAGAACTAAGATGTTCTCACAGGTCATTATAGAATGGTTATTACCGATTTTCAGACATCCTCTATTATTGAAATAATAAAAAGTATCATTTTGTGAAATAAATGTGCAAACAATCAGTTTTGTTATGATAGGATTTTGATAGGATTTTCTAACGGAAAGAAGACTGATTTAAAATCAATCATGATGTAAAAGCTCTAGGCCTATATATGGGGCAGCAGGTAGCCTAGTGGTTAGAGAGTTGGACTGGTAAACAAATGGTTGCAATATTAAATCCATGAGCTGGTAAAAATCTGCCGTGCTGCCCTTGAACAAGGCAGTTAACTCACTGTTCCTAGGCTGTCATTGAAAATAAGAATTTGTTCTTAACTGACTTGCCTAGTTAAATAAAGGTAGGAAAATTATTTTGATTAGAAACACAGGAGAAAAGCTTGAAACATGCTAGCATTTGTGTAAAGAAAAATAACTACAGGTCCAACTGTGTGATAATGGGTTTGAAAGTATCTTATAAAATATTTTATGGTGGATTGTGAAAAGTGTCTGGTAAAATGTATAAGAGCTGGAAATTAAGTGTTGTAAATGACTGAATAGTAAATTGTGAAAAGGTTCCTACTTGGTTAGGAGGGAACAGGTGTGTTCAATGGAAGGTTGTAAGCAGCTTTTTGACTAGATTGGTCAAGTGGAAATATTACTGCACTTTGTGTGTCTGTCTCTTTTAAATGGACATACATGTGCAGACATTAAAGGCAGCAAAGATCCCTGAGGACTAATGTGAATATTTACATGTATGCCTGAAGGTGGCTATATGGAGAAATTATAAATAGATGTCTGAGTCACTAAAAGCCTACTTAATGCTAAACATGGAGTTCATTCTAAGTACCTCCTGAGCATAAGTCCCTTGTATACTGAATATGGATTTTACTGTAGTTCAAATTCCACACAAAACAATGTAACCTACTCCTGAAACAATTATGAATGGGCTATTCGGTGATGAAATGGGGATCTCCATAGCCTACATCAGGTCATAGCCTATAATTATGTTGGAAATAGAAGGAAAACATGATTCACATTGTATAGGCTAGTGGTTGCTTTAGTGGTTTTTAACTTGTTGCTTTTTGTCAACACGTTAACGCACTACCCGACTCACAAAAGAGTTAAGAGGAATTGAGAGAGAAAAACTCTTCTCCGCCTCATTCTATTTTCCCACAATGCACGGACCGTGAAAATTGTCATTTGTGACAAAGAAAAGAACACATCTATCTCGAGTGGAAAGATACAGAAAGCCAGTTGGTTTGTCTTTGGGTATGTTTTGTGTCTGCATATACCTGCGCTGGAACGTGCTAAATTCTGACACTTTTCTATCTAAAGTTTTAGTCGGAAATGGGGCAAATGGCCAATGAGTAGTTTGCTGCGAACAAGCTCTAAAATGCTGTGATGGTTGGTCTACTCTACAGGCTGTTCCGCACCATTTGAAAAAAATCTCCGTGTCAGTTTCATCTTTCTTATGCAAAGTAGCTGTCTTTGAAGGCGGATCTTTTGGCAGGTTAGCCCAGGACAGTTGCAACGACAAGCTCAAACGAGAAATGCCACCAACCAGTCCAAACTGAATAGGTCTGTCTCTGGAGTGGTTAGTTAGGAATAGACCTCAACTCTGTTTTAGTTCATTAGGTTACTACACCGTTTGCGTGGATTTATCGTACGCAATTAGGCTACACAAACGCTGTGCAAGAGGAAGAGCAATTTAGTTGAGTTGGTAAATGACAGACTGGTTCCATTCGCGCTGCAGGACCTCATTTTAATGTCTATGTGCAGGACAGAGACAGGAGGATTCCGACCTGACGTTGTTGAAACCGAGGAGTACTGTCCCTTAACGCACTTTTAGAAGCTCTGGAACGTTTGCTTGGATCGGAACACTTTTATCCAATTTGAAAAAGAACCAAGGCAGACAAAAAAAATTGTGCAACGGACTAGGCACAACTACAGTAAATGCATTTAATCTCTTAACATGTTGGATTTTTCTGGAACAAATTCATACACTTCAAAGCATGGACATTATGGTAAGCGACCATTATTTTAAAAGAAAACGATGTACACTTTTTTGTAATTGTCTTTGGAGTTAAATTGTAATCAAAGGAATTAGACTACACGTAAAAAGGGGAAACAATGGTCTTTTCATAGACAATTGTGAGTTTTCATCCACAAGCTCTTTGCACATTCATAAAAAAATAAGATACACAAAGCGTTTTAGTAGGCCTTTCCTGTATAGACGCAACTTCTGATTTATCGTAAGTGACATTTTATCTTACATTTTTTGCCACTAAAAGGTTCAAAGAGGAGAGACTATGCATTCCACTGCTAAACTGAGCCTTATCAATGTGCTACTGGTCTGTCTGAGTGGTGGCTGCTCAGCCATTAGCTCCATAGACCCAGACCGGCCGGGTGAAGGGAGATGTCAACAGATTGTCATCCCCCTATGTAAGGACATTGGCTACAACATGACAAGGATGCCCAATCTGATGGGCCACGAGGACCAGAATGAGGCAGCTATCAAGCTACATGAGTTTGCCCCTCTCATAGGGTTTGGATGCCACACTCACCTCAAGTTTTTTCTCTGTTCGCTGTATGCACCTATGTGCACGGAGCAGGTGTCCACCCCAATCCCTGCCTGCAGAGTGATGTGTGAGCAGGCCAGGCAAAAGTGCTCCCCTATCATGGAGCAGTTCAACTTCCGCTGGCCTGACTCCCTGGACTGCTCCAGACTACCTACTAAAAATGACCCCAACAACCTCTGCATGGAGGCCCCCAACAACGGCTCAGACGAGCCCCCCAAAGGCTCCCACACCCAGCGTCCTGACTTCAGGCTTCAGCGGCCAATGAAGGAGACAGAGAGCAAGGAGACCTGCAGTAACCCAGGCAAGTTCCACTATGTGCAGAAGAGTGAGTCCTGCGCCCCCAAGTGCTACCCCAAAGTGGATGTGTACTGGAGTCAGGGAGATAAGCAGTTCTCTCTGGTGTGGATGGCTATCTGGTCCATCCTCTGCTTTATCTCCAGCTCATTCACTGTCCTCACCTTCCTCATCGACCCCCAGCGATTTAAATACCCCGAGAGGCCTATCATCTTCCTCTCCATGTCCTACTGTGTCTACTCTGTGGGCTACCTGGTCCGTCTGTTTGTGGGTGCAGACAGTATCGCCTGTGACCGGGACAGTGGGGTCCAGTACATCATCCAGGAGGGACTGGAAAGCACGGGCTGCACCATCGTCTTCCTCATCCTCTACTACTTCGGCATGGCCAGCTCCCTCTGGTGGGTCATCCTCACACTCACCTGGTTCCTGGCTGCAGGGAAGAAGTGGGGCCACGAGGCCATCGAGGCCAACAGCAGCTACTTCCACCTGGCGGCCTGGGCCATCCCAGCCATCAAGACCATCATGATCCTGGTGATGAGGAAGGTTGCGGGGGACGAGCTGACGGGAGTGTGCTACGTGGGCAGCATGGACGTGAAAGCTCTCACAGGCTTCGTGCTCATCCCACTATCCTGCTACCTCATCATCGGCACCTCCTTCCTGCTGTCGGGCTTCGTGGCCCTGTTCCACATCCGCAAGATCATGAAGACGGAGGGGGAGAACACGGATAAACTGGAGAAGCTGATGGTACGGATCGGAGTGTTCTCCGTCCTCTACACTGTACCTGCCACCTGCGTTATCGCCTGCTACTTCTACGAGAGGCTCAACATGGACTACTGGAGGAGCCTGGCTGTGGAGCAGAGGTGTGTTGACAGCAGCAGGAACAATGCAGAGTCTGAAGAGTGTGGTATGAAGAGCTCCATCCCGGCCGTGGAGATCTTCATGGTTAAGATCTTCATGCTGTTAGTGGTGGGCATCACGAGTGGCATGTGGATCTGGACCTCAAAAACACTGCAGTCATGGCAGAATGTGTTTAGCAGGAAGCTGAAGAAGAGGACTAGGAGGAAGGCTGCCAGTGTGTTCACAAGCAGTGGGCCTTACATCAAGCCTCACCCAGCACTGAAAGCGCACAACACAAAGTATGAGCCTACCAGGCCCCCTCCGACATGCGTATGAGCTGGCCCTCTCACAGACAGTCTGCGAAACCAAAATCCTTCTAAAGCCCTTACCTAAAACAGACTTTTTAATCAGAGTGCCAACAAGAGACAACAATGTGTCATATTTATTTTAAGTATTTTTTTGTTATCTTGATCCATCTCAAGCTACAAGGACAGCCTTTGTTTCAAATATTTGCTACTCCTGGAACCACTTATACATTTAAGAACATGATAGAGGAAAAAAACGTTTGGTTTCCAAGACAAAGAAATTGGAATAAACCATTTGGATGTGCAATAGACGTTTTCCTTAGTGGCAAAAAAAAGACAGTACTGTAGAAACAGATGAAAGACAATGAAAAGACTCTGACAAAAGGGAGTGAATGGTCTGGGAGATGGAGACCCTTTAGTGTTGCGTTGTGTGGCTTTTTAATGGAAATCAAGGCAGTGTCACATGTTTGGACTGAAGTGAGAAAGCAGCTGTTGAAAGGGGCTCAGGATTGCATGGACTGCCTAATGTGACGCAAAATCACGCCACAAATAAATCAACAAGCACTGGACATCGCAAAAGTGACTATTTGTACAGACAGTTTTCCTGTTGTTGTATCTTTGCTGTTTTATAGCACAAGGGAGCATTTGTATATATTTCTTGAAGTTCATATTTTATTTAAAAAATAAAACATTCCAGTTTTAAATGTCCAAAACTGGAACTGTATATTATAACTGTGTGGGTTTTATATGTCATGTGAATGAGTTCACAATGGGTTTTATATGTCATGTGAATGAGTTCACAATGGGTTTTATATGTCATGTGAATGAGTTCACAATGGGTTTTATATGTCATGTGAATGAGTTCACAATGGGTTTTATATGTCATGTGAATGAGTTCACAATGGGTTTTATATGTCATGTGAATGAGTTCACAATGGGTTTTATATGTCATGTGAATGAGTTCACAATGGGTTTTATATGTCATGTGAATGAGTTCACAATGGGTTTTATATGTCATGTGAATGAGTTCACAATGGGTTTTATATGTCATGTGAATGAGTTCACAATGGGTTTTATATGTCATGTGAATGAGTTCACAATGGGTTTTATATGTCATGTGAATGAGTTCACAATGGGTTTTATATGTCATGTGAATGAGTTCACAATGGGTTTTTACAAAAAGCACATTTCTCTGGACATTTGAAGATAGTCATCACTAACCATTGATGTGAAAGTATGGAATATTTCAATCATCCACTGTTGTCTGAGCGTGTGTGTGTGTGTGTGTGTGTGAGAGTGCGTGTAGCAGTGCACACACTTGACTTACGGTATCTCTCTTTTGAGAGGCTTATGCTTTTAATTACATAGACAAATTGGTGTTTGATGTTAGCCTTGTGAATACTCTGACTTCTGTTGATACCTGATAGAATGGAGTGCGCTCTCAATGAAGTACATACAGGATGAAGAAACAATGGCATCTGTACACGTCTGTTTTAATTGTTGAAAAGGAAAGCATCATGGGTAATCCAGAGCCCGCTCCCTCCCGCGCATTTATTAGAGATGACTAATAGAAAAAAGTTTAATGACATCAAAGAGATTATGAACAAAGCACTTTTATATTATTGTAGAGTCAACCATTTTTAAAGCAAGGCTTTCATATTCCATTCCTATTAAAATGTTCCTGTTCACGCCCATGTTTCATACATAAGCTATAAGGAAACAAAGGCTTTTAAGTTTGTTTTGTTTTTGGTTCACAGTTTTTCAGTTTGTTTGTAACATATGAAATCAGACAATATTTATCTAGAGCCTTCAATTTATTTCATCGCAAGAAAAAAGGTGCTAAAATCGAAGACTAGATAAAAAAAGTGCCTGATTTCATGTTAGAAATAAATGGAAAAACTGTGAACCAAAAACAAAACAAACTTAATATGCAAATAAGGGTCTGGTATGATCATCTCACAAATAACCTCTCACTCAAAGAACTCACTCAAGTCAGGCTTTGATTATGTTTCTGAGATAATCAGTCCACTGCTTTTAATTTTTTTTCTTGAATTACAGTTCTGCTCTGACTTCTTTAGGCCTATAGATGAACGTCTATGCAGTTAAGTTCAGATAACACAGATAATGATTTTGTTTTTGTGCTTTTTTGTCAGGTCACTGATTCAGTCACGTGTGTTTTCATGCGTGTGTGTTTTAGGGATGGGGATTATGCAATAATCCTACAGTCATTCAGGACAGGATTAGGCAGTTTGAAGGGTCTGGCTTTGAGAAGAGGATAACTGCAAACAAAATAAACAATATCTGTCATCTACCCTCCTCTTATCACCCAGGCATAGTGATATTTCTAAAGACACATCTGGCCTGGATTTCAGGCTATCGTTTTGACTGAGACTAGTTTTCAATAGCATGGTAGGCTATTGACAAACTAATATATCTGTTAGCGTACTAATTTGGGTGGGGGTTAAATGCTCTCACACTGTAAACAATTATGTAAACAGGCTGTCATTGTAAATAGGAATTTGTTCTTAAATGACTTGCCTGGTTAAATAAAGGTTTAGTAAAATTCAGGTCACATCCCCTTCAAAGTCCATTTTGGAGCGGAAACCACACTAATATGAGCTCAGCTACCCTCTGGGTTTTGTCTTTAGGATTTAGAGAGGTTACAGCACAAGTACTGGGTACTTTTTAGCCTATTAGACTTGAATACTCAACTGCCAGCACTGAATTGCCCATTTTCATAAAAAAAAACAAGGATCATTCTGCACCTTCATTTTAACTTTAAGGTTTTGTGGCTTTTAATATGCATGAGAAGATCTCCCAGACCCAGGTATAATAATGTGGCAGGTTGAGTGTAAATATGTGCTCTCCCCTGAGGGCATTCAAGTTCCAGCATCAGCCCAACCCGTTTTAACAGTGAAAAGCACATGACTCACTGGCTGAATCAAATTCAAGTAGTTGATACTCCGTGTTGTGAAAAAGGTGAGTGTTTTCGAGGGCTTCAACAGAGGCCACCTGGATAACAGCCCCCAAGGTGTCTGGGAAAGCTGTAAATATGACAGTTACCAACCTCTTCCTCTGGAGCGTATGCTTCTAAGTTACTTCAGTGTTTCCCTTTGAAAAGAAAATAGTATGTGAGCAAGGGCACAGTAGTGTCAGCCCAAAATGTTTTGGAATAAACTACACATGCTTGTTTTCATGACACTGTATCACAGATGATTAGACCTGCTATTCCTCATTGCTGGCATTGTTTTCCCCTAACAGTGCAAAGGCTTTTATAGGTCTGGAACTATGATTGAATCAACCAAGTGGCTCATTAGATAGTGTGTGTGTCACATGGCCCCTCTCATAGCCCAGTTGTTGTCCCTAGTGATGGTGTGGTAGACAACATGTTTTGTTTGTCCCAGTGGGGAATCTGGCAGCCGGCATGTAACTGGGGATAAGGGTCTTCAGATCACCATATCTCAAAGAATGACCATGGCCCCAATCTGAAAGGACTCACTCATCCCCCATAGCCCCTATCACACTCACTCTCATTCCCTCACCCTTCGCTTCCTCGCAACTTTTCCTCTCAACAATTCTCCTGTTAATATGACACTCACATACTGTAGTTCTCTACAGCAGCAGTCTTTTGGGGGAAGTATACAGTGTTTGACAAAAGAGACCGGATCTTCTGCTTGTGATCTGCTTACCCACTGGGCACAAACTGAATCAACTTTGTTTCAACGTCATTTGTAAATGAATTGTGACTTTAAACCTGCGTGGAAAATACATTGGATTTGAAAAAGTAATCAATGTTGTTTTGAGGTTGAATTTTAAACCACGGGATTATGTCATCATGGTAACCAAATTTCAACATAGACAAACCTTGTATAAAATATGTTGAATTTGTACCTTTAAAACAACATCAAATCTTCAACATTATTAAGTTTACATGTATATTATAGTCCTTTAGCGACTTACAATTAGTACATTCATCTTAAGAGAAAACACATCACAAACACATCAAGTATCTTATGATCCAAAATGCAACATCATATGATCCAAAATGCATCATACTGGCTGTATTTCAGTATTTTGAAAGTCATATGTCTGGAAAAGTTGATTGCTGACATTCAAAACATTTTGGGACGATGTCAACAATGGACTAATGAAACAAATACCAAAAGACTGCTTTTGGGTAGTTTTCCTTTAAAAATACTCTTCAAAGAGCACCTCTGGAAAATTGCTTTATCTACCCTTTGGTCTCCCATCCAGGGTTTTAATCAAGCCAAGCACTGCTTAGCTATGATATTTGTCACTGACTATTAACAATGTGCTATCATGAGAATGATTGTTGAGAGATCGCCACTTACAGTTGAAGTCGGAAGTTTACATACACCTTAGCCAAATACAAATCCTAGTAACAATTCCCCATCTTAGGTTAGTTAGGATCACCACTTTATTTTAAGAATGTGAAATGTCAGAATAATAGTAGAGAGAATTATTTATTTCAGCTTTTATTTCTTTCATCACATTCCCAGTGGGTCAGAAGTTTACATACACTCAATTAGTATTTGGTAGCGTTGCCTTTAAATTGTTTAACTTGGGTCAAACGTTTCGGGTAGCCTTCCACAAGCTTCCCACAATAAGTTGGGTGAATTTTGGCCCATTCCTCCTGACAGAGCTGATGTAACTGAGTCAGGTTTGTAGGCATCCTTGCTTGCACACATTTTTTCAGTTCTGCCCATACATTTATAGGCTTGAGTTCAGGGCTTTGTGATGGCCACTCAAATACCTTGACTTTGTTGCCCTTAAGCCATTTTGCCACAACTTTGGAAGTATGCTTGAGGTCATTGTCCATTTGGAAGACCCATTTGCGACCAAGCTTTAATTTCCTGACTGATGTCTTGAGATGTTGCTTCAATATATCCACGTAATTTTCTCTTCATGATGCAATCTATTTTGTGAAGTGCACCAGTCCCTCCTGCAGCAAAGCACCCCCACAACATGATGCTGCCACCCCCGTGCTTCACGGTTGGGATGGTGTTCTTCGGCTTGCAAGCCTCCCCCTTTTCCCTCCAAACATAACGATGGTCATTATGGCCAAACAGTTCTATTTTTGTTTAATCAGATCAGAGAACATTTCTTCAAAAAGTTTGTCCCCATGTGCAGTTGCAAACCGTAGTCTGACTTTTTTATGGAGGTTTTGGAGCAGTGGCTTCTTCCTTGCTAAGCGGCTTTTCAGGTTATGTCGATATAAGACTCGTTTTACTGTGGATATAGATACTTTTGTACCTGCTTCCTCCAGCATCTTCACAAGGTTCTTTGCTGTTGTTCTGGATTTGATTTGCACTTTTCACACCAACGTACGTTCAACTCTGGGAGAGTCTTTTCTGAGGTCTTGGCTGATTTGTTTTGATTTTCCCGTGATGTCAAGTGAAGAGGCACTGAGTTTGAAGGTAGGCCTTGAAATTCATCCACAGGTACACCTCCAAATGACTCAAATGATGTCAATTAGCCTATCAGGATCTTCTAAAGCCATGACATCATTTTCTGGAATTTTCCAAGCTGTTTAAAGGCACAGTCAACTTAGTGTATGTAAACTTCTGACCCACTGGAATTGTGATACAGTGAATTATAAGTGAAATAATCTGTCTGTAAACAATTATTGGAAAAATTACTTGTGTCATGCACAAAGTAGATGTCCTAACTGACTTGCCAAAACTATAGTTTGTTAACAAGAAACTTGTGGAGTGGTTGAAAAACAAGTTTATATGACTCCAACTTCCGACTTCAACTGTAACTAAATACTGTTGCTATTGCAGTCATTCCAAAGGGTAGGTTTAACAGGGCAAATAAAATATTATCATACTTTAGTCAGTCAGCAACAGCTATAGTTTCAATTCAACAAAAATAAACAATACAATAGGCCTAGGGTTTGTTTTCAAATGTAATGATATTTAGATATATTGAATTGTGTTTAATTGCCATTGCAAGCAAATATCAACATTTGAAGAACATCTTCTGCTTGGATAATTCCATCTGTGCCACTGACTTAGTCTAGCTTTATTGTATCCAATGTATCTACAAATTAATAATGTATATGTTTGATTCATGTCTCCATCTCTACAAAGATCAAAGTTAAAGAATATGACTAAATCAAATCAAATCCATGTAAAGTTTGATTTGATTTGATTTAGTCCTGTTCTTTAACTTAGATTTTTAGTTGCGATGGAGATGTGAATTCGACATATCAATTATACATTTGTTGACAAAATGGAGTTAAAGCCAGACTAAGTCAGTGGCACAGATGGAACTATATAAACTGAGGTAAATCTCCTTCGAATGTTGATTTTTGGTTGAGTTGAAAACCAAACACAATTCAATATCACTTTTGAAATACAATAAATAACTTGTCCGCAAGTTAATTTAATAGGCTAACAAATGATGTTGGATTCAAGTATTCAACTCAGACAAAAATAAAAGTTAAAGTATGGGATTAAACCAGTGGCTCAGATGGAACTATCCTAGCAGTAGATCCAGATCCTATATTTGTTTATATTTGGTTGGTTGTCAACAAACTAATGCAACATTCAACCTTTAAGTGAGTAACAAATCCATGGCCACATTGTGAGGTTACAGTAACTATAAATGTATTCTTATGTAATCATAAAGCATGCATGTTCAAGATAGCGTGCATAGGTCGTCGCAGGTATGTGGAGATCTTCACAATAGCTGCAAAGTCATAATTGACTCTAAATATAAAAATGAATGAAAACAGCATTTTTCATTTAAGGTTGGGATTAGGCATTAGGGTTAGCCGTGTGGTTAAGGGTATGGTTAGGTTAGGTTTAAAAACATATTTTATGATTTTGTGGCTGTGTCAGCTATTGACCACAGCTGCCTATAGAACAAGAATCATGACGAAAAACGCTAACCTGCGTTATAATTTGCGCAGAATCTTGAGCGGCATTGATCACTTACATCATGTACATTTCATTTACATTTCGCTGCAATCTGGGTCATTTGGTTCTGCTATTGGATGAAGCACAGTGATACATTCATCTGTTGTGTACATAAACAAAACATCTGACATTGTATTCCCATTTGAACTTTCCTGTTTGTTGTAAAAGGTTGAAAGCACAGCGATAGACATTTGGGTGACAACTAAAACAAATTGAAGACATTGCTTTTTCATTGTAATTTGGTTTTGCTTTTAGATGGTTGAAAGCATAGTGATAACACATTGGAAATTCAACAAACTTTTGGCTTTCTTTTTGAGTGGGTGAAAAAACTGTAGGTTGTAATCTCATTGATCAGCATCTCAACCAAATATTACTCAACTATTCACATTGAAATGATGTGGTGTGCCCAGTGGGTAGTTGAAAGTATCACATCTTTGATACTAACTTGATTTAATTGAAACTGACTGGTTTTCCACAAGTTGGGATGGCAGATGGTAGTATTTTCACACTGTGTAATTGAGATGATGTTAAGCCTATTTGTGTGGCTGGGTGCTGTAAACATAAAGTTAATGTGACAGAACAGGCCTTCTGGAAGCAAGTCTCTGACAGTCTCTGACTCAAATTCAGGGATGGGAAAACAAGCAGGGTAACATCATCACTTCAGTTGATCCCTTAGTCTTCGGGATCGGTGTCCCGTCCACGGTACAGTTGAGCTAACGTAGGCTAATGTGATTAGCATAGGCATATCTGATATTGACAGAAAGCTTAAATTCCTGTTAATCTAACTGCACTGTCCAATTTACAGTAGCTATTACAGTGAAATAATGCCATGCTATTATTTGAGGAGAGTGCACAGTTTTGAAAATGAAAAGTTATTAATGAACAAATTAGGCACATTTGGGCAGTCTTGATACAACATTTTGAACAGAAATGCAATGGTTCATTAGCTCAGTCTAAAACGTTGCACATACACTGCTGCCATCAAGTGGCCAAATTCTAAATTGCAGCTGGGCTGGAATAATACATTATGGCCTTTCTCTTGCATTTCAAAGATGATGGTACAAAAAAATACAAAAGCAAAGTTGTTTTTTATTTGTATTATCTTTTACCAGATCTATTGTGTTATATACTCCTACATTCCTTTCACATTTCCACAAACGTCAAAGTGTTTCCTTTCAAATGGTACCAAGAATATGCATATCCTTGCTTCAGGGCCTGAGCTACAGGCAGTTAGATTTGGGTATGTCATTTTAGGCGAAAATTGAAAAAAACTCATACACTATAAAAACGATTACCAAGTTCCTATTCCCTTGCCCCAACGCTTATTGTGTAGCTTTCCTCCCATTATATATGAAGGTGTGGTGGAACCAGAATTCTGCCTCTCTACCTGTGCATTGGCTGCTGCTGCTGCTAGCAGTCATAAAGTGTTCTGGCATGGTGACATAAATCAGGCTGTCTGGTTGACTGATTGACTGGTTGACTGGCGGCCGAGAAAGCTTTTATCAAGCTTTCTGAGGACGCCCCATGTCCTCATCCTCAGTTGCCCAAGCAGCACCTGTTTACCAGTCCAGGCCTGTCTGTTGGAAGTGCAGTACTCGGCTCTTCTCTCTTTCTCTGTCTTAGACCCATTACACACACACACAAAGGAATTTTTCTCTAGCTAGGGGGGAGCTCTCCCAGCATGAGCTCTCCCAACATGTAAGCTCCTGATGCACTAAAACAAATGTAAAGATTTGTTTTATCTTTGAGGAGTGAAACCTGGGACTTCTTCCACTTACTTAACAACGTCAACAAATATACATCATTTGACACTTGTAGAGCTGACCTTCCATTGGCTTTGGAGGGAAAGAAAATGAACAGTGTACAGAATAAAAGTGATAAAATAAAAAGTCTTAATAAAGGTCCAGACATGGCTAGAAGTAGGATAAGGATATTTTTGCACAATGTCCTATTATCATTTTTCACATCCATAGGAAACACACACACACATACCTCTGTTTGCCTCTCCTACAGCCCAAATGCAATGTTCCCCTGACTATTGAAGGTGAGGGTAATTACATAAGAATATGGCAATAATGTGAGCCTTCCCTGTAAGGTGGTTGAAGTCACCTTTTTAAAATGCATAATGATGTGCCATTCAAGCCCTCTCCTGATCAAACAAGTGTTTGATAGTAGCTTTGGTTAGAAAGGTCTGAATATGTTTATTTGCATGTTTAGGAGTGAATGGGGTAGATATCAGGTAGACACCATTATCCCAGAAACCCTAGACCCACTCCAATTTGCATACCGCCCAAACAGATCCACAGATGATGCCATTTCTATTGCACTCCATACTGCTCTTTCCCACCTGGACAAAAGGAACACCTACGCGAGAATGCTGTTCATTGACTACAGCTCAGCGTTCAACACTGTAGTACCCTCAAAGCTCATCACTAAGCTAAGGATCCTGGGACTAAACACCTCCCTCTGCAACTGGATCCTGGACTTCCTGACGGGGCGCCCCCAGGTGGTGAGGATAGATAGCAACACATCTGCCACGCTGATCCTCAACACTGGAGCCCCTCAGGGGTGCGTGCTCAGTCCCCTCCTGTACTCCCTGTTCACCCACGACTGAGTGGCCAGGCACGACTCCAACACCATCATTAAGTTTGCAGACAACACAACAGTGGTAGGCCTGATTACCGACATTGACGAGACAGCCTATAGGGAGGAGGTCAGAGACCTGGCCGGGTGTTGCCAGAATAACAACCTATTCCTCAACGTAACCAAGACTAAGGAGATGATTGTGGACTACAGGAAAAGGAGGACCGAGCACGCCCCCATTCTCATCGAAGGGGCTGTAGTGGAGCAGGTTGAGAGCTTCAAGTTCAATGGTCTCCACATTACCAACAAACTAGAATGGTCCAAGCACACCAAGACAGTCGTGAAGAGGGCACAACAAAGCCTATTCCCCCTCAGGAAGCTGAAAAGATTTGGCATGGGTCATCAGATCCTCAAAAGGTTCTACAACTGCAACATCGAGAGCATCCAGACTGGTTGCCTCACTGCCTGGTATGGAAACTGCTAGGCCTCCGACAGCAAGGCACTACAGAGGGTAGTGCGTACGGCCCAGTACATCACTGGGGCTAAGCTGCCTGCCATCCAGGATCTCTACACCAGGCGGTGTCAGAGGAAGGCCCTAAAAATTGTCAAAGACCCCAGCCACCCCAGTCATATACTGTCCTCTGTACTACCGCATGGCAAGCGGTACCGGAGTGCCAAGTCTAGGACAAAAAGGCTTCTCAACAGTTTTTACCCCCAAGCCATAAGACTCCTGAACAGGTAATCAAATGACTACCCGGACTATTTGCATTGTGTGTCCCCCCAACCCCTCTTTTACACTGCTGCTACTCTGTTTATCATATATGCATAGTCACTTTAACTATACATTCCTGTACATACTACCTCAATCAGCCCGACTAACTGGTGCCTGTATATAGCCTGGCTACTGTTATAGCCTCGCTACTATATATAGCCTCGCTACTGTTATTTTTCACTGTCTTTTTACTGTTGTTTTTATTTCTTAACTTGCCTATTGTCAACCTAATACCTTTTTAATTTTTTTTATTTTAACTTAGAAATCGCACTGTTGGTTGGAGCCTGTAAGTAAGCATTTCACTGGAAGGTCTACGCCTGTTGTATTCGGCGCACGTGAAAATATACATTGATTTGATTTGATTAGTGTTACATGAGATGGACCTCTGTTGACAGTAACATAGTAAATGTAAATATGGAACACTCCAATTAAGGGAAAGTGAAAGGGGGATACAAATTAGTATAATATGTTACGTTTGGTATGGTTCCATAAGACAGATGGATACTTAACCCTAACCATTTAACTATACTCCTAAACTTAACCCCAACCTTAACCCCTAAACCTAGCCTAGCTAAAATCATAACATATTGTACGTTTTGCAAATTCATAACATATAATACGGAATGTAATTCGTAACATATTATACGAAATGGGTACTGGAGATCCACAAAAGAATACGTAATATATCATACTAAATGGAGCATCTCGGATTTACGTACAGAATAATATGACATTTTTTGAGACCAGGCTGCTGTTGAAAGCAGCCCCTGCAAAGTGCAAACAGACAGTCCTTCAGAGGTTTGTTAGCAGTGACCTTCAACAAGGGATGAAAATAACATCATTCGGGGAAAGAGAACCCTTGTTACAGATTGATTTGTTTTCTGTTCATTTGTTTGGTTTGTTATTAACAGAAGGGGCATGGACCTGAGCAAGAGCAAACAACAGCAGAAAAAGTGACATCACATTTGTGAACAAGTACAACAGAAAATGATCACTCTACTCTAACACACAAATAGTGACCTTTTTCATGCCTTTATGTATTTTCCCTCTTGTTTTCATAACGTTATTCTGCAACCTCTGCATCATTTTCAAATTCCAACATATTTGGATTCCTGTCATAACAGACATCAGAACAGGGAATTAACTGTCATATACTGTAATACACAGTGACCGAAGCATATCAACATCCACCAGCCTGAACGGGAAGATCAATCCACATTATTGGGCTAACAGGCCTTGGCATGGCCTCAGCATGGCACCACACATGTTTTATATGATGACAAAGGCACAGGGATATTAAACATTAAACTGAAATGTAGCGTCAAAAAATAAGGGAGAAGTATAACTAATACTTGTGGCACCCATAAGCTGAAACGGAGCTGAATCTACAAAGGCGGGTGAGTGGAGATTGTGCATGGGGGAAGGGGAGGAGGGGTGAATAGTCTGGTGTCAGCTGGAAGCAGCGTTTTCGCCATGGTGATTTAGCAGCGCCAGATTGTGACACTCTAATCTGCCACCTTCCTAATCTTCACAGCAAAGTGCTCAGATAATAAAACCCAGCAGAATTCCAGCACCCAGAACCCCATTGTTGCCCGGTAAAGTGAATGGGTTCCCTCTCTCTGAACGCATTCCCTCTCACACACACATACAGTTGAAGTCAAAAGTTTACATACACTTAGATTGGAGTCATTTAAATTCGTTTTTCAACCACTCCACAAATTTCTTGTTAACAAACTATAGTTTTGACAAGTCGGTTAGGACATCTACTTTGGCAATGACACAAGTAATCTTTCCAACAATTATTTACAGACAGATTATTTCACTTATAATTCCCTGTATCCCAATTCCAGTGGGTCAGATGTTTACATACACTAAGTCGACCAGAAAATTATGTCATGGCTTTAGAATATTCTGATAGGCTAATTGACACAATTTGCGTAATTTGGAGGTGTACCTGTGGATGTATTTCAAGGCCTACCTTTAAACGCAGTGCCTCTTTCCTTGACATCATGGGAAAATCAAAAGAAATAAGCCAAGACCTCAGAAAAGGCTCTCCCAGAGTTGAAGGTACTTTGGTGTGAAAAGTGCAAATCAAATCCAGAACAACAGCAAGGACCTTGTGAAGATGCTGGAGGAAGCAGGTACAAAAGTATCTATATCCACAGTAAAACGAGTCCTATATCGACATAACCTGAATAGCCACTCAGCAAGGAAGAAGCCACTGCTCCAAAACCTCCATAAAAAAGTCTGACTACAGTTTGCAACTGCACATGGGGACAAACTGCACATGGGGACAAAGTCAGTGCCTCTTTGCTTGACATCATGGGAAAATCCAAATAAACCAGCCAAGACCTCAGTAAAAATAATTGTAGACTTCCACAAGTCTGGTTCATCCTTGTGAGCAATTTCCAAATGCCTGAAGGTACCACGTTCATCTGTACAAACAATAGTATGCAATAGTACGTTTCTACTTCCGGTGCCGTAATCTTAGGTTTTATTACATACAGTCTGGAGGAACTATTGGATATAAGAGCAACGTCAACTCACCAACATTATGACCAGGAATACGACTTTCCCGAAGCGGATCCTCTGTTTTGCCCACCACCCAGGACAATGGATCGGTTCCCAGCCGCTGACCCAAAACAACGGCGCCGTAGAAGGGGCAGACGGAGCGGTCTTCTGGTCAGGCTCCGTATACGGGCACATCGCGCACCGCTCCCGAGCATACTACTTGCCAATGTCCAGTCTCTTGACAACAAGGTAGACGAAATCCGAGCAAGGGTAGCATTCCTGAGAGACATTCGAGACTGTACCGTTCTTTGTTTCATGGAAACATGGCTCATTCGAGACACGCTATCTGAGTCGTTACAGCCACCTGGTTTCTTCACGCATCGCGCCGACAGAAACAAGCATCTCTCTGGTAAGAAAAAGGGCAGGTGTGTATGCCTTATGATTAACGAGACGTGGTGTGATCATAACAACATACAGGAACTCAAGTCCTTTTGTTCACCTGACTTAGAATTCCCCACAATCAAATGCTGACTGCATTATCTACCAAGAGAATTCTCTTCGATCATAATCACAGTCGTGTATATTCCCAAGCAGGCACATCGACGGCCCTGAAAGAACTTCATTGGACTCTATGTAAATTGGAAACCACATATCCTGAGGCTGCATTTATTGTAGCCGAGGATTTTAACAAGGCTAATCTGAAAACAAGACTCCCCAAATTCTATCAGCATATCGATTGTGCTACCAGGGCTGGCAAAACCCTAGACCACTGTTATTCTAACTTCCGCGACGCATGTAAGGCCCTTCCCCGCCTTCCCTTCGGAAAAGCGGACCACAAGTCCATTTTGTTGCTCCTTGCCTATAGACAGAAACTAAAACAGGAAGAACCCGCGCTCAGGTCTGTTCAATGCTGGTCTGACCAATCAGATTCCACGCTTCGAGGTTGCTTCGATCACGTGGACTGGGATATGTTCCGCATTGCGGTGAACAAGAACATTGACAAATACGCTGATTCAGTGTGCGAGTTTATTAACAAGTGCATCAGTGATGTTGTACCCACAGTGTCTATTAAAACATTCCCCAACCAGAAACCGTGGATTGATGGCAGCATTCGCGCAAAACTGAACGCGCGAACCACTGTTTTTAATCAGAGCAAGGTGACCTGAAACATACAAACAGTGTAGCTATTCCCTCCACAAGGCAATCAAACAAGCTAAGCGTTAGTGCAGAGACAAAGTGGAGTCGCAATTCAACAGCTCAGACCCGAGAGGATCACGGGGTCTCGACCCCACCCTATGCAACTGGGTCCTGGACTTCCTGACAGGCCGCCCCCAGGTGGTGAGGGTAGGTAACAACATCTCCACCCCGCTGATCCTCAACCTTGGGTCCCCACAAGGGTGCGTTCTCAGCCCTCTCCTGTACTCCCTGTTCACCCACGACTGCGTGGCCATGTACGCCTCCAACTCAATCATCAAGTTTGCAGACGACACTACAGTGGTAGGCTTGATTACCAACATCACCGAGACGGCCTACAGGGAGGAGGTGAGGGCCCTCGGAGTTTGGTGTCAGGAAAATAACCTCACACTCAATGTCAACAAAACAAAGGAGATGCTCATGTACTTCAGGAAACAGCAGAGCGAGCAGCCCCCTATCTACATTGACAGAACAGTAGTGGAGAGGGTGGAGAGTTTTAAGTTCCTTGGCGTACACATCATGGACAAACTGAAATGGTCCACCCACACAGACAGCGTGGTGAAGAAGGCGCAGCAGCGCCTCTTCAACCTCAGGAGGCTGAAGAAATTCGGCTTGTCACCAAAAACACTCATACTTTTACAGATGCACAATCGAGAGCATCCTGATAACCATGTGTATGTGACAAATACATTTGATTTGATTTGATTTGAAGTATAAACACCATAGGACCTCGTAGCCGCCATACCGCTCAGGAAAGGGATGCGTTCTGTCTCCTAGAGATGAACGTACTTTGGTGCGAAAAGTGAAAATCAATTCCAGAACAACTGCAAAGGACCTTGTGAAGATGCTGGAGGAAACAGGTACAAAAGTATCTATATCCACAGTAAAACGAGTCCTATATCGACATAACTTAAATGGCCGCTCAGCAAGGAAGAAGCCACTGCTCCAAAACTGCCATAAAAATTGCCAGACTACGGTTTGCAACTGCACATGGGAACAAAGATCGTACTTTTTGGAGAAATGTCCTCTGGTCTGATGAAACAAAAATAGAACTGTTTGGCCATAATGACCATCGTTATGTTTGGAGGAAAAAGAGGGAGGCTTGGAAGGCGAAGAACACCATCCCAACCGTGAAGCACGGGGGTGGCAGCATCATGTAGTGGGGTGCTTTGCTGCAGGAGGGACTAGAGCACATTTCAAGGTAGATGGCAGGAAAATTATGTGGATATATTGAAGCAAGACATCAGTTTGGTCGCAAATGGGTCTTTCAAATGGACAATGACCCCAAGCATACTTCAAAAGTTATGGCTTAAGGACAACAAAGTCAAGGTATTGGGGTGGCCATCACAAATCCCTGAACTCAATCCTATAGAATATTTGTGGGTGGAACTGAAAAAACGTGTGTGAGCAAGGAGGCCTACAAACCTGACTCAGTTACACCAGCTCTGTCAGGAGGAATGGGCTAAAATTCACCCAACTTATTGTGGGAAGCATGTGGAAGGCTACCCGAAACGTTTGACCCAAGTTAAACAATTTAAAGGCAATGCTACCAAATACTAATTGAGTGTATGTAAACTTCTGACCCACTGGGAATGTGATGAAATAAATAAAAGCTGAAATAAATCAATCACTCAACTATTACTCAGACATTTCAATAAATTAAAGCTGAAAGAAATTATTATCTCTACTATTATTCTGAAATTTCACATTCTTAAAATAAAGTGGTGATCCTAACTGACCTACGACAGGGAATTTTTACTAGGATTAAATGTCAGAAATTGTGAAATACTGAGTTTAAATGTGTTTGGCTAAGGTGTATGTAAACTTCCGACTTCAACTGTACACAAATACACACAAATGCACATAGACACATAGAGTCATATTGAATGTAATGGGGGTGCTATCTTAAATATGCATTTTGTCTTTAGTGCATTGGTGCATTGGAATGTTGTCACTGTATGATGCATATTGTGATTACTGAACAAATCCTTCCCCATGCAAACAATCAAGGAGTGTGTGTGTGTGTGTGTGTGTGTGTGTGTGTGTGTGTGTGTGTGTGATGTTGGCAAGGCAGTGAGAGGATTGATGGCAAAAGATGCAGAGGTGGAGAGAGCAAGCACACCAGGAGACTGTCACTATGTTTGTGTTTGTGTGTACATTTGGGAGTGTTTGTGTGTGTGTGTGTACATTTGGGAGTGTTTGTGTGTGAGAAAGATATAGGGAGAGAATAGAGCGAGAGGGATGATGGTGGAACTGGCAGGGCTCAGGAACACCGCTGAGAGAGAATGCCTGTGGTTCAAAGACACTCTCAACAAACTTAACAAAGAAAGATGGCTCAGAGGGGGAGCATATGAAAGGAAACTACACAATCAACTGTCACATAAACTTGGGGAAAACATCTCGGCCTCACTACCAGAACATATCCAGACATTCTACAACATTTTGCAAACTAGATTCTGTACCAGTTCCAAAACAACATTATGTACAGCATATTACACATATAGGAATAAACGTGTTCTTGTCATTGTATATAACCATAAGTGTGTAAAATCCTGTTTACCGCCATATGATATATCTATATTTGTACTCCATGACAACAAATGTATAGTCTACTGTAATTGGTCTCTTCTCATTTTCACCTTCCAGGTCTGGTACATGCAACATGTGTGTTTCTGTCCACAGGGATTGTATTAAGTGGTGCAATCAGAACCTGCCTGTATCCCTGGGGTGTTCCTTTTTTTCCGGGGAAAGTAGTTCATTCAAACTGGCATGTACAACACATAACATGTGTTTCCCCTCAGAGGTTCCGTAGTTTACTCTAGGCAGTGACAGGACTGGAAGAAATTTAGGCCAAACACAGAACAACGACCAAGGAGTTGACAAATGGCTTTCTTGTTTTGTTTCTTACTGTATCTGATACATGTGTTCCTTTGAATAATCAAGCTAAAGCCTGGGAAGGGGATCTCAGTTTCCCAAACACTGAGGTTGGCCCAGATTGCATGGTCATGATAGTGGTAAAGAGAGTGATGACAAGTGGGTAATCTGCAGAGAGAGGAGGTCAGGACCCACTTATCTGCCCAGAGTGGAAAATCCAGGCCCACTTAAAGTCTGTTTGGACGACAGCTGTCATAAGTGAGAGAGGCCCACAGGCATACCCACTGCATTCTAGAACCCCCTCCATGAAAGCATGCAGCACACTCAACTTTAATCTCAATGTACACTTGTTTACAGTATATACCATTTGCATATTAGTGATAATGGCCACCATTGAAGTGATGCACTGAACATAGCTCTCAGCATTTGATCGCTATATCAGGGTATGGGCAACATTTTCAAACAAGGCTAGACACAAAACAACATGACAAACAGCCTCTGATTTAGTTCTTCAAAGGATAGAATAGTGTGCAGAGAAACTAAATTAAACTCTCAATTGTTCTTCTGAAGGTGGCGATTGAAATGATGGAAGCAGAGATGGATGAGCTCTCATTAACTGTTGTTTTACTTAAGAATATAGGCCTTGGAGCTGAGTTAACTAAGTGGCTGGAGCAGGTCAGCAAAGGTCAGGGAGGACAGGGAAGGGCTCCCGTGAGAGCCGGACACTTTTGAGGACTTCTACAAGGGGCACTGAATCAGTTCATTGATATTCAAGGATTTGACCCGGTGACAACAGGGATGTCACTAAGGTTAAGACAGCCTTGCCTCTCCTTATTGTGCCTCTGCCAAAAGCAGAGGGGTCTCCAAGCAGAGGGGTCTCCCCCCTCACCCTCCAAAAGGTTGCCATGGTGAGCAAAGCAAGCCTGCAGCACTTTGTCACAGTCATGTGGGCACATTCTGCCTTTCTTCCTCTTCTTCTTCCTTCTCCCGCTGTCATTCTTTCCTGCTGCCTCACCAAGGAGGTTTCTGTCCTCTGACAAATCTTACTGAGTCACAGACACACAGGCTGTAGAGTTCCTAGATTACCCTTTCTACCAAAAGAACCCAGTAACACAAAACCATTTCTCTGAAACACCAACTAACACATCATATACAGGATGTGTGTGGGTGAGATATCTAGGTGGTAGTCTCCAACAACAGCGGTTGCATGAGAAGACAAGTGATAGGGTGCCATGAAGTGCACACATACAGTATACCAGCCAATCAAATTCCTCATATTAATTGAGGAGGGGATATTATATCTGTGCTGATTATGTCCTGTGCCAAACAGACCGCGAGCAAATGTCAGGGAGATTAGGCTGGGGGGAAAATTGCAGCAGTGCTATTTAAGCTGAGGAGGAGCAGGTGGGAGCAGCTCCTTTCTCTCAGGTTATGGGGCATGTCTGTGCCTCAACCTGGCTGAATCTGTAGCTGTACCTGACTGCTGCGGCTGCTGCCCTGTAATTAAAGGATCAGAGAGAAAGAGCGAGGCATCGTGGCCCAGGGGGCCCAGAAGGCCACCACTGACAGGAGTCAGTCACTATCAGAGAAAGAGACATGGTGCCCTCCTGCACTCACACCAAGCCAGCACTCTCTTCACTTCACAATCTCCCCTGATCATGGGAGCCGTACAGGTGCCTGGCCCGCACCGGTCCAACAAGTTCAGCTCTCTCTCTCACAGCCAGTGCATACCACATGTGCATCCTGCACTCCAGCATTCTGAACACTTTAAAGGAGTTATAGCGCCAGCCAACAGGAAACAATGGTGGAAATTGCTGATGTGAACCAACACCATTCTTCTCTGTTGGCTCACGGCCCTATGGAGGAAAAGCTCTAAAACACTTGGTATGGCCAACCTGACAGAAGAACCCATCAAATAGAGTATAGAGGGGAGCAGCCCCGGCCAAGGACAAATTGGGGGTAAAACACTATATACACTATACACATTATTCACTATAATCACACACACTATAGACACTATACACATTAGACAGTATTCACACTATACACTATACTATATAAACACTATACACTACACACAATATACAATATACACTATACACAATACACACTCTACATGCTGTACAGTATAGAGTGTATAGTGTACTCACTACTGTAAGTTGTTCTGGTAATAGTGTCTGCTAAATGATGTGAAATATACACACTATACTCTTGGAAGATTAGTCCAAATGAGAACTAAAAGACATCCTAGTTAAATCAAACTATACACCCTATATCTGGTCCTGTATGGCTCAGTTGGTAGAGCAAGGCACTTGCAACACCAAGGTGGTGGGTTTGATTCCCAAGGGGGACAAGTATGAAGAAAGTATGCACTAAGTTGCTCTGGATAAGAATGTTTACTAAAATGTACAATATACTACACAGTATGCCTGCTATACACACAAACTCCAAGGGGGCAGAGTTTTTCTTTATTCCTTGGGCTAATGCGTAAAAATGGAGCAAACAGAGGGAAGCTAATGACAGTTCAAACAGGACATATGGAATGAATGAACATAACCGTAGCTGCCATAGCAGTTTCCATTTAAATGTCCTATTAAGACTCATATAAAGTGGCAGTGCTCTCAAGGTCAACATCCCTCACTGTAAATATGTGTGTGTGTGTGTGACTAAGAAGACAATCAGCTCTTACGTTGCATTTTGTCCGATTTCAAATGAGAACTACATAGGCTCCACTGAGCCATAAAATCATTGCAGAAGCTGCCGAGGAGCTTTTAACAGGTTCCAAGGACCATGGCTGACTTTTTAAATAAAACATAAACAAGAGAAAATATCAAACCCATTAATCTTTCATTAAGCTAGCCAGATAAAAAAGAATCGCTTAAAGTATCACTGGTTACCATCACTGCGAGTGCAAAAGCCCCCCGCTAACATCAAAGGCTTCTCAAAGAAACAGAGAGGGAGAGAGCAAGTCAGTAAACTGAATTTGGCTGAGAACCAGATTGGGGTTCAATTTTAATTTTGTCTGACTTATACTGGCATCAAAGAGGAAATGGGGGCTATGCTGTTTTTTAGGAGTGGCATCAAGGCAGCAGGCCTTTCCAAACAAACACAGACATAAGAAATTCACTGCTGCTCTGATGGTTAAGTGGTTATAGACTGGGAGTACTGACCAGGGATGAGTTCTAATACAGTAAGCCATCATTTTCAGCAAGCTTATAGGATCCCTGTGGCCAGAGACAGGCTGAACTGCCCTCTTCTGTCCTCCCTGGCCCTGCACACACACACAGGCATTCCTCACATGAAAGGGGAGGAGGGGTCATGATGTTTGGGAGGGGTATGTAACAGGACATTGTAGGAACAGATGGATTTTGCCCTATATGGGTTGTGATGGAGACATTTCAGTTTTGTGGTACAGCACTATGTTTCAACCACCATGTGCTACTGGTTAGTTTATCAGAAAAAGAAAATAGAGTACTACAAGTCAAAGTTTTGGACCCACCTACTCGTTCAGGGGTTTTTCTTTATTTTTACTATTTTCTACATTGTAGAATAAAAGTGAAGACATCAAAGCTATGAAATAACACATATGGAATCATGTGGTAACCAAAAAACAACAAATCAAAATATATTTTATACTTGAGATTCTTCAAAGTAGCCACCCTTTGCCTTGATGACATCTTTGCACACTATTGGCATTCTCTCAATCAGCTTCATGAGGTAGTCACCTGGAATGCATTTCAATTAACAGGTGTGCCTTGTTAAAAGTTCATTTGTGGAATTTCTTTCCGTCTTAATGCATTTGAGCCAATCAGTTGTGTTGTGACAAGCGCTATGATGAAACTGGCTCTCATGAGGACCGCCACAAGAAAGGAAGACACAGAGTTACCTCTGCTGCAGAGGATAAGTTCATTAGAGTTACCAGCCTAAATAAAGGCTTCACAGAGTTCAAGTAACAGACACATCTCAACATCAGAGGAGACTGCGTGAATCAGGCCTTCATGCGCGAATTGCTGCAAAGAAACCACCATGAAAGGACACCATTCAGAAGAAGAGACTTGCTTGGGCCAAGGAAAAGCAGCCAACAAGTGCTCAGCATATGTGGGAACTCCTTTAAGACTGTTGGAAAAACATTCCAGGGAAGCTGGTTGAGAGAATGCCAAGAGTGTGCAAAACTGTCATCAAGGCAAAGGGTGGCTACTTTGAAGAATTTGGATTTGTTAAACACTTTTTTGGTTACTACATGATTCCATATGTTGTCTTTCATAGCTTTGATGTCTTCACTATTATTCTACAATGTGGAAAATAGTTCAAATAAAGAAAAGTCCTTGAATGAGTAGGTGTGTTCAAACTTTTGACTTGTACTGTAAGTCTAATTGACAGAAGATAACAGCTTTAAGTGATACTGTAGGTTAAGAATGGTGAGGACCTCATCTCATCACACCTGTTCAACCTCTCTTTCGTGTCGTCTGAGATTCCCAAAGATTGGAAAGCAGCTGCGGTCATCCCCCTCTTCAAAGGGGGGGACACTCTTGACCCAAACTGCTACAGACCTATATCTATCCTACCGTGCCTTTCTAAGGTCTTCGAAAGCCAAGTCAACAAACAGATTACCGACCATTTCGAATCTCACCATACCTTCTCTGCTATGCAATCCGGTTTCAGAGCTGGTCATGGGTGCACCTCAGCCACGCTCAAGGTCCTAAACGATATCTTAACCGCCATCGATAAGAAACATTACTGTGCAGCCGTATTCATTGATCTGGCCAAGGCTTTCGACTCTGTCAATCACCATATCTTCATCGGCAGACTCGACAGCCTTGGTTTCTCAAATGATTGCCTCGCCTGGTTCACCAACTACTTCTCTGATAGAGTTCAGTATGTCAAATCGGAGGGTCTGCTGTCCGGACCTCTGGCAGTCTCTATGGGGGTGCCACAGGGTTCAATTCTTGGACCGACTCTCTTCTCTGTATACATCAATGAGGTCGCTCTTGCTGCTGGTGAGTCCCTGATCCACCTCTACGCAGACGACACCATTCTGTATACTTCCGGCCCTTCTTTGGACACTGTGTTAACAACCCTCCAGGCAAGCTTCAATGCCATACAACTCTCCTTCCGTGGCCTCCAATTGCTCTTAAATACAAGTAAAACTAAATGCATGCTCTTCAACCGATCGCTACCTGCACCTACCCGCCTGTCCAACATCACTACTCTGGACGGCTCTGACTTAGAATACGTGGACAACTACAAATACTTAGGTGTCTGGTTAGACTGTAAACTCTCCTTCCAGACCCATATCAAACATCTCCAATCCAAAGTTAAATCTAGAATTGGCTTCCTATTTCGCAACAAAGCATCCTTCACTCATGCTGCCAAACATACCCTTGTAAAACTGACCATCCTACCAATCCTCGACTTTGGCGATGTCATTTACAAAATAGCCTCCAATACCCTACTCAACAAATTGGATGCAGTCTATCACAGTGCAATCCGTTTTATCACCAAAGCCCCATATACTACCCACCATTGCGACCTGTACGCTCTCGTTGGCTGGCCCTCGCTTCATACTCGTCGCCAAACCCACTGGCTCCATGTCATCTACAAGACCCTGCTAGGTAAAGTCCCCCCTTATCTCAGCTCGCTGGTCACCATAGCATCTCCCACCTGTAGCACACGCTCCAGCAGGTATATCTCTCTAGTCACCCCCAAAACCAATTCTTTCTTTGGCCGCCTCTCCTTCCAGTTCTCTGCTGCCAATGACTGGAACGAACTACAAAAATCTCTGAAACTGGAAACACTTATCTCCCTCACTAGCTTTAAGCACCAACTGTCAGAGCAGCTCACAGATTACTGCACCTGTACATAGCCCACCTATAATTTAGCCCAAACAACTACCTCTTTCCCAACTGTATTTAATTTTAATTTATTTATTTATTTTGCTCCTTTGCACCCCATTATTTTTTTATTTCTACTTTGCACATTCTTCCATTGCAAAACTACCATTCCAGTATTTTACTTGCTATATTGTATTTACTTTGCCATCTTGGCCTTTTTTGCCTTTACCTCCCTTCTCACCTCATTTGCTCACATTGTATATAGACTTGTTTATACTGCATTATTGACTGTATGTTTGTTTTTACTCCATGTGTAACTCTGTGTCGGTTTATCTGTCGAACTGCTTTGCTTTATCTTGGCCAGGTCGCAATTGTAAATGAGAACTTGTTCTCAACTTGCCTACCTGGTTAAATAAAGGTAAAATAAAAAATAAAATAAATAAACACCTGAGTAGGGCAGATATGAAACTCTTCAAGTGTTCTTTTTGTTGCTGTGATATTAAGGTGTGCAGATGTAGGTAAATGCAGGCAGGTGGGCAGGCAGGCAGGCAAGCAGCATAGCGGCTGTGAAACTGTGGTAGTGCCATGATTCTGTCTGTAGTTTCCTTCTGAAGCTTGCTTTGACCTGGATCTATGTAGAGAAGCAACCACAGTGATGTCTTTTGGCTTACTCTCCTCCTTTTCTTGTCTTTTGAAAGAATTAAAACAGCTTGGCAGTGGTGTCAAGTAGGTTAATAACATGCAGTGGATTAAGGTTTCAGTATGGCTCTTCACACTGCTCAATTGGAGTGGAACTGATTTGCTAAGGGGTAAAATAACAACTAAAACCTATCCCAACACACATACCTCTCATATGGTGACCTGCATCCCACTGTTGAAGTGGGATACCGAAGTCAGGAAAGTGGCTTCTAATATACTTCACAGGTCCAGTGTGCTACATGGGTTAGTCATGCCTCTGACTGAATTGAACATGGCAAGATTAGTTTATTTTTTATTTGCAGCCAAAGTACTAAATCGAATCGTCTATATCTTCTCAGATGGTATAAAATAAGATAATTTTAACATACTCTCTGATTAAAAATCTTGTGGAGTTTTGTGGAGTGAAAATATTTACATGCAACAGAAATGCTTATGAAGGCGACTGAGAGCGCCAGAACTGTGCTCCCTACGTTTTCCCATCAAAATCAACATTATATTCCAACGTGATATTATACAGCCCAAACTCTCAGAACAGGGATGATGGGTATTGAAGTAAGACCATTTGTTTGAAATAAGGTTGGTCTAACAGGAATGGGAAGGAGCAGCTACTAGTTCTGATATTGATGATACTTTAATTGACTTAGAGATGTTACAACCAATAATGTGTTTCGGTAGTTTGTACTGTACAACTCCCCTTTGTCAATGTGGAGTAGATGTGATGTTTTGGGACAAACAGGGATGAAAGCCCAGGGTCCTGTGGCTAATGAGATACTGAGGCAGTAAGAATTATGCTTTTAATTACTACCCAGGCATTGTCTAAAGGGGGGATTGCTGAAGAGCATGCTGTGTGTCTTAGGTTGGGAGTTCAGACCCATGCCAGTCATGCTGTGGCTTCCCCCCTTTGATGCTCACTTCCCTGGGCTTTTCTTCCCCCCTCCTGCTTATTAGATTCTTGCAGCACGATGCTTCAGTGCACCTTTGTTCAAGCCCATGCTTTGGACAAAGACAGGCATAACGACTGAAATCTCAACTTCAAACCCCCAGACAGTTTCAGCAGTGCAGATAGCAACTTAATCTTTTGTGGAAATGAAATCAGTGGCTCTCCCATTGTGTGACGGCTCTTGGCCGACTCCCGAGGAGGGGAGATGAGATAAATTGTGTGTGTTTGGGTATAGGAGGAAATTCTCAAATCACTAGTGCTGGGTATTAGAAATGACAAAAAGATGATTGCTACCTAGTAATGTCAGCATGTAACATGCAATTAACAAAAAACAATATCACTAAAAAAGAACCCCAAAATCCAACTGGTTAGTAAGAACCTAGTGATAAGGTCCTTTATGAACAAAGAACCTAGTGAGAATCGACACCCCTGTTGAGACACCCCTGTAAGAGAGGAATATACTGTACATGCAAATGCAGGCAGGCAGGCAGGCAGGCAGGCAGGCAGGCAGGCAGGCAGGCAGGCAGGCAGGCAGGCAGGCAGGCAGGCAGGCAGGCAGGCAGGCAGGCAGGCAGGCAGGCAGGCAAGCAGCGAGGCAGGCAGGCAGGCCATGTGAATCCACCAACCCTCTCCTCTTCCAGAGCCCAGCAGGAGGGTGTTGCTAAGCGTCTGCTCTCTGTTCCCCTGAAGCCCAGCTGTGGCCCAGCACTTTGTTGACTTTTGAAAGATCACATGTCTCTGAGGCTCGCTCCAAGGGGCTCCAAGGGGCACAACCTCTGTAGGACACTGCTCTGGTCAGCATGGGCTGGTCAGCATGTGCCCCCTCCTCCTACTGCCAAGCTGGCTAAAGTTTACACATGTGGAGTTAAGCCAAAAACACAAGGTTCACTACAGCCTATAGCTCCTGTTACTATCTGTTGTTTGGTATCTATGAAATGAGTCAGATACTTCCTTGTCTTTGGTGTCTGACTAGTAGCATGACTGGTGGGACAAACTAAATTACAGAAGTGTGTGATGTTTACATTTCACATCTTCGCAGACAGATGACAATTATCTAATGATACAAATGTATTTCCATTCACTGAACTGAGGATCGCACTCTTTCTCCATCAACAAACAACCTTCAAAACATGTTGTTCAGTCCTGAAAAGAGTCAAGCCTCTAGGCTGAATGAGATCTTTGTTATCAAACCCAGAGGAAACAACATTTTCCAAATAAGAAGGAATTTGAATTTGAAGGAGAGAGTTTCCTCGGTACTAATCTGGGTTAGGGGAAGTATGGGTAAGGGTCATTATTTCAACAAACAGAAGAGAAGGAATTATCAAGGCCATGGCGGGGGTTTTGTTAAGTGTCTTGCCATATATAATGTAAACACCCAATTTCAGTACTATACTTTCCTACAAATGTCTGTAGACAGTATAAAATGCTGCCCTTCCCATTTTAAGAATTACACCTATATCCCGTTTATGAATTACTTGTCCAGTTTAGCCCATTTCCAAGACCAATATGTCTCCAATAGTTGTAATCCCTATCATTTGTGCAATTCAAGTGTTTAACCTACATGCTTAACACACAATGATGTTCTGGAAGGGGAATATCCACTGAAGTCAAGTAGCAGACTCCTCTCTGACATGGCTCTCACACCAAGCTACTGCACAAATCTTAAAGGGTGGAGCTATAGTGTGTGTGCTCGCTGCAACCGGTTAACAACAAAAGACAGAGACACACAATTTCCCAGCCAATTAAACAGTCATGGTCTATTTTCTTCTATTTCCTCATTCCTGAACCATTTCGAAGTTAGGGATAATATGAGGATGCATGTGAGCTCCAACCAACCTTTCTACTCAGTGCATAGCCAATCAGCATGTCACCCTGAGTGTGTGCTGAAAGCTGAATTCTGTCATGACAGTTGAGTGTCACCCTAGCCTTCCAACTTGCATGGTAAACACTGGACTCAATATCAACCCCTCATAAACTGCCCTGTTATTAGACATGAGTCTTGCCCTTGTGGCTCTTATGCCATGTTAAGTATGATTAACAGCAGCACCATGTCAAAACAGAAGAAATTGCCCCTATTTCCACATTCATTCAATCACTTCAAAGCCCCTCTTCATCTAGAAAAAAGTTAATAGAATTTGACTCTTTGTAAGTGTGTCATACTGTATTTAATGATTAAATATAACTCTGGGCATCTCCATGGCCCTCAGTCATAATGATCGCATGCGTCAGAAACTGTATTATAATTCATCTGTGATCCCTTTGAGTATATATATTGGTGAGAACAACTCAGAGATGTTTATCATCACAAGATGATGGATATGATAAGATTACAGCAAGTAGTAATAGTGGTGCTGCTTTTACTAATCTCTGCTAGGGAAAAGACAGTCTGTTCCTTTCCATTTCTCTTTGACGCCCTCATGCTTGTTCTCTTTGTTTTACAGTTGATATATTTGCCTTTGATATTTTGATTTACTGTTCCATCGGTTGCGATGTGTGGCACGGTTTCTGAATGGGACAACTTCAAACTAAATGTGTTGAGGGGGAAATGTGGAAAGAATGTCCATCACAGTCATCATCCTCTAGGGGATCTCTATCTTACTCTCCATTTGTTTCCACTTACTGGAGTTCAAAGAATGTTCCTACTTTTTGGTCAAGGCTGCATTTAATGGAGATAATGGTATAGTTTAGTAAAATTAAAGATTAAAGGCAGAAACATTTCAATCTATCAGAGAGCAAGAACCCTTTCCATGGATTTAACTCTTTTGGGGGAAGAAACCATCTTTCAGCAGTCTTCTACATGATGACTCAGCTTGACTGTGGCTTTGTAGAAGAACAGAGATAAGGAAGGATGGAGGATTCAAGACATATGTAAAGCCTTATATTGAGCTGGTTATAGTACCTTTTGTGGTGCGGTATACATACTATATGGTGCTATTTGATTAATGATTAGGACATGGGTGTGTGGGCAAGGGAAGTGAGGTCAGTCAAACAATGTGTGTGTGTGTGTGTGTGTGTGTGTGTGTGTGTGTGTGTGTGTGTGTGTGTGTGTGTGTGTGTGTGTGTGTGTGTGTGTGTGTGTGTGTGTGTGTGTGTGTGTGTGTGTGTGTGTGTGTGTGTGTGTGTGTGTGTGTACCATTTTACAGAGGGATCGCATTGATGCTGAGCAGATTAAGTTCCACAGCAGGCAATAGAGTAATCTAATTTCCTAGCCCGCTTACTGATATCATGCCACTGTATCCTTATTATTCAAAATCCCCTCTTGTTCTACATTTCCAAAGTGTAGGAGCTCAATAGGTCCACTGCTATTCCTACTAAGGCTGTGACCCTGCTTTGTTAGCATATTTTTGTCCGAATGGGGACAGTAAGTCAGGGAGAAATAGTGCTAGCCATGATGTTTGGACAGACACACAGCTATTGCATGTTTTGAGTCAGAAACACCCAAAATAACTATCACAATTATGATAATGATCACTATGATCATTAATTTTCAAAAAACAAAACCAATTTGGTATGCAGTCCTAATGTACTGTACATTCCGTGCTTCTCTTGGAGGAAGGCGCCTACTCATTTGCGTTGGTCCTGGATAGTCTCTCAGTGGTTGATTAGTGTAAGTGTGGGATCCACACTGCTGGACCAGTTTGAAGCATGAAGCGCATTTATCATCGTCCCTGGCAGGGGGTACCTTTCTCTGCCTCGCACTGCTCATCTTGCAGCTCGCTCTCTGCCTCGCACTGCGCATCTTGCAGCTCGCTCTCTGCCTCGCACTGCTCATCTTGCAGCTCGCTCTCAGCCTCGCACTGCTCATCTTGCAGCTCGCTCTCAGCCTCGCACTGCTCATCTTGCAGCTCGCTTTCTGCCTCGCACTGCTCATCTTGCAGCTCGCTCTCAGCCTCGCACTGCTCATCTTGCAGCTCGCTTTCTGCCTCGCACTGCTCATCTTGCAGCTCGCTTTCTGCCTCGCACTGCTCATCTTGCAGCTCGCTCTCAGCCAGGCACTGCTCATCTTGTTGCTCTCTCTCAGCCAGGCACTGCTCATCTTGCAATTCTCTCTCAGCCAGGCACTGCTCATCTTGCAGCTCGCTCTCTGCCTCGCACTGCTCATCTTGCAGCTCGCTCTCTGCCTCGCACTGCTCATCTTGTTGCTCTCTCTCAGCCAGGCACTGCTCATCTTGCAGTTCTCTCTCAGCCAGGCACTGCTCATCTTGCAGTTCTCTCTCAGCCAGGCACTGCTCATCTTGCAGCTCGCTCTCTGCCTCGCACTGCTCATCTTGTTGCTCTCTCTCAGCCAGGCACTGCTAATCTTGCAGTTCTCTCTCAGCCAGGCACTGCTCATCTTGCAGCTCGCTCTCAGCCTCGCACTGCTCATCTTGCAGCTCGCTTTCTGCCTCGCACTGCACATCTTGCAGCTCGCTCTCAGCCAGGCACTGCTCATCTTGTTGCTCTCTCTCAGCCAGGCACTGCTCATCTTGCAGTTCTCTCTCAGCCAGGCACTGCTCATCTTGCAGCTCGCTCTCTGCCTCGCACTGCTCATCTTGCAGCTCGCTCTCTGCCTCGCACTGCTCATCTTGTTGCTCTCTCTCAGCCAGGCACTGCTCATCTTGCAGTTCTCTCTCAGCCAGGCACTGCTCATCTTGCAGCTCGCTCTCTGCCTCGCACTGCTCATCTTGCAGCTCGCTCTCTGCCTCGCACTGCTCATCTTGCAGCTCGCTCTCAGCCAGGCACTGCTCATCTTGCAGCTCGCTTTCTGCCTCGCACTGCTCATCTTGCAGCTCGCTCTCAGCCAGGCACTGCTCATCTTGCAGCTCGCTCTCAGCCAGGCACTGCTCATCTTGCAGCTCGCTCTCAGCCAGGCACTACTCATCTTGCAGCTCGCTCTCAGCCTCGCACTACTCATCTTGCAGATCGCTCTCAGCCAGGCACTACTCATCTTGCAGCTCGCTCTCATCCAGGCACTGCTCATCTTGCAGCTCGCTCTCAGCCAGGCACTGCTCATCTTGCAGCTCGCTCTCAGCCAGGCACTGCTCATCTTGCAGCTCGCTCTCAGCCAGGCACTGCTCATCTTGCAGCTCGCTCTCAGCCAGGCACTGCTCATCTTGCAGCTCGCTCTCATCCTTGCTTTTCATTATTTACCTTTAATTTTCGTTTCCTTTTTGGCTTTGGCCTTTGTTGTTGTTGTTTAAGGGAAGGGGTGGTGTTTGAAGGAAACATTTTCTTCCCAAAGAAGCCCTTAAAAGTATGTGTCTGATGTCTTATCATTGGAGTGAAAGGTAATATGATAGATACAAATATTTTCAGAAGCCACACCACTGTTTATCATTTGGAGCTACTATTAAAATACATTCCAGCTTCAATTTGAAGTAGTTTTTTCTGTCTCATGGTTGGCCAATCTAGCTACCCCAAATATCAAATAGAATTTCAGGGAAATCTGTATTTGTTTGTATAGCCTAATGCTAATTGAGAAGAAGGGCATTACTCCCTTCAGATGTAAGATGGGTGTGATTATGATCTTGTAATAATTTACTTTGTTACTCCAAGTGAAGAAGTTCTAAAGACAAAAAAAACTGCAGAACTGTCCTATAAAAGAAAAGGGTCTTGTTGCTCAAAGGAGAAGGGAGTTTTATGACATCTTCCCAGAGGGGCCCACTTTACGTTTCCAGATGTTCAATTAGCACTTTATATGGAGCATTTACCTCTCATTTGCATTTAACTGGCCCATCATCAACGTTTTACACATTGTCTTTTAAAAGACAAACACTATACAGAGTTATGTTTGTGTGTTGTTTTTCCCTTGTTTGTTGTCTATTAAGTGGTCCAGTGGATTTTTTATTTATTTATAATAAGGGATTGACGAAAATAAGTTATGATACTTATGTAGGATAAAGCACTAAATTAATGTTGATGACACTGACACCCCCTCTCCCTCTTCTGTCTATCCTCTCTCTCCTTTCTCTCTCATTAGTGCTAGAGGCGTCACAACAGACCCTGGTTCGATCCCGGGCTGTTTCACAACCGGCCGTGATTGGGAGTACCATAGGGCGGCGCACAATTGGCCTAGTGTCGTCTAAGTTAGGGGAGGGTTTGGCTGGGGTAGGCCGTCATTGTAAATACGAATTAGATTTGAACTGACCTGCCTAGTTAAAAAAAGCTTCATTAAAACAAATAAAAGCATCTCTCTCCCTTTTGTCAGGCAGGTAAACAGTGACTGGAGCGATTCCTCTCAGACTGGTCCCTCACGTCTGAATCAATAATCACTCTTAGATCTCAGACATGAAAGACTTGTGTACATCTTCCTCAAAATGGCAACTTATTTTCTAATGGATAAAGGGTGAGACGGGAAAGGGGAGGAAGGGTGGGAGAAGAAATGTTGACATTTATTTTAGCCCCCTTGAAAGAACGTGAAAGAGAAATAAAAGTGACTGTCACAGAATCATTAACATATTTTTTATCAATGTCAAGAGGCGCTCTGAAAGAAGAAAAGGAATGGTCCATCCCAGTCTTTAGGACAGTTCTGGCCTCCAGAAACTATGGGTGAGTACTTAGTGCATGATGGTCTGTTTGCCCACTAGTGCATGTAAAAACCAATGTAAGAAGGAAGTCATTAAACAAATTATGCACAGTAATGTTTGATAGAAGCAAGAGAGATTGTTCCTATGAAAAGAACAGTGGGCATACAGAATTAGGAGGGATGACAGTGGCAAAGTTGAGGTATCACAGCTAGATGATTGGAGAGGCTGGGCTGCAAAGAAAAAAACTTCAGGCTCTGTTAAAAGTTTCACTATCCATGCTTCCTCATTATTCTTTGCTTACGAAAACAGCTCATCAAAAACTGAGATGGTGCAAGCACAACACTAACATCAGCAGCAATTTATCGGGAAAATCGCACAACCCCTAGATCACTTTTCCTTTGAACATCCAGAGGAAATTAGATACATGTCCATCCAGAATCCATGTTGAGCAATGTGCTCCCCCCGAAACAGGCATTTCCCATTGATCTAGTCAACATCAAAACAAATCATGGTGATGAAACAGACCAAAGTGGCACAGTAGGGGGACTTCTACCAAGTATAATCTCTGACAGTATCAAAACACATCTCTGAGTTTAAGGCTAGATTCGGATAAATAAATTAGGCATTAGCTATGGAATAAATTATAATTCCAGATTATTGGACTATGTTGGATACTTAATTTTGAATAGCACAACACATCCAAACACAAGACAATTCTTATGTTATTAATTATAGGGCATGAGTAGTGAGTAGGCCTGATATAATTTAAGATGATATGTGTTCCTTGGGTTTTTGAATGACACCATCATGTATATTATGATGACAAAAATGTGTTTTATGATGTCAACAAGATAAGAGTTTATTTTCTAGAAATTATAAAATGATGTTTAGATTATAATCAGGTAGTCTACTAGGCCGATGTATAGACATGGGTTTATGTCGGTTTGTGTAGCTGCCAGGCTTGTACTTTATCTCCATCTGGTGGATATTTGTAAGATTGCAGCTGGCAGGTGCGAGAGGTATACTGAAAACGTTCAAGGTCATGAAGATCACTCCGCTTATTATCTTTCTATTCCAAAAATAGATATCTTTCTCTCCTCCGTTTTGAACATATGTATAGTTAGAATTTTTGGATCCATTTTTTTCTTAAAAACAAACACATTTTATCCAATTAGTAAAATATGTATTAAAATAAGATGTTTCGCGTTGAACTGTTGTTAATTTCATTCGCAAATCTGACGAGCGTAGTAATACTTTGAAGTGAGAAGACCTACACATACTGCGTTCAAGCAAGACAAAAGTTTAATCGCTGCTGCTGATTCGTTCTTTGACTAGGTTGAGTTTGTAAGTAGGTAGAAATATTGATATCATATTTACATAAATCACAAAAGATTCTTATAGACATTAAGTGTATACAATAACTTCATGTGAAGAATGGAATCTGTTAATTTACATTAATTTAATTTTGTACGTTAAATGCTGCCAACTAATGTTAGCGCGCTAACGTTAGTTTGCTAGAAAATGTTGGCTTGCTAGCTAAACAACATTCTTGCTGGTTTTTTTTAGACATCACGAAAACTTATCGTGTTAGCTTGTTGAAAAGAAGTTGTAATGGAACGTGTTTTTTTTCCGTCAAGTTAATGTGCAAAGATAGTTCGCTGTCACTCCAATGCTAGCTAGCTAAACTATCTTTAAGGGGCCATGTGCCTGCCATGCATTTTTTTAACTTCATTGTGGAAGTAGCTAGCCAGCCACTTCCCAGCGCGTGCTTTTAACTTTGTCAACCAATTTCTCTTTTCACTATTTGTGGTTGAAATCATTATAATAGTTGTCTACAGGTCCTGTTTTTGTTGGCCTAGCGAGGCTTTGGCAAGTAAAGTACTTGTGTTGGTGTTGCAAATGACTTTAATGTATGTGCTCAAACTTGGTTGACACTATTAGCGACCTAAACCAGCTATCTTACAAGGAACATGGTTAACAAAATATTTTAGTAAATGGGTCAATTCTTTGCAATAACACTGTCTTCTCCAGGTTTTAGAAACTGAAAATGACCGGCCGTGCGCGAGCACGATCAAGGGGCCGAGCGCGCGGTCAAGAGACCGCGGCACCTGGCGTGGTTAGTCTGCATGAGCAACTAGCTAATATGCTATCTGTTAACTAGGGCCTGGAGTAGTCCATTTTAACACTTTCGTTTTGACGAAATAATTAAAGTAATTGAATCTTAAGGTGTTTGTAATCAAATGTAATAAATTACAGTTGTCTTATCTGATATGAGTCTGATCTTACCTGCAGACACCCTTTCAGGAGACAGCACGAGAAGCTCCCCCCTCTGAGGGTGAGCTTGTGGGTCGAGGAAGACAGAGAACTGCCCCAGGGGCTGTGTCCTCCGAAGGTGCAGTGCGCTTTCCCTCTGTATCATCTAATATGACATTAACTCCCAAAACAATTGACTATGGATAGCTAAATTTAATGAAAATGAAAAAATGCTTTGCATACATTTGCTATGAACGATAGAAGGCTGACTTAAATAATTTGTGTTTGTTTTTTCACAGCCGTTATTCAGATATCTGCAGGGTTTCAGCAGGTGAAGATCGGAGAGAGAGGTGGACGGCGTCGTGACTTTCATGATGCAGGAATCAACACCAGGCAGGCCATGGAGCATGTGAGAGAGTCCAAGTCTGGTATGTAAATGGCTTATGACTACATGGTTTGACAGGATTTGCCATGATACATCCTTATTTCAAAAACCCCAAAGTGTTACTGAGCTAAATCATTTAGTAAAGATTTCAAAATTCTAATTGCCCTGGCTGCAGTCAGGTTTAACGGTAACCTTTGATATTTCCTCAGGTTTCTCTGGCTCTCCCATTGAGCTGAAAGCCAACTTCTTCAAGATCCTGTCCCGCCCTCAGTGGGTGCTGTACCAGTACCATGTGGACTTCAAGCCCGTCATGGAGTCACGGCGCCTACGTTCTGCCCTCATGTATCAGCATGAGGAGACACTAGGCAAAGCTCGCACCTTTGATGGAGCCCTCCTCTTCCTGCCTCACAAACTGCACAACACGGTACAGTACACTGGAGGGCACTATTCCTCTGGTGGCTTTATATAGTTGTGTAATTTAGTACTAACTTCTTGTGTAACATGGGATTTACAGTTAAAGATGCAATATGCAGAAATCGCTCTGCCATTTCCTGATTGCTAAAATTCTAATAGTTTGCTTAATTTCAGTTTGACAAAACAATAATCATTGTACCATCTAAACCACTGTAATATTTTAAAATCCCAAAATATTGTATTGTACAAAACCAAAACTAAGACTCAAACTTTCTATGTGAATTTGGTTGGGGGTGCCCAAAAAGTTGCATATTGCAGCTTTAAGTTTCTGTTAAAAAACCAAGGCTTTTTGGCACCTAGGTGCTTTTTAGACTTAAATTAATACATTATTCTAAATCTTCTGGGTCTTTAGATACACCTTTTTTGTTTATAGGAGACTGTGCTGTACAGTGAGACCAGAATGGGTGAGAAAGTCCAGATCACTGTCACTCTGACCAATGAGCTGCCCCCCACTTCTCCAGTGTGCCTGCAGTTCTACAACATCATCTTCAGAAGGTCAGAACACCCACTAAAGGGTCATTGTCGTGTTCACAGCTTATAGATATTCCATATCTATAAAATAGGGGACAGTGACATGTTAACATGAAACCCTAGCCAAGGCTCTATTCCATCATTGCCTAACAGTTGTCTGTTCTTGTTTTCAGAGTACTGAGGATGCTGAACATGCAGCAGATTGGACGCCATTACTACAACCCAACAGACCCACTCAATATCCCACAGCACAGGTCTGTATTTCACTAGCCTCAACAGTGGAATCCATGGAGACTAGAGAACCAGAATTAAGCAATATGATGTCTTTTGTTGTTTTTCACTGTGCTGTGTGTGTTCTTCAGGCTGACCATCTGGCCCGGCTTTACTTCCACCATCCTGCAGTACGAGTCCAGCATCATGCTGTGCACGGACGTGAGCCACAAGGTGCTGCGCAGTGAGACGGTGCTCAGCTTCATGATGGGCCTCAGGCAGCAGAGTGGAGATCAGCGCTTCCCAGAGGCCTGCACCAAGGAGCTGGTGGGACTCATCGTCCTCACCAAGTAAGACCCATTACTATAGTGCCTTCAATACTGAACTACAGGAGTCTAATTGGATGAAATCCTAAATCTGTGAATCTTGGCATATGGAACAACTGCTTGAAAAGTTATCTCTTTACACTTCTGGGAATTGGCCTATATGGATAGGGCTAAATTGAAAATTTTCTTACAGAATAAATATGGATAACATATGCATAGCCATGGTAGCGTTTGAAAGGGAACAGTTTATAGATAATGGGAAAATTATTAGACCGAAGGTGAGTACACAACAGTTCAACTGACACAAGACTAAATCCAAACATTACACTGTTGATTTGACAATTTCTGTACTTTTCACATTTGTTGATAACAATCTGAAAATACTCTGGATACATTCAGTAACATAAGACTATTCCTGGAATATGTGGGGTAGGTGAGACATATGACCAACAAATTACAAGGGTTTAGGTGAGAGGACTAACTGGTGTCTCCAAGTAGCCACACACCTTTCCAAAGTGTGTACAGTTTATAAGCAGTTTCAATGCACCTTTTTAGGACTTAAAAGTCATGGGTGAACAGGGAGTACAGGAGGGTGCTAAGCATGTACCCTTGTGGGGCCTTTGTGTTCAAGAGCAGGGTAGTGGAGATGTTGCCTACATTCAACAATGTACATTTTTGAACTCTCATAGCGGTGCCGTTGACGAACTGGAGCATTCACATTTGTAGTTTACTTTGGAACACAACTCTGCATCCCCACCATCACACAGTTACTGTTTACGCAATCCAAAAACAGTACATTATAAATGGCAATCTTGGTCAGGTGGGCATGATTTGAAAGCTTGTTCTATTTACAACATTTCTAGCAAAGTTATAAAATAGGATCTTAGTGTTATGCTTTCGCAAGGCAATTCAAAAATAAAAGATATATTTTTAAATATACATTTTTAATCTACACACAATACCCCAACATGACAAAGGAAAACTTTTTTTTGTTTGTTCGCAAATGTATTAAGAATTTTTAAACTCACATTAACATAAGTACTCAGTACTTTGTTGAAGCACCTTTGGCAGCGATTACAGCCTTGAGTCTTCTTGGGTAGGACGCTACAAGCTCGGCACACCTGTATTTGGGGAGTTTGTTCCATTCTTCTCTGCAGATCCTCTCACACTCTGTCAGGTTGAATGGGGAGCGTCACTGCACAGCTATTTTCAGGTCTCTCCAGAGATGTTAGATCAGGTTCAAGTCCGGCCTCTGGCTTGGCCACTCAATGACATTCAGACATTTGTTCCGAAGCCACTCCTGCATTGTCTTGGCTATGTGCTTAGTGTCGTTGTCCTGTTGGAAGGTAAACCTTCGCCCCAGTCTGAGGTCCTGAATGCCCTGGAGCAGGTTTTCATCAAGGGTTTCTCTGTACTTTTCTCCGTTCATCTTTCCCTCGATCTTGATTAGTCTCCTGGTCCCTGCTGCTGGAAAAACATCCCCACAGCATGATGCTGCCACCACCATGCTTCACCGTAGGGATGGTATTGGCTAGGTGATGAGCGGTGGCTGGTTTCCTCCAGACGTGACGCCAAAGAGTTCAATCTTGGTTTCCTCAGACCAGAAAATTGTGTTTCTCATGGTCTGAATCCCGTTTAGGTGCATTTTGGCAAACTCCAAGTGGGCTGTCATGTGCCTTTTACTGAGGAGTGGATTCCGTCTGGCCACTCTACCATAAATGCCTGATTGGTGGAGTGCTGCAGAGATGGTTGTCCTACTGGAAGGTTCTCAAATCTGGAGTGCTGTCAGAATGACCATTGGGTTCTTGGTCACCTCCCTGACCAAGGCCCTTCACCCATGATTGCTCAGTTTGCCTGGGCAGCCAGCTCTAGGAAGAGTCTTGGTGGTTCCAAACTTATTCCATTTAAGCATTTTTTACTTTATTTATTTAACTAGGCAAGTCAGTTAAGAACATATTTGTATTTACAATGATGACCTAGGAACAGTGGGTTAACTGCCTTGTTCAGGGGCAGAACGACAGATTTTTACTTTGTCAGCTCGGGGTTACGATCTAGCAACCTTTCGGTTAATGGCATGACGCTCTAACCACTAGGCTACCCGCCACCCCTGAATGATGGAGGCCCTTGTGTTCTTGGGGACCTTCAATGTTGCTGACGTTTTTTGTACCCTTCCTCAGATCTGTGACTCGATACAATCCTGTCTCAGAGCTCTATGGACAATTCCTTAGACCTCATTAATTGGTTTTTACTCTGACATGCACGGTCAACTGTGGGACCTTCTATAGACAAGTGTGTGCCTTTCCAAATCATGTCCTATCAATTGAATTTACCACAGAAAGACTCAAATTAAGTTGTAGAAACATATCAAGGATAATCGATGGAAACACGATGCACCCGAGCTCAGTTGAGTCTCGTAGCAAAGGGTCTAAATACTTATGTACAGTTGAAGTCGGAAGTGTACATACACCGTAGCCAAATACATTTAAACTCAGTTTTTCACAATTCCTGACATTTAATCCTAGTAAATATTCCCTGTTTTAGGTCAGTTAGGATCACCACTTTTATTTTAAGAATGTGAAATGTCAGAATAATAGTTGAGTGATTGATTGATTTATTTCAGCTTTTATTTATTTCATCACATTCCCAGTGGGTCAGAAGTTTACATGCACTCAATTAGTATTTGGTTGCATTGCTTTTAAATTGTTTAACTTGGGTCAAGGTTTTCTGGTAGCCTTCCACTAGCTTCCCACAATAAGTTGGGTGAATTTTGGCCCATTCCTCCTGACAGAGCTGGTGTAACTGAGTCAGGTTTGTAGGCCTCCTTGCTCGCACAAGCTTTTTCTGTTCTGCCCACAAATTTTCTATGGGATTGAGTTCAGGGCATTGTGAGGGCCACTCCAATACCTTGACTTTGTTGTCCTTTAAGGCATTTTGCCACAACTTTGGAAGTATGCTTGGGGTCATTGTCCATTTGGAAGACCCATTTGCGACCAAGCTTTAACTTATTGATGCACCCATCCCTTTAGCGGGATCATTTTCATCAACACCCGCTGAATTGCAGCGCTTCAAATTAAATTACAAAAAATATTTAATTTTCATGAAATCACAAGTGCAATATAGCAAAACACAGCTTAGCTTGTTGTTAATCTACCTGGCGTGTCAGATTTCAATACAGCTTTTCGGCGAAAGCATAACAAGCGTTTATGTAAGAACATCTCTCTCAGTCGACAAATATTACAAACACTAGCCGCCAAGTAGATTGGCCACGAAAGTCAGAAGATCAATAGATTAAATCACTTACCTTAGATGATCTTCGGATGTTTGCACTCACGAAACTCCCAGTTACACAATAAATGTTCCTTTTGTTCCATAAAGATGATTTGAATATCCAAAATACCTCCATTTGTTTGGCGCGTTATGTTCAGGCTCGAGCGGTCACGACATCGCAGACAAATTCCAAATAGTATCCGTAATGTCCACAGAAACATGTCAAATTTTTTTTTGAATCAATCCTCAGGTTGTTTTTAAAATATATTATCGATAATATACCAACTGGGACTGTCGCTTTATCAATAGAAGAGGGAGAGACGATGGCTGCCCCACTCTGTTGCACAAGCAAAACTCTGCGAACACCCAGCTATCCACTCACGCGATGTTATCTTTCTAGCTCATTTTTCAAAATAAAAGCCTGAAACTATGTCTAAAGACTGTTGACACCTTGAGGAAGCCATGGGGAAATGAATATTTTTTTTCTTTTTTGACAGTTTTGGAAACTTTAAGTGTTTTCTATCCTAATCTGACTATTATATGCATATTCTAGTTTCTGGGCCTGAGAAATAGGCAGTTTCAAATGGGTACGTTTTTTTTGTTGTTGCCAAAAACGAAAATCCTGCCCCCTACAATCAAGAAGAAGACTCATGTCTTGAGATGTTGCTTCAATATATCCACATAATTTTCCTACCTCATGGTGCCATCTATTTTGTGATGTGCACCAGTCCCTTCTGCAGCAAAGCACCCCCACAACATGATGCTGCCACCCCCATGCTTCACAGTTGGGATGGTGTTCTTTAGCTTGCAAGCCTCCCCCTTTTTCCTCCAAACATAACGATGGTCATTATGGCCAAACCGTTCTATTTTTGTTTCATCAGACCAGAGGACATTTCTCCAAAAAGTATGATCTTTGTCCCCGTTTGCAGTTGCAAACTGTAGTCTGGCTTTTTTTTATGGAGAACGCCTCTCCTTCCTAAGCGGTATGATGGCTGCATGGTCCCATGGTGTTTATACTTGCGTACTATTGTTTGTGCAGATGAACGTGGTACCTTCAGGCGTTTGGAAAGTGCTCCCAAGGATGAACCAGACTTGTGGAGGTCTACAATTCTTTTTTCTGAGGTCTTAGGCTGATTTCTTTTGATTTTCCCATGATGTCAAGCAAAGAGGCACTGAGTTTGAAGGTAGGCTTTGAAATACATCCACAGGTACACCTCCAATTGACTCAAATGATGTCAATTAGCCTATCAGAAGCTTCTAAAGCCATGACGTAATTTTCTGGAATTTCCCAAGCTGTTTAAAGGCACAGTCAACTTCGTGTATGTAACCCACTGGAATTGTGATGCAGTGAATAAGTGAAATAATCTGTCTGTAAACAATTGTTGGAAAAAATGACTTGTGTTATTTATGCACAAAGTAGGTGTCCTAACTGACTTGCCAAAACTATAGTTTGTTAACAAAGAATTTGTGGAGTGGTTGAAAAACGAGTTAATGTAAACTTATGTTTTCGCTTTATGGGGGTATTGTATGTAGATTGAGGGAAAACAATTATTTTATACATTTTAGAATAAGGCTTTAACATAACAAAATGTAGATAAATGTGTGCTGTAGATGTCCTGGAGGGTGGGCAGTGTGCCCCCGGTGATGTTGATTTTGTCCATCCACACTAGATGCGATCAGGACACGCAGGTTGAAATATCAAAACTAACTATGAACCAACCATATTAATTTGGGGACAGGTCGAAAAGCATTAAACAATCAAGTCTCTTTAGTTCGCTAGCTTGCTGTTGCTCGTTCATTTGTCCTGGGATATAAACATTGGGTTGTTATTTTACCTGAAATGCACAAGGTCCTCTACTCTGACAATTAATCCACAGATAAAAGGGTAAAGCGAGTTAGTTTCTAGTAATCTCTCCTCCTATCTTTGAACTTTATAACGGTTGGCAACCAACTTTAAGGTGCATTACCACCACCATCTGGACTGGAGTGTGGACCTCAGTTAATAGTTCAATCATCCACGTGGGTATATGCTCCTAAAAACCAATGAGGAGATGGGAGAGCCGGGACTTCCTGCGCGTTAAGCTTCACAAATAGAACCAAGTTCTATTTTAACGCCTGGCTACGCAGATGTTTGTTGACGGTGCAATGATTGAATAACATGTATGTGTACATTTATTTTGCAACGCGCACTTAACCCGAGTGGTGTTTGTATGTTAAGGGCCAAGGCAAATTTCTTCAGATTGTCAGTGATGTATACGCAGAAGAATGGACGGGGGTCAGGACGTACTCCCATCCACAATCAGCTCCTTCGTTTTGTTGAGGGAGAGGTTATTTTCCTGACACCACTCCGCCAGGGCCTTCACCTCCCTGTAGGCTTTCTCGTCGTTGTTGGTAGTCAGGCCTACCTACCGCTGTTGTCGTCTGCAAACTCCATGATTGAGCTGGAGTGGGTGAACAGGGAGTACAGGGCTGAGCATGTACCCTTGTGGGGCCTTTGTGTTAGAGTAGTGGAGATGTTGTTGCCTACCTTCACCACCTGCCGGCTGCCCGTCATGAAGTCCAGGACTCAGTTGCACAGGGCCCTGAATTTATAGCGTTCCTTTATATATATTTTTTCACCGTTTAATTATTTTGTACATTTACAGTTCCTTAAATTACTTCAATCCGTACAGATGAAGAATGCAAGCTAGCTGTTTACATGTGTGATGAACAGACAAGTGTAGCCTGGTGCAAGATGCCAAATTTTTCGGGTAGGTAGAGAGCGAGTTGAGGAGGACGCTTGACTCGCTAGGCATCTTATGACATGATATTAGGTCCACAGAATTATACCTGTGAGTGGCTTCTATGGGGGAACTTTGAGTGTCTTTCGAGCTAATGCGCTAACACGCTTGACCTTGCTAGCTAACAAGCTTGTGTGTGCACTGAGTGACACCAGAATTAAAAACACGTCTTTGTAAATCATAACTAGGCTATCCATTATTCTCTAGCTAATTAAAAATATATCTCCCTAGCTAATTAAAAATATATCTCCCTATCTTCTGAATCAAGCTTGTTACCTCAATACAGTAGTCTATTCTTTGGAGGTGGGAGGGGCAGGTAGCCTAAACACACACAGGCAAAGATTTTCAGCTTGAAGGCAGACACTGGAATCAGTTTCTAAGGGACAGCATGAGGGCTTTGAATAGGCATTTTGTTGTGGGACTAGAAAAAAGTCTGGAACATAAAAGAACGTTAACTGCTTCCCATGGTTTTAAAATAACGGTTCTGTTCCAGAACAGTATGGATTACAGTATGGTTACAGGTTCCATTTCTGTTAATTAAAAATGTATTTATTCTACAGTTTTCCACTCATTTCCCTGAGTGCATTCAGGTGCGTGTGCTTCGGGGAGTTTTCTTCACAATTAACAAACAAGCACATTCTGTTCAAAACAACCCAGTGTATGAAGCCATGTCATCTTGTAACTTACATCAAACACAGTGATGTTAAACATTAACACTATATATGCACATTTGGACTCAGTTGTTTGGCTGGCTTGTATGACATCAAAGCTGTGTTTATTATAATCCTCAACGTCTCATCTTTCAAAATACGTAGTCATCAATTTACAGCATTTCCCTCACTCAAACAACAAAAAAATGCTGGTCTGATGTCACGTATAGCATGTTAGTGGCCAACTCTGCCATTTTTCAACCCCGAGTACGAGTGTAAAGGGCTATGGTCTTTGCTTCCATGTATTTCACTATTGATAACATGTTAAGATTCTGCCATGGGTAACAATGACATGAATTAACAATGGAAAATTAGGCTTCATCCTAATGTAAATGCATCATTTCCCTTAGGTACAACAACAAAACCTACAGGATTGATGACATTGCGTGGGACCATACTCCAAACAACACATTCAAGAGGGGAGACTCTGATATTTCTTTCAAAGACTACTACAAGGCAGTAGGTTTTGTCCCACACACACGCGTATGAGCTGTTGTCACTTAATGGAACCTTGACTGAACTAATGGTGGTTTAATGTCTCTTCAGCAATATGGTCTGGACATCACCGACGGCAACCAGGTGCTTCTGATCAGCCATATGAAGAAGATTGGTCCTTCTGGAGGACCGCCCCAAGGGCCAGCCATGCTTGTCCCAGAGTTCTGCTACCTCACAGGTACCACTGACTATAACAAAACACTGCAAATGTTTTTTAAGTGTTAAATGTACTGTCGTGGCCAGGTATTATGTGATCAAACCACAACTTTTGGCTTTTGTGTGTCTTATTTAAAAGGCCTGACTGACAAGATGCGTGCTGACTTCAACATCATGAAAGACCTGTCCACCCACACCAGACTGACCCCAGAGCAGAGGGAGGGGCGGCTCAACCGCTTCGTTGGGAACATCCACCAGTAAGTTTAATGTCTGGTTTCTATTCCCCAGTTTTGATTGATTACAATACTGATCATCTCTTTATTTTGCAGGAACACGGAGGCCCAGACAGAGCTGAATACCTGGGGCCTCAACTTTGACAACAAACTCCTGAGCCTCACAGGCAGGGTCCTCCCTGCGGAAAGGATTGTGCAGGGATCCAGAACGGTATATAATCCAACACAAAATCAAAGTTTTAGTGTTGTTTGTATTAGAATATGTGGGTGGGGCGTCTTCCTGCACTTTCCTGATTTAACAGGTTAACATTCAATGTTTGAAGTATGGTATTTTCAGCAGATGTAATGTAACTGCTAGTTCTTGTATTTTCTCCTAGTATGAGTACAACCCCTGGCAAGCAGACTGGTCCAAGGAAATGAGAGGCATCCCACTGATCAGTTGCCGACCACTGGAGAACTGGTTAATGTTCTTCACCCGCAGAAACAATGATGTGGCCCAGGCCCTCCTGCAGACCCTCAACAAGGTCTCCACACCCCTGGGCATCCGCATGCAGAGGGCCATCATGTGAGTGCACACACACACACACAGAGAGAGTAAGATACAGAGAACTGCACTACCCAGTTGTATGGAATACCAAGTGAAGCCTTTCTCACCAGAGAAATGACTTGATGTCCCAGAGTTGACATAACATTGCATTCTTCCAGGGTGGAGTACGAGGACCGTCAGGAGTCTCTGCTCAGGGCCCTGCAGCATAATGTTAAGAAAGAAACCCAGATGGTCAGTAGTCACTCAGCTAAAGTCTGGCTAAACATGACTGTCATGGTGTTATTACAAACATGTTGCAGGAATCTGTCAGTTGTGTTGGGTTCCTTCCTAAGGTGGTGGTGGTCCTGCCCAGCAACAGAAAGGACAAGTACGACAGTGTGAAGAAGTATCTGTGTGTGGACTGCCCCACACCCAGCCAGTGTGTGGTGGCCCGCACCCTCGCCAAACAACAGGCCCTCATGACCGTGGCCACCAAGATCGCCCTGCAGATTAACTGCAAGATGGGAGGAGAGCTGTGGAGCGTGGAGATCCCAGTAAGACACACGCACAAATCAAATGCATCCCATGTATTTCAATGGAAGAATGTGCCTATGCTAAGGCGTTAGACTTGAAAGACATAACCACCTTACCTCCCTGTTTTACAGCTGAAGCAGCTGATGATTGTGGGTATTGACTGCTACCACGACACGGCTGCTGGCAAGAGATCAATTGGAGCTCTGGTGGCCAGTCTTAACCAGGGCATGTCCAGGTATGTGTCCTTATGGCCAGGAGGCATGCATGGACACTTTCCCATCAGGGTTTTTTGCCAAGCTAAGAGTGTGATGGCAGAAGCTGATATTATGATGAATGAGTTAACAATTAAACTAATGGGACATACCTCTGATTTCCCAGGTGGTTCTCAAAGTGTGTGCTGCAGAACCGTGGACAGGAGATCATGGACGGACTCAAGGTGGCGCTGCAAGGCATGTTCAGTCAAATCAAACACTTGTTACATAAAAGGAACTATTAAAAGCTCACTTCCAAGTGTTTTTCTATGATTCATTTGAGCCAATTTAGTGTGTCACATTTGTGACAGCTTTTTCAAAGTCTAGGGCTGAAAGGGTTTTATCCCTATTGAAGTTTGTGACCATGATCCCCAGTATCCTGACAGCAGGCTCTTTTCCAGGTGCCCTGAAGGCGTGGCTGAAGCACAACAACTGCCTGCCATCACGTATCATTGTGTACAGAGACGGAGTGGGAGACGGGATGCTGCAGAGTGTGGTCAACTACGAGGTGCCACAGATCATGGAGTCAATCAAGACCATGGGACACGACTATGCGTACGAGACAATCTATTCTAGAAACTCGCCACTGTATTGACTCCATTTCAATCACCAGTCATTCTATTGCTGATATTGTTCTTTCCTGTGTTACCCCCTCCTAGACCCAAACTAACCTTGGTGGTTGTGAAGAAGCGCATCAGTTCCAGGTTCTTTGCCCGCATCGATGGTAAGCTGACCAACCCTCCCCCTGGAACATGCATCGATACTGAGGTCACCCGCCCAGAATGGTACGATCACCGACGATGACTGATTTTTCAATCATGGAAATGTAATCATGTGTGACTACGTATCCTTATTGTCTGTCTTTCCTTTTCAGGTACGACTTCTTCATTGTCAGCCAGGCCGTCCGCATGGGGAGTGTCTCCCCAACCCACTACAATGTGGTGTACGACAGCAGTGGACTGAAGCCTGACCACATGCAGCGACTGACCTACAAACTTTGCCACATGTACTACAACTGGCAGGTAGGCTGGATTCTCATAGCTAGTTGTATTGCAAACATTCCTAGCTGAAGACTACTGCTTTATGATATTGGTTATTGATTGCTATATTGTTGAGTATTGTTTATTTCGGACACGATAGTAAGTAGTATATTGTGGGTATGCATGTCATTGGTTTTCTGTGTGCTTATCTCCAGGGAATCATCCGAGTGCCTGCACCCTGTCAATACGCCCACAAATTGGCCTTCCTGGTGGGCCAGAGCATCCACAGAGAGCCCAACATGAACCTGGATGACTTCCTTTACTACCTGTAAGAGAGCACAAGCTAACTAAAGATCACATTGGAGAACTTGGTTTCCTTGAAACTGTTTGATTTTTGTTCAGGAAATTGACTGAATATACTTATGGGTAAAGTGGTTAGGATATTCCCCAATTTACAGGAGAGTGAAACCATTTTTATTTTTTTATACTTCAGCAATTTGATTATCTTCTGTTTTATGCTGTTTTATTTGAAGATGTAGATGGTCATTGCAAAGTGTTTTATTTGTGTGACATGGTAAGAGACTGTTTTGAGAAGTTTGCTACCTCAGCTTTTATTTTGGCTGTACAGTGCATTTGGAAAGTATTCAGACCCCTTGACTTTCTCCACATTGTTACGCTACAGCCATATTCTAAAAATGGATTAAATTGCTGTTTTTCTCAACAATTTACATGCAATACCTAATAATGACCAAGCAAAAATATGTAAGTATTCAGACTCTTTACGGAGTACTTTGTGGAAGCGCCTTTGGCAGCGAGTACAACCTCTAGACTTCTTGGGTATGACGTTACAAGCTTGGCACACCTGTATTTGGGGAGTTTCTCCCAATCTGCAGATCCTCTCAAGCTCTGTCAGGTTGGATGGGGAGCGTTACTGCACAGCTATTTTCAGGTCTCCAGAGATGTTCAACCAGGTTCAAGTCTGGGCTCTGGCTGGGCCATTCAGACAATCAGAGACTTGTCCCGAAGCCACACCTGCATTGTCTTGGCTGTGTGCTTAGGGCTGTTGTCCATTTGGAAGATGAACCTTCGCCCTAGTCTGAGGTCCTGAGCGCTCTGGAGCAAGTTTTTATTGAGGATCTCTGTTAATCTTTGCCTCGATCCTGACTAGTCTCCCAGTCCCTGCCTCTGAAAAACATCCCCACAGCATGATGCTGCCACCACCATGCTTCACCGTAGGGATGGTGCCAGGTTTCCTCCAGACGTGAAGCTTTGCATTCAGGCCAAATAGTTAAATCTTGGTATCATCAGACCCGAGAATGTTATTTCTCATGGTCCCCGAGTCCTTTAGGTCTCTTTTGGCAAACTCCAAGCGGCTGCTGCCTTTTACTGAGGAGTGGCTTCCATCTGGCATACCATAAAGACCTAATTGGTGGAGTGCTGCAGAGAGGGTTGTCCTTCTGGAAGCTTCTCCCATCTCCACAGAGGAACTCTGGTCACTCTGACAGAGCTCCATCGGGTTCTTGGTCACCTCCGTGACCAAGGCCCTTCTCCCCTGATTGCTCAGTTTGGCCGGCCAGCTCTAGGAAGTGTCTTGGTGGTTCTAAACTATAAGGTCCCACACTGTCAACTGTGGGACTTTTTATAGAGACAGGTGTGTGCCTTTCCGAATCATGTCCAATCAATTGAATTTACCACAGGTGGACTCCAATCAAGTTGTAGAAACATCTGAAGGATGATCAATGGAAAAAATGCACCTGAGCTCAATTTCTAGTCTCATAGCAAAGGGTCTGAAAATGTATGTAAAGAAGGTATTTCTGTTTTTTATTTTTAATACATTTGCAAAAATGTCTAAACCTGTTTTACTTTTGTCATCATGGGGTATTTTGTGTAGATTGAGGAAAAATATTCAATCCATTTTAGAATAAGGCTGTAACATAACAAAATGTGGAAACTTTCCGGACGCACCGTACCTCTTTGTTCAATATCACAGTGAACATTAAGGTTATTGCCTGGGTTGAAAAATTATTGTTTCAACTTTGGCGCAAAGTTGCACTTATGACATGTTGTTAAAAAAAAAAAATGCAGTTAAATCAATTGATTAAAATAATTGTGGATCAAGTTTTGTTTAATTTGATAACTTTTACTGAAGGGTAAACTTTGTAGAACTGTTATTGCGTTACTGTCTAGCATGCTCAAACTCAACCCTGGACCTCACAGCCAGTTCCACTGTGTTTTTTTCATTGTTCCTCTTTAATCAGGGACTGTTTTAGACCTGTTACACCAGGTGGGTGCAATTAATTATGCAGGCTCTGCAACTCGTAGGGCAAAAGTTGAATACCCCTGGTCTAGCAATTAGTATTTGAAGTTGTGATAATTACACTTCCCATTTCTTTTTCAGGCCTATGCCCTTTTGGAGAAGTTAGATTCTGTCAATACTCAGGACTTGATATTGACATTTATGGCTTGATTGAATCTGTAGTGCTGTAGACCTCCACTACATACAGCGCAATAGAAATGTCAAGGCAATGTTCGCTGAGACCGCATTCACGGTAAAAGACTGTCCGCTCAATCAGAAATGACCTTTACATTTCAAATTGTGGTACAGTGCTGAACGATTTGGATTGAATCGAGTCCTTAATCCTTTGACTTTGCTGTTGCACCATGGCATTTGGTGAATAAAACACAGCGCAAACAGCATTACAAAATATGAAATTTATTTGATAAACTTTTTTGCACATGCACACCCACACAATATTTTGTAACCACCAATATAGGCTGATATTTTTTTGTCATAAAGCTAGCACACAATTGCAGACTTTTAAAACATTATGGTTTTGAAGACACCATGGGGAAAGCTTTGCACTGTTTGATTATAAATTTTAATGTACAAAAAAGGCAGTCTGAAAATCAAGTATAAACATTTAAAAACAATTTACAAATGGACAAAGTACAAAAAGAGCAACAGTCAAAACAATATATATAGAAGCAATGACCGACAATTGTACAGAAAGTTGTACAGAATGCTTTTCGTACATTCTTTTTTGGCAGTCTCAGTTCAAATCTCATGAAAGTAGTGTAGTCCAGAAAAAGCTGTGATATAAAGTGAATGGAAGGATGAAATGATTAACAAAATAGTGTAAGGAGTTAACAGATGGAAGGTTTCATTTCACATACAAGCTGGACATCTGCATACTCCTAATGGATAGTTTTGATAAAATACATTGGCTTTCAATTAATCATACATTCACTACTCCGTGCTAGTTGGGTGCTGACATAAATACAGTACTTCTACCCTTTGCAAATATATGAAATGGAGAGTTGACTTCTGTGAACCTGTAGTCAAATTAGTTGAATTTATAGGGGTCATTATGGAGGTAGACTTGTCTTGTTTAAATCACAATTTCTATGTAACAACAACTTGATATATATATAGGGCTTTTATCTGATGGTTATTCAATCAAACCTAGTCTCTGTCATAAGTCAAACATTTTCCTGCTTCCAAGAATTGCAAGTTTGGAGTGTACTCTACAAAACTTAGTTTGAAACAAAAATAATACCAACTGCTGATTGCAACTTATTTTGGAAACAGTTAATTAAACTGGCCTTCAATTGCATTTCTTTCACATCCATTGTCTTGTACACAAACGTGTCAAAATGGGATTGTGAATGCAGTAAATACATTGCATGTATAACATGAAGAACAAAATAAAGTGCCTTATTTTTTTCATTAGTCTTTTTGTGCAAAAATAGTGTGAAACATTAAAACGTAAATACACATTTACATTTCCCCCTTTTTTGTATTGAATTTCGTTTGAATGTCATTTTAATGCGCAGGTCCTCCAAAAAACATTCCTACAAGTAATAAACTGCACATCACTAGTCTTGATCAACATAATTTACAAATACATTTCAAAAGTAATGCAATGACTTGAATGCATACAGGACATAACACTCCACTCACTGGACAAAATACAAACCATTGTGCATTTATAAGGCAAATACATGGGAGGTTGGTTTCAACTAGGCATTTCATGACAATTCAACAACAAAAATATACTGAATCTTGAAACCCTGTCCTATCTAATGTCCTTGTCCAGAGTTATTTCAGTGTGCCTGAAGAACTGACACTTGCTGTTAAGAATTGATACTTGCTTATCAAATTTTCTCCAGACCAATCTGACAAGTCTTTCTGGAGATTTTTCATATTTTACCACTGCACATATCGTGACTTCAGGTGCTAAGGTGGTGACTAGTCAAATGTGTACCTGGGCTTGAATTGAACTGAATACGAATGTGACAATTAGGTTTGTATTGAATATTCTGTTTTAAGTTAATATTTGTTTTTACTACTCATTTAGCAAATATTGCTCATACACGATATCATAAAAATGCACTGACAAAGCATGCAAATTGAGCCTTGAGTTCTGATAGAAAAGGCCATTAGTTAGCATGTGCTTTCAAAGGTTGGATGGGAATTATTATTCTGGATGTGGTTTAGGTAAAACATGCAAACCTATACAGTTCAAATGACCTCAGCTGCCTGATCCTAAAACTGCTCTTTTGTTGCATCAATATGGGTACTACAATGTGAAGGTTTGGTTAAGGTGAGCCACCAGCAGTATTATCAAGTATGATGTTGACTGGCCATTCTGAGCCCGATCCTTTGATCCCAGCCCTAAAGAGACTCTGGTATAAACCCCTCTTACTCTGAGGAACATTGTGGTCTACAGCGTCATCAAACACACCTACGTACCTATTGGCCTTCAAAATTGAGAATATTTCAAATCATCCATCGTGTTGCAGTCTTCTGCTTCAGATAGCAAAACATAAATGACCAGAGGTTGGCTTATGACACTAAATGTCAAACTATGAGGTCCCTGAACCATATTCAAAATACATACTGCAATTTAAATAAGAAAATATGGTTTCTAGAATACAACATTTGTACATTTTGACCACTTTTTTCTTCTCACAGGACTGAATTTACAGTAATGGAAGTGTTGGAGATGAATTATGTGGTTGATAATATACTTCAAGTATTTGAAGGGGTTATTTTACAGCGCCAAGTCTTTTCAATAGTTTCTTCCCTTTGGAGAGCAGTCCCTTTTTCTTTTTGGAGGACAAGTCGCAGGGGCCCCTGATGGGACTGCCAGGCCCCACTGTAGCAGGGCCAGAGCCAGGGATGTGTTGGCGCACTGTGGGGGAGGCGGCTCTTCTGGGCGGACCCGATTTTTCCAATGGAACCTAATGGGAGACCCGTAAGGGACAGTTCAGCGGGGTTAAAAAGCCAACCCTCTTGCACCCCAGTCACTACTCCCTTCCACTTAGTCCTTTCTGTCTCAGCAGGGCCACCATACTTTTGGCTTCATCAGTCTATCTCCCTCATAGCGTAGCCCAGTTCAACTTGTAAATGTTAGGATATTGTAACTTGAGTGTACTGAGGTGCTGTATACCCCCCCCCCCCCACTGCCATTTAGGTAGTCTTTCATCAAGCTGGTTTAAATGATAGACTTCAATGTCAAAGAATCTCCACATACTCTTTACCAATCACACATTTCTATGCTGAGATTCTCCAGAATGGCTATCAATGGCATAAGCCATGTCTTTCACACACACGAAACAAGAGATACAATATTGTATTAACATTATGTGACAACATATGACAGCAGATTTTCTTTTTAAATATAAAGGGCATTCATATACAACTGGGTTACAGTAAACATCTAATATCTAAATATTCCTTCATTGTAATCATGAGCTAAAAGGCTTCTTTTCAATTGCACTTAGGAAAGATGTATCCTTAAGATCCTATTAACATGAGACTAGTCTCTAGCACTAGTCTCTACTGTAGATATTGTATAGTCTCTGGCACTAGTCTCTACAGTAGATTTAGTATAGTCTCTGGCACTAGTCTCTACAGTAGATTTAGTATAGTCTCTGGCACTAGTCTCTACAGTAGATATAGTCTCTAGCACTAGTCTCTACAGTAGATATAGTATAGTCTCTGGCACTAGTCTCTACGGTAGATATAGTATAGTCTCTGGCACTAGTCTCTACGGTAGATATAGTATAGTCTCTAGCACTAGTCTCTATAGTAGATATACTATAGTCTCTACAGTAGATGTAGATATAGTATAGTCTCTAGCACTAGTCTCTACAGTAGATATAGTATATAGCTACATATAGACACATCCAGATCAATAAGAGGGTCATATTATTCTGCACATTGAATGTTCATAATTTATCATACGTCGAGAGGGGATAAGTGTTTCAATTTACCAGTTTTTGAAGCAATTAATCACTTTTCATCAAGGTAACTTCATCAAGGTTGTTGGAACCAATTTAACCTGCTTTAAAAAAAGTTGTATTTACAAATCTGATCACAAGCAACTTAAATATTTATACAAACTAAATAAAAAAGTGAATTTCCATTTCTCATGTTAATTAAAATAACTTTTTGAAATCGAATTGATGACACTTTCTATGAGGAAAAAATGTTAGTAGCTATTTTTGCCATTTTGCATCGTTCCTTATGTGACAGAAAAAGTGCACCCCACTAACAACTTAAAGGCATGCGGAGCAGACCACTATCTTGGGTATCTATGGGTAAAGTAATGCCAATGAAATGTTTATCTGATTGATTGGAAACCTCAACAAGAGGGAGTTGCCTGTCTGGCAGACAGTTCATTGTTTCTAGCGGAGTTTGATTAGATTAAGCGTGGCAGGGTGCACTACTTCAAAGAGAGGGGAGGTTCTATCAGAATGTTAGCTATAGAGTCTGAATGTTACCACTAGTACTACAGGGAGGCAACCTAGGCGTGCAACAATGGCCTTTTAGCTTACCATGAGTTACAGCAGGAGACTTATCTTGAGAGAAGGACATTGTAATGTACAACACCCAGAGAAACAACTGAAGATACCATGCTTCTTGTCTAATGCATTGACTAGAGTGGTCGTCCTTAAGTTAACACAACCTGAATGCTTTTACAATAAACTCACGTCAAATAAAAGCATATACACTGGGATCATCCTGGTGTGTACCACAGTATTCTATAAATATTTACATCCATTGAAAAGGGAATTAACTGAAATTTAAACTGGCAAAATAATGGTCATATAAACGGAGTGTGTGTTGCGTACCGGAAACTAAGGGGAACCCATGTCATCTGCATTAGACGAGGGCTGCGTTACCTTGGTATCCTCAGTTGCTCACTTACGTGATGGAAACAGCCTTTAAGGTGTGAAATGAACACTCTTCTTCTGTTTGCCAAGCGGGTGAGGAAAAGAAATCAAATAAAAAATGCAGTGATGGCGTTTCAATAGTCTGCACTATGAGAATGACAAATTATAAAACAAACCAAGAAACTTGAGATGAAATCTGCTCATATTCAAACATTAACTTGCAATTATTTGTTAAATACAGAATTATTGTAACATTATTTTACAACTAGTTATAATTATAATGACATTTGAAATTATACTCTCAAAGAGCAACATAAGCTTCTTGGTGCTATTATACAAGTAAGCAATATACAAAAACAAAGTTTTCAGGAGCAAATACAAAAGTTCTACTGTACTAGACTTATTGTTCACTATAAAAATGTTCAAAGGGAAATCATGCATCTTAAAGAGAGAACATGCAGTGCTACAGTCTAGATATTTCATCCTCCAGTACATAAACTATTTCCTCTATTAGAAACACAGGTAATATTCATAAAGCATTTATTACAATGCTAAATATGCATGTGCAAAAAAAACATTGCATGTTGTTGACTGCTATTTTTCAAGACATTACATGACAATTCTGCTTTTCTTTTATTATTTCAGTCTATTCTCTTTGAGAACGCTTTATGAATATGTCCACATATTTTACAATGCATGTCCCCCCCCCCACCCCCACGGCAGTCAACATTGAAAATAAAAGTTCCTATGTCAAGTATTAATAGTTTTCTTTATATTTCTGAGACATCAACAACGTTTACAGCATAATGCTCCAAAGTCTGAATTCCCATCATATGTTCAGGAATGAAACACAAGCACAGACGGGAAACTAAAGGAGTAAGGAGATAAAGGGAACGGAAAGGAGCAAATGGATGACAGAGGGCTTAGTACTGCGAGAGAGCATGTACCCTTTTGGTCTTTATCCGCGCTGCAGCGTCCTGCGGGTATCGAGCATCTCGAGACTGAGTGTCAGTGAGAAAAACCTCAACATCATCAGGCACTTCTTCTAGAAAGTTGGAGGGAACAAGACCTTTGTGTCCATTGAGCTCGCCCTGAGGGATCACAAACACACAGGGTGACTGGCATAGAATGTACATTGGACTCCGCAATATAGGAAACTAAACGAAAGGGATATAAAATTATCATTTTAAATAGTTTATCTTACGGCTACTATTACTATCACTGTCATTTCCACTGTGTTTATTTGCACTAAGCTGGTTGAAGAAATATGAACTACGAACTTTATATCATGAACTTTATATCAAGTGTAAGTCACATCTCACATACTTACATAATGAAACCCATCTTCATCAATTTCACCAAATACTGTTATGACGTCACCAGCACAGAATGTCAGTTCAGCCTGTCAAAACAGGTTTGAGTTCAGTTTGACCTGCTTTCTCTACATCAAAGCAGCTTGCATCTGTTGAAGATTCTCTATAACCCAACCACGTGGGATACTGTTAGGGTTTCATTTGTGTGAAATGCTGTACTTCCTATTCCAATCACTGTGATGCATTGTGAATCTAGAAGTGTCGGTACAATCTTGGCAGACTGCTGCAGCTATCAAATGCATCAAGTGTTGGATATTTGAAGACAGGATTGCAACCAGTGATGTATATAAACCCTGGTACTCATCCTCCATTGTAAAAAAGATTTGAGGCAATAGAAATGCATTTATTGACACGTTTATTATATGACAGATACCTTAATACATACTTTTAAATTATATTATGTGAACTAAACATACATATAAAACATGAAAAAAATATATAAACATTTTCCTTTTTTTGTACTAATGTTATTGTCCATACTACAACAAAAAAATACTTAAATACATGTAATTTTGTCCTTGAAACATTTCATTGAGATACTGTAGAATTCCATTAATTCCTATGGAGGACTGCTCCTTCTGGGTAGTGCCAATATGGCTGACCGGTGGCTTCAAAGCCTCTCAATGGCCAACACATAGCATCAGCAATCCAAGGTTTGTATACATCATTGATTGCAGCACAGACAATAGGCATACCATACTACTATCTACTATCCACTTTTCCAGGCCTCTCCAAAACACACAAACCAAATGTAGGAGATGGCTCAACACACAGACCAAACTGAGGAAGGATGCCAGTGCAGGCAATGGGTGAGGGGCTGTGTTCATGAGAGGGGTATACTGTAGCCCCCTCTACCATGTGTCCACCTCTGAACACTCCAACAACAGTCAGGGAGAAAAACACACAGAGAGCGGACGCTCCTCTCACTCACCTCATTCAGCCTGTCTCTCCCATACTGTGTCTGGGGCCGTGCCAATAGAAAGGTGAGAGTGAGTGAAACCAGGGGGGAAGGGCCATAAGAACAACAGGAAAAGGTTAAGCTACTAATGGGGACCAGGTAATGGTAAAGATGGGGAGTAAGACTGGCTGGTGTATTGCTGCAATGTTGGCAAGGCAAGCAGGTACATCGTTAGTAGTAACGGGGTAGAACTACCTCTACACCTGACTCTAGCAGTACCTCCACATCCACGTTGGGGGAGCTCTCCCTGGGGTCGTAGTCATACAGTGCCACCATTCTACGTGTGGACGAGGGGTGCTGACGCCCACTCCGCCTATTCCTCTCTGGACAGAGACACACAGACAGTCATCAATCAATAAGAATGACAAGTAAACACACTAAACGAGATAATCACCGTACTAATCTCAGTTGTAAAATCACACACTAAAATGACAGTATGCAATGCCTTATGATCTCTCATGAATGACCGTCGATACCAGGCAAAGGCTGAATGAACATGGTACATGAAGGTGAAAGCCATAATGAACACCCCCATGGATTTACTGAAGATGAGCATGTTAGTGACAATTCTGACAGAAAATACCCATAATTCCCAACTAAACACATAAGAAAAGTAAAGAAATGGTGGAAGAAGCAAAGCGTGAAGATGAAAAAATTGTGCAGAAAGAGTGCATCTAAAGAGAACACAGACCTCGCTTGGATTTTCGGGACCTGCGGTTTATTGAGCGACCATCTTTGAAGCGGTTGCAGATCACTTCACGGGAAAGTAGAGAGAAAAGAAAAAGAACGAGGGAAACGATTGTAGGGACAGAGAAATGAGAGTATCATCAGCATTAGACATCAGTGTGTAATGAAAGCAAGCGAGACAGGAAAAGAGGAAGGGAAGAGAAAATCAGGCCCAAAATAGAGTAAGAAAGAGTAGTGGAGAAAAGAAAGAGAGCAAGTGGGAGTCCAGATGCCGCCCTACCTAATTTCTCTACAGGAGTGTTGAGTGGGAGGAAGCCCTGTTTGAGAAGCTGGTCCATCATCCCATCATCCTCAGTCTGGATCTCTGACACCATGTTACAGGGGATCAGACCCGGGCGGTCACGGATCTCTGCCCTGTAGAACCCATCCGTGTCCTTATCTCCAAACACCTGACCAGCACAGAGAACAATGTTAGCAGGAGGGAGAAAGAGAGACAGCCACCACCACTACAGTTGTTTAATAGCAGCTTCACATGCACAACTACATCTAACCCACGAATGTAAGTCAACACGAGGCCCTTTTGTTGTTAGGATGAGGAAAGCAGATTGGACTACAGCACTGTGTGGATCAGGCTCCCACCTTGATGATCTGGCCCTCTTTGAAGGGCAGCTCCTCGTCAGCAGCATCAGGGTTGGGGGACATGGACAGGGGGTCGTAGTCAAACAGGGCCACAAATATACGCGCCAGGTCCTCTGGCTCCGACTCCTCGTAGTACACTGGCGACCGCCGCCCTCGGCCATGTCCGCGGCCTTGCCCACCGTACTCATCTGAAACACAGAAGGGACTGCTGCAACTGCCAGCCTTGCTACTGCCAGCCCCCAGCACAGGATAGGCTGGGGTGCAGAGTGGAGTAGAGGGCAGCGGAACGAGAAGATGTCACTTTGTCAGAGCTGACAGACAGGGGAGAGGGCCATGAAACACGTGTGTGAAAAAGAGCCCAAGATTTCAAGGGGGATTTAAAGAGGTTTTAAGATAGAATGGTCAGTCTGTTCTATTGTGTCTATCATCCTAGCCACCGTGCTTCTACACCTGCATTGCTTGCTGTTTGGGGTTTTAGTCTGGGTTTCTGTACAGCACTTTGATACATCAGCTGATGTAAGAAGGGCTATATAAATACATTTGATTTGATCCTCTCAAAGGGCACGCCTCTAAAAATGTCGATAAGACCCTACTGTAGTTACATACTGTAACAACATTTATGATTCCCAATTTATTAGAACATGTAAGCAGGACACTGTTTTTAGAGTAAAAAAAAAAAAAGTCTAAGCTATCTATAATTGACAGATAGGACAGATTGGATGTTTTTTCACACATCTCTGAATGCTGGTAGGACAGACACCAAAAGGACAAACAGAGTACCTTTATAACACTCATAGATACAGTTAAACAGAGGTCAAGTAGGACAGACAGCAGCACATGTCAAGCCAGACGATGGGATGCAGGTGGAACTACACGACCATGCACATAACAAAGAAAGAATGGAAACAGACTCAGACTGTTCATTGCTGTTTTACTTCACTGTCTCACGGAGCGTAAACAGGCATTCATGCGTTCCACTCTTCAAAATGAGGAAGTATGCTTCAATATCAATACAAGAGGGGTAAAACCATGCTCACATTAGAAATACAGCATTAAGCTAAAAGGGCAAATTAATATTCCTGCAAGAAATTATAACATCAAATGCCATAGCAGAAACCTGACTCATCGGGGGCATCAGGGACAGTGAGGGAAAAGGAAAGGAATCCACCTTATATTCATTCACTAGTGGATTTCCTGGAACTCCATGTCCAAACAAACCACGTTTCAATATCACAATTCAGGGAAAATGACTGTTCAATTATGTTTTAATGATTCAATACTAATGTTCGGTTTAGATGACAGCAGTTTCATCAAGGTGCAATGGAGTGATACCAACAAGACTTGAGTGCACTTACTCATCCAATGGTTTTCCTTGTCACTGGACTGTAAACAATCAGTCATGCAAAATCAACAGTCAACAGGGGGACTATATGCCCTGGGAGGAGAAGAGGAAGGGTGAAAAGAAGGGATGGGTGAGAGGGAAGGAAGGAAGGAAGAGGGGTCTCCAACGGAGGACTGGGATTAAGGCTGCAGAGAGCTATACAGGGAGGGGAGGGGAGGGGACACTCATTCTTCAGCTACAGAAAAAGTGGCCATCTTGTCTTTCCCGGCAGCCGAGTGTATAATTCACACTTGAGCTTGAGACTACTATTCCTTTCTAATATCAAGTAAGGTTCTTAACACGGTCTTCTATGTACTTTTCATGGTTTATTCATGTTGTTCTAGAGAGAAGCTGGGCCACATACCATCGTCATGCCATATCCTCCGCCGAGCTACACTGCCATGATAGTAAACATCCTCCTTGCCAGGTGAGAGGTTTCCCTCACTTCCCTCACTGTTACTCTCCATCATGGTGATCTCTACAGAAGACACCAATCAGATCACAGCATTACTGTCAGGGACCCCCCCCCCACACTGCTCTACTTTACAGACCGGCCAATGCCTGGCTGGACATGCTGCTGGAGGGGAAGGGGCTGGGGGGATCAGGGGTCATGGGGAACAGGGGGTGGGATAAGGCAACAGGTTGTAATCTGGAGTTCTTCAATGTAAAACAGCAATGCTTTGCACTGTGTGAGACAGAGGGAAGGGTAAGAGCAGGTGAGCCCTTTATGCACACAGTATATAAAGTCGATAGTAAACAGTAGCAGCCCCTCCCCCTTAACTGCTTATGCACATTTAAAAAGCCAAGTCAGAGACACCGTAAAGAGGTATGAGGTTGGTCAGAACTACAGGTGTAGGAGCACACCACAACTACAGAGAACTACATGGTTGTTTAAGGTCATGTGTCTATGGGAGAGATGTTCAGCTCAGGGGAGGACGGGGCATCCCATCATGTATTGACCACACTAACCAATGGAAGGAACCATCATGGGTCGTTGCTGTGGGGGGTTGCCGCCATGGACAGGCCTCCTCCCTGAATGGTCCAGCCGGTCGCCATGGGAGCATCCATGGGAAGGGGAGTTCCCTATAATCTTTAGAGGGAGAGAAAAACACAGCGTAAATTAAAACAAACTGCCTTTTACACTGCCTCTCTCACATAACAAACCAGCCATTGAAAAGGATCACAAAACCATAAGAGCAAATTATATCACTTCCATTTGTCCTTAAGGAGGCAAAATAAGAGTAATAAATAAACCCATAAAATAAAGAGACCAAACAAACCAAAAAACCATCAACAGAACCAAAGTAAATCAACTCCAGACACCACAACAGGATCAGATGTTTAGCTAAAGACCATTTGTTTTTTGTTCTGCTCATGTCAGCTCCTTGATGAGAAGAGTGAGTGAGCGAGTAGAGGAAAGAGAATAGAATGGAGAAAGGCATAGTTAGCTGAGCACAACCATGATGGCTTCAGCCTGGGGCTCAAACCAGAGAGAGAGAAACTGAGGCCCAAAGGCTTCTCATCCGGTTAGTCATACAGGACATATGGGACAGAGATGGGGGAGGGGGATCGAGCAATAAGATGACCACTGCTGTGTGTAGTATAGGAGGAGGAGAGGAGATTCTGTTGAAAAGATTATGGAAGAGCATGAAGAGGGGAGAGCATATTGTCTGCAGAGCACTAACATAATGCAGATGGACTGAAGGCTAAATCAGCTATAAGACTATGAGAGACTATCCTTCATGTGGTCCTACTAGAAAAGGCTTTATCTGTCAAGGACTACAGCCTTTACGCGCAATGAGAAGCAGGACATGCTGGAATAGAGGTCCCCCTGTGGAAGGCAGTGCAATCAGGGTAAAGTCAGAGGTGGGATAGGATGGGCAAGACGTCTGTCATAGCTGCATATTAAACCCATTGGCTGGTAGAGAGAGGGGGAAGGCAGAGCAGAATAGGGATAGCGCATCCCCATGCAAACTATAATGGTTGAGCTGCCATTTTGTTCAAAAAAGGAATCTTTCTCCTCAGACACATCAGAAACAAAAACTTTCTGAAATGGCCTTTAGATAATCAAAAAAGCTTCACTTAAAAACTCACTGGACGTTCTAAGAACGAGCAAACTACACACATGAAAAACTACAAATAAGAATCACCATGAACATGTACTAATAACTTGCCAGAATATTGGACAAAACAAAAATAAATCAATGTAAAGGTGGGAGACCCATAGAGAGAAAAAACACCAAGAAAAAAGGTATGGTTTTACTGCTTGCTGATGGAATGTACAGCAGGTAAGAGTCTGAGTCACACACACCGGCGGCTGGTCCGAGACCCTGTTGAGCCTGTTCACATAGCTGGCCCTAAGGTCCCTTTGATAAGGCCTGTCCAGCTGGTGGAGCCTGCCCTCGCTCAGGGCTCCGTCCCTGGGGTAGCGTCTGGGGCTGTGCCCTGGTTCCCTCTCCCACTCCCGGCCTGGCCCGTAGTGCACCTCCCTGTACCTCAGGTCAGACATGTGCCCCGTCTTAGGGCTGTCACAGTGGTCCCCATCCATGCTGCACTGCCGTATCAGCTGCCTCTTCCTGCCTGCAGCCAGAGCCCGTCGCTCTACCGGCCCCTCACAGTGGATGTAGTGGACATGACCCCGCATGGGGCTGCCGTGGGGGTAACCCCGGTACCCCAAAGAGCCCTCCTCCTCACTGCCACAGTCCAGGCCGCTGTCAGGGCTCTTGGTGGTCTGGCGGCTGGGCCGGTTCAGGCTGCGCTCCTCGAAATTACAGCCATAGCGGGGAGAGGAATGCTGGCGCTGCAGCAGGCGACGGTGGTTCTTGCTGGGGGAGAGGTGGTTGTGCTGGTGGGGGTCCTGCTGGTAGATACGGGGGCTCCTGCGGTGCATGCAGGGTGTACCAGGCCTGCCTTCGTCGTCAAAGCGCAGGCGCTGATGATGATGACCCATCCCATCCACTCCGTCGGGCTCGTCCTCGGCAACCTCAGGGATGCTGTGGAGGCGTTTACTACGCAGGGACTTCTGTCTCACCACCTCCCTCTGTAGGTCCCAGCAGTCCCTCTCCTCCCCTAGGTCCTGACGCCTGTAATACGCCTGGAAGACCAGGATGGGACAGCCACGGTGCAGAGAGCAGGGTGGATTGGTTTGGCATTTCAATTAAGAGTTTTGTTTAAATTTAGTTTTTTTGTTTGTTAGAACAGGCAGGAAACAACACAGTGTGTGAATAAAAAATTAAATGGGAAAAAAGACAAAATAAGAACAGAATTAGTTATTTGTGGCAGAATGGCCAGATGTAAGGCATGCAGTGTCATTCCGTGAGCTGGGGGAAATAGCATGCTCTGAACGGGAATACGTGGGACAAAAGCAAAGGAATTAATAGACAGTAACACTGAGGATGGGTCTGGGACAGATTAGAAAAGTGTGCAACAAATCTGCCAAGGGAGAAATACTCACAGATAAATGACACAGGTGACAAACTCACCAAACATATAAGTGAATGAACTCATAAAGAAAAGACTTCAAACACATTGCACCAAGCACAGCCTGGGCAAGTGAATAAGACCTACAGTTTACACATTAACCAAGAGGAATGTGGCAGCAAACTAAGCAAAGCACTTGCATAAGCAAAATAAGACATTTAAAAAGTGTCTCAGTCTGTTCTAACATTTTCAGACATGACCCGAGGGCTGTTCTTATGACAGATTTAGAGTTTCCATCAATAATGACTATAGACTGAATCTCAGCTGTGTTGCTTCTGATATTTGACCCTGATTGCATGCACTACTGCATAGGACACTCCCTTTCCAGAGCATAGTAAAAAGACACAAATACATACAGAACATGAATGAGACATACTGATTGGTGACATGATGAGGTACACATAGGCAAATGCAGCAGATCAATACACCTAAAAAGACAGTTCTGTTGAGTACCGTACAGTGTTAGGGATCACATCTTGCTTTACTCTTATCACCTTGATAAGTTAAACGTTTTCACAAGCATTCCCACAGCATTGCATGACTGTAAACATGTTTCTTTGGAAATGACCTGGGGACCTTTCATATCAACACTCCCAGTGAATACAGAAGACAATTTAACTTGTTGTTTATCATCAACACAGTAAATATAACCTATGTTTCACTGCTAATAATAATGTCACTCAGGAGAACTTGTTACATAATGATTATTGACCACACATGTGCCCGTTGAAACATCCTCAATGGAGACATCCTCAAAGGTAACCATCATCAACATCCAGAAAAGAACTCAAACACAAAAAGGTACAACATGAGACGGACACAACCCAAAGTGAATTATTCCATTTAAGTAGCCTAAACTCACTTAAATGAGATTCCCATATGCATTCGATATGCCATGACCCTTCTAGATGATGATCCAGTACATTTTAAAACATCATGTTTGGTCATTGACATATTCCTTTACAACACATTTTTAACAGATTATTCATGAACAGTAAGCCTACTAATTATCCAGTTTTTACAAAATATGGACAGTCTTAATTAAAAGGTATATTAAAATGCATATTGAGACAAAACAACATTCCATGTTTCTATCAATACCAAGCTCATTTTAAACATGATTGTTTACCTCTCCTTTTACAGTCCATGCTGGGTGTGTATAGTACAGCCATTCAGATGGGTTATTTAAGACTTGGATGATGAAGCTGATATGCAGTGTGTTGTTCAGCTCAGAACAGGATGGAGCGCTCAGCAGGCAAAGCCACAGTGGGCCTGCATGTAGAGCCAGACAGTGAGAGAAGGCAGCCAGGGCCACAGTAGATACGAGGGCCCTCCCGCCCCAGCCCCCCTACCCGCCTCCCAACCCCCCTCCCTACCTCCCCAACCCCCCTCCCTACCCGCCTCCCCTGGACCCCCACTAGATGAGGTATATGTGTGCTGTACCTTGAGAGTGTTGTGAGAATTGATGCTGCGCCGACGGCCCTCCTCCAGCTGCATCTCAGAGTACAGGTCATCCTCGTCCTCCTCCATGATGTCAGACAGGTCTGAGCCGCGGCTGCTCTCTGTCTGGTACTCCTCACTGTGGCTGTAGTGGCGCTGGGAGACAGGGGAGAGGACCAGCTTTAACATGGAACCACAGGAACAACAAGCCTGTGTCTGACTGGCTGAACTAGGAGACGGGGGAGAGGACCGGCTTTAACATGGAACCACAGGAACAACAAGCCTGTGTCTGACTGGCTGAACTAGGAGACGGGGGAGAGGACCGGCTTTAACATGGAACCACAGGAACAACAAGCCTGTGTCTGACTGGCTGAACTAGGAGACGGAGGGGAAGTTTCAAATAGGTCAACATTCACAAGGACGCAGGGCCAGATGGATTACCAGGACGTGTACTCAGAGCATGCGCTGACCAAGTCTCTTCACTGACATTTTCAACCTGTCCCTGGCCGAGTCTGTAATACCAACATGTTTCAAGCAGACCATCATAGTCCCTGTCCTCAAGAACACCAAGGTGACCTGCCTAAATGACACCAAACCGTAGCATACACATCTGTAGCCATGAAGTGCTTTGAAAGACTGGTCATGGCTCACATCAACACCATCATCCCAGAAACCCTAGACCCACTCCAATTCGCACACCACCCCAACAGATCCACAGATGATGCAGTCTCTATTGCACTCCACACTGCCCTTTCCCACCTGGACAAAAGGAACACCTACACAAGAATGCTGTTCATTGACCACAGCTTAGCGTTCAACATAATTCCCTCAAAGTTGATCCCCCCCTTTTCTGCAACTGGATCCTGGACTTCCTGATAGGCCGCCCCCAGGTGGTAAGGGTAGGCAACAATACATCTGCCACGCTGATCCTCAACACGGGGGCCCCTCAGGGGTGTGTACTTAGTCCCCTGCTGTAGTCCCTGTCCACCCACAACTGCGTGGCCAAGCACGATTCCAACACCATCATTAAGTTTGCCGATGACACAATGGTGGTAGGCCTGATCAGCGACAACAATGAGACAGTCTATAGGGAGGAGGTCAGAGACCTGGCAGTGTGGTGCCAGGACAACAACCTCTCCCTCAACGTGATCAAGACAAAGGAGATAATCGTAGACTTCAGGAAAATAAGGGCCGAGCACGCCCCCATTCCCATCTACGCGGCTTTAGTGGAGCAGGTTGAGAGCTTAAAGTTCCTTGGTGTCCACATCACCGACAAACTATCATGGTCCAAACACACCAAGACAGTCGTGAAGAGGATATGACAACACCTATTACCCCTCAGGAGACTGAAAAGATTTGGCATGGGTCCTCAGATACTCCAAAGGTTCTACAGCTGCACCATTGAGAGCATCCTGACTGTTTGCATCACTGTCTGGGATGGCAACTGCTCGGCCTGTGACCGCAATGCGCTACAGAGGGTTGTGCGTACGGCCCAGTACATCACTGTGGCCTTCCTTCCTGCCATCAGAGAAAGGCATTTCATATTGCCAAAGACTCCAACCACCCTAGTCATAGATTGTTCTCTCTGCTACCGCATGGCAAGTGGTACCGGAGCGCAAGTCTAGGTCCAAAAGGCTTCTTATCAGCTTCTACCTCCAAGCCATAAGACTCCTGAAAAGCTAAGCAAATGGATACCCAGACTATTTGCATTGACCCCCCCCCTTTTTTACGCTGCTGCTACTCGCTGTTTATTATCTACACATAGTCACTTTACCACTACCTACATGCACATATTACCTCAATGTCTCGACTAACTTGTTACCTTGCACATTGACTCGGTACCGGTACCCCCTGTATATTGCCTGGTTATTGTAAGGTTATTGTAAGTTTTAAATGTTTTACTTTAGTTTATTTAGTAAATATTTTCTTAAAACTGCATTGTTGGTTAAGGGCTTGTAAGTAAGTATTTCACGGTAAGGTCTACACCTGTTTTATTCGGCACATGTGACAAATAAAACGTGATTTGATTCGATTTAACATGGAGTTACAGGTTACAATCATATATTTTTCTTCATTTTCCGAGAGCGATGATTGGAACAGAAACAAACTGTATTATTCTGTATTTAAGCTGACAGAGTTGTTGTTTTACCCGTACATGTCTCCCCAGTTCAGAGCCTCTGAGGAAGTCGTCCACAGAAGCCCCTCTCCTCCTGGTGTGGGGAGAGACATAACCATCCTCCTCCTCATCAGAGTTCACGCTCCGCTCACTGAAGATGTTCCTCTTCTCCATCTGACACACAAAAACACAGACAAGCAAACCTTATACATGTATATAGCTGCAGATGCATCACACTATCACAATGATACATGATATTAGTTCTCTATAGTATTGACTCAATAGTACCCTGAGAGTCTATGAGGCACTTGGTACACAAACCAAACTCTGTTTGCGCTGTACTGTGTGTCGTCATGTCATAGGCAAATCTGAAGTGGCTGCTTACCCGGTTGTTCTCAGCGAACACTCTCTGTGCAGCTTCCCTAGCCATGGCCTTGGCGATGGTGTTGGGGATGGGGGCTCCCTGAGGCTGGGGCAGGATCCTCTGAGGAGAGGGTGAACGACGCCCCTGGAAGTGGGGCGGCTCCAAAGTGTGTCCACGCATGGTAGGAGGGAGGGGCGAAAGGGAGCGCTCCCAGGGCGGACCAGGCCGCAGGCCCGCCTCATACTCTTTGGTTTCTGACTCTCTGGCACTTACTAAATTGGGCTTAGACATGGGGTAGGGCTGGTGTTGTGGCTGGGGGTGAGGGGTTGGGTGGCGCAGAGGCTGACCATGAGGCAGGGTGTGGGGCTGGGATCGAGGCAGAGGGTGGACCTGAGGTTGGGGGTGGGATGGGGGGTAGGTCTGGGGGTATGGCGGGTGTGTTTGTGTGTGTGGCTGATGGTGCTGGGGTTGAGGCATAGGATGGGGGTGTGCAGGGGAGCGGTGGTGGGGTGAGTGATGGGGAGGCCTCAGGATATTGTGCGGTATGGTGGCCACGGGGGAGTCCTGAGACTCTCCTTGTGCTGATAACGTCCTGACAATGACCTCCCTGGCCTCCAGACACTGGATCCTATTCAGCTCCACTGTCACATAGTCAGCTGTTGGGTACATCACCTCCGCTATCTGGACACACACAGGGACAGGGACAAGACACTTCAATTCACATTAAGTAACAAACCCAATATATTATTTCTGAATTTCACGCAAAATGGGGCCTGGTAAACCTGTGTTTTCAAACCACTGCATTACATAAGGCCTACAGAAACCATGGACTGAACGTCACCGTTACATCACCACTCTCCAGCAGACGGCGGTAGAGTGTTACACACAAATCACAGCATTGAGGGTTAGCTGTTACACCACACACTCACTTTCACAGCATTAAACATCAGGTTCTGCATAATACATCATTCTAATGCACCTTTTGTCCCTTTGTGCACACGGCATAGCCAATCACGTTGGCTCCGTTGGAGGTTCCAGTGGGGGTGAGGAGGGGGGGCTTCCATCGTACCTGCAGCACCCCAGGGTTCTGGCCCAACTGGACCTGCACCTCCTGGGGAGGAAAGGGAGGACCTACGGAGGACAGCAGACACACAGGAGTGTAAGGATATCAACACAATACACTACAACATTTGGAAAACAATACACTATCATCTGAACAGTTTGTATGTTCCTTCAAAGGATAATAATGTCTTGACCTGATTCCATACAATACCAGAGAGGCACTCAGATAGTTCATGTTGCATTAGATGTTTTTATGCAATCAAAAATCTGTGTAATGAGGTAATACGAAAACAGTATGATTTGTACTGTATGTATGTCAGTGGAGGCTCCTCAGAGGAGGAAGGGGAGGACCATCCTCCTCAGTGAATTTCATCAAAATAAAAATAGTGAAACGTTCAAAAGTGACCCTTTTTAGATAAAACTATACTAAATACAGCGCATTCGGAAAGTATTCAGACCCCTTGACTTTTTCCACATTTTGTTACGTTACAGCCAAAAATTACATAAGTATTCAGACCCTTTGCTATGAGACTCAAAATTGAGCTCAGGTGCATCCTATTTCCATTGATCATCCTTGAGATGTTTCTACAACCTGATTGGAGTCCACCTGTGGTAAATTCAATTGATTGGACATGATTTGGAAAGGCACACACCTGTCTATATAATGGTCTCACAGTTGACAGTGCATGTCAGAGCAAAAACCAAGCCATGAGGTCGAAAGACCTGTCCGTAGAGCTCCGAAACAGGATTGTGTCGAGGCACAGATCTGGTGAAGGGTATCAAAAATGTCTGCAGCATTGAAGGTCCCCAAGAACACAGTGGGCTCCATCATCACTTGGAGTTTGACAACAGGCACCTAAAGGACTCTCAGACTTCTGGTCTGATTAAACCAAGATTGAACTCTTCGGCCTTAATGCCAAGTATAGAGGAAACCAGGCACCATTCCTACAGTGAAGCATGGTGGTGGCAGCATCATGCTGTGGGGATGTTTTTCAGCAGTAGGGACTGGGAGACTAGTCAGGATCGAGGGAAAGATTAACGGAGGAAAGTACAGGACCTCAGACTGCGGCGAAGGGTCACCTTCCAACAGGACAATGACCCAAAGCACACAGCCAAGACAACGCAGGAGGGGCTTTGGGACAAGTCTCTGAATGTCCTTGAGTGGCCCAGAGCCCGAACCCAATTACACATCTTTGGAGAGGCCTGACAATAGAGATGCAGCAACGCTCCCCATGGTGTAGCCGGAGGACAGCTAGTTTCCATCCTCCTCTGGGTACATTGACTTCAATACAAAACCTACGAGGCTTGTGGTACCCTTCTATAGACTTACACAGTAATTATGACCACATTCGGAGGACGTTCTCCAACCTATCAACGCTCTTGTAGCATGAACTGACATGTTGTCCACTCAAAGGATCAGATAATTAATCTAGTACTGAAAGCATAAGCTAGCACCGCAGAGCATAAAATGTGGTGAGTAGCTGACTGAGAGAGAAAGACCATAGTTGAATAGTTTTGAACAAATTAATTTCTTCAAAAATGAAGGAGGAGCAAGAGAGAGAAGGAGAGAGACAGCTATATTTCGTTGTATTTTCTTTTCACTTACTTAGCGAGCGAATGCAGCTAGCTAGTTTAGCCTAGTCAAACACCTGGCTCAAACAGAGAGGGATGCTGTGTTAGTTAGCTGGCTATCCAACACAAACTCTTCTAAGTCGAGGTAAGCTTTTGGTTTAATTGATTTATTGCCACCGGGGCCCGCCGGTGTAACTGCTAAACTGCTTGCTAACTGTACCCTGTACAACATGATTGTAGCGGGTTTACTAATATGTCAGTTCTAGTAGCTATGTTGACTATGACTTTAGCTAATATGGTGACAACAATGTAGGCTGTGTATAGCAGTTAGCAGGTATGATATGAAGGTTTTTGCTTGGAAAGGTGTTTTCGCCAGGCCATAGACAGCTGATGTGTTGTACACTGAAGTCACTGAAGGGAAAAGGTGAGAGGAGGAGAGTGCGTAGATGCAAGGAATTATACAACAATCAAAGGGATCATGTTGTTTGTATGTGGATGCAATGAAAGTTAACTGTGTTTGCGTGGGTTCAGGTGTATATACATTCTGACGATTCTGTTGAAAAATGTTTCTTTAATGGAAGTAAATGGAACAAAACGGGGATAAACATACCTGAATTTGTCCAATAGAAAATCTCATTTGCAACTGTTGGACTAACGATTACACCCTTGATCAGCTAGACGCAGGCAAGCATGTGCAAGGCGGTATTCAATGTGTCAATGTCTGTTACCTTGATTACTCAAATTTCTCTCGACCTGTGCAACTACGCTGTAAACTTTAATTCATAGGCTAGGTTGTAGCAACCTCATGATGGACAAGTACTACACATAATCGAGGGATGTGTGTGTGTCACAGGAGGTTGGTGGCACCTTAATTGGGGAGGATGGGCTTGTACAGTATGTATGTATGTATGTACATGGTTTCTCCCTTGTTCGATTGGGTTCTCCCTAAAACACTTCTGCGAGCAGGCCTTTCTAATCGACCTGGCCCGGGTATCCTGGAAGGATATTAACCTCATCCCGTCAGTAGAGGATGCCTGGTCGTTCTTTAAAAGTAATTTCCTCACCATCTTAAATAAGCATGACCCTTTCAAAAAATGTTGAACTAAGAACAGATATAGCCCTTGGTTCACTCCTGGCCTTGACCAGTGTAACCGATGTGAAATGGCTAGCTAGTTAGCGGAGTGCGCGCTAATAGCATTTCAATTGGTGACGTCACTCGCTCTGAGACCTTGAAGTAGTTGTTTGCTCTGAGACCTTGAAGTAGGCTTTTGTGGTGTGATGGGTAACGAAGCATCGCGGGTGTCAGTTGTTGATGTGTGCAGAGGGTCCCTGGTTCGAGCCCCGGTAGGGGCGAGGAGAGGGACGGAAGCTATGCTGTTACATTGATGCTGTTGACCCAGATCACTGGTTGCTGCGGAAAAGGAGGAGGTCAAAAGGGGGTGAGTGTAATGGATGTGAAATGGCTAGCTAGTTAGCGGGGTTCACGATAATAGCGTTTCAATTGGTGCTGTCACTCGCTCTGAGACCTTGAAATAGTTGTTCCCCTTGCTCTGCAAGGGCCGTGGCTTTTGTGGCGAAATGGGTAACCATGCTTTGAGGGTGACTGTTGTCTGTGTTCAGAGGGTCCCTGGTTCGAGGAGAGGAGAGGGACAGAAGTTATACTGTTACACCAGCACAAAAACATCCTGTGGCGGCACTAGCATCGAATAGTCCCCGCGATATGCAACTTTTTAGGCAAGTCAGGAACCAATACATGTAGTCAGTTAGGAAAGCAAAGGCTACCTTTTTCAAACTGAAATTTGCATCCTGTAACTCTAAAAAGTTTTGGGACACTGTAAAGTCCATGGAGAATAGGAGCACCTCCTCCCAGCTGCCCACTGCACTGAGGTTGGGAAACACTGTCACCACTGATAAATCCACGAAAATCTAGAATTTAAATAAGCATTTCTCTATGGCTGGCCATGCTTTCCTCCTGATTACCCCAACCCCAGCCAACTGCTCTGCATCCCCTGTAGCTACTTGCCCTGCAGCTACTTGCCCAAGCCTCCCCAGCTTCTCCTTCTCCCAAAGCCAGATAGTAGATGTTCTGAAAGAGCTGCAAAACCTGGACCCGTACAAATCAGCTGGGCTAGACAATCTGGACCCTCTCTTTCTAAAATTATCCGCCGCCATTGTTGCAACCCCTATTACCAGTCTGTTCAACCTCTCTTTCGTTTCGTCTGAGATTCCTAAAGATTGGAAAGCTGCCACGGTCATCCCCCTCTTCAAAGGGGGAGACACTCTAGACCCAAACTGTTACAGAACTATATCCATCCTGCCCTGCCTTTCTAAAATCTTCGAAAGCCAAGTTAACAAACAGATCACCCACCATTTCTAATCCCACCGTACCTTCTCCGCTGTGCAATCCGGTTTCCGAGATGGTCACGGGTGCACCTCAGCCACGCTCAAGGTACTAAACGATATCATAACCGCCGTCGATAAAAGGCTTTCGACTCTGTCAATCACCACATTCTTATCGGCAGACGGAACAGCCTTAGTTTCTCAAATGACTGCCTCACCTGGTTCACCAACTACCTCTCAGACATAGTTCAGTGTGTCAAATCGGAGGGCCTGTTGTCCAGACCTCTGTCAGTCTCTATGGTGGTACCACAGGGTTCAATTCTCGGGCCGACTCTTTTTTCTGTATATATCAACGATGTCGCTCTTGCTGCAGGTGATTCCTTGATCCACCTCTACACAGACGACACCATTCTGTATACTTCTGGCCCTTCACGGTGTTAACAAACCTCCAAACGAGTTCAATACCATACAACACCACAAACTAAATGCATGCTCTTCAACCGATCGTTGGCCACACCCGCCCGCCCGACTAGCATCACTACTCTGGACGGTTCTGACTTAGAATATGTGGACAACTAAAAATACCTAGGTGTCTGGCTAGACTGGAAACTCTCCTTCCAGACTCACATTAAACATCTCCGATCCAAAATTAAATCTAGAATTGGCTTCCTATTTCGCAACAAAGCCTCCTTCACTCACGCTGCCAAACATACCCTCGTAAAACTGACCAATCCTCAACTTTGGCGATGTAATTTACAAAATAGCCTCCAACACTCTACTCAGCAAACTGGATGCAGTCTATCATAGTGCCATCTGTTTTGTCACCAAAGCCCCATATACCACCCACCACTGCGACCTGTATGCTCTCGTCGGCTGGCCCTCGCTACATATTCGCCGCCAGAGCCACTGGCTCCATGTCATCTATAAGTCTCTGCTAGGTAAAGCTCCGCCTTATCTCAGCTCACTGGTCACTATAACAACACCCACGCGTAGCAGGCGCTCCAGCAGGTATATCTCACTGGTCATCCTCAAAGCCAACACCTCCTTTGGCCGCCTTTCCTTCCAGTTCTCTACTGCCAATGACTGGAAAGAATTGCAAAAATCACTGACGTTGGAGACTTATATCTCCCTCACTAACTTCAAGCATCAGCTATCTGTGCAGCTTATCGATCGCTGCAGCTGTACACAACCCATCTGTAAATAGCCCATCCAACTACCTACCTCATCCCCATTTTGTTTTATTTACTTTTTTGCTCTTTTGCACACCAGTATTTCCAGTATTTCTACTTGCACATCATCATCTGCACATCTATCACTCCAGTGTTAACTTGCTAAATTGTAATTACTTCTCTACTCTGGCTTATTTATTGCCTTACCTCCTTACGCCATTTGCACACACTGTATATAGAATTTTCTATTGTGTTATTGACTGTACATTTGTTTATGTGTTGTTGTGTTGTGTCACACTGCTTTGCTTTATCTTGGCCAGGTCGCAGTTGTAAATGAGAACTGGCCTACCTGGTTAAATAAAGGTGAAATATATATATATACACATATATATATTTTTAAATGTATGTATGTATGCATGTATGTATGTAAGTAATGCTTCAGGTGTGGGTACCGTATGTACCATAGCCCATGGTGTGTATGTTTGTGTCCACTACAGCATGTCTACATATGTATGTCTATGGTTGTAACATTATCATGCTGTCAGGATTTCTGTCCAAATATTCCTCAGAACAGCCAGAGACAGACAGGTTGGTTTTCACAGTCCCTCTACCTCTGCCCTGCTGCATGCTAAATCAACAGGACCCATCTGTGCTGAGCTGCCAGTGCCCCGCAGAGAGACACACACACACACACACACACACACACACACACACACACACACACACACACACACACACACACACACACACACACACACACACACACACACACACACACACACACACACACACTCACATATACAGTCATACACACACCCATTCAGCATTATCTCTGAGCAGAGCAGTAAAGAGCAGAGCAGTAAAGAGTGGAGTAGAGCAGAGTAGAGAACAGAGCAGAGTTGAGCAGAGTAGAGGGCACAGTAGAGTAGAGCGGAGCAGAGCAGTGAAGAGCAGTGAAAATCAGAGCAGAACAGTGAAGAGCAGAGCAGAACAGAGAAGATCAGAGTAAAGCAGTGAAAGTCAGAGCAGAGCAGTGAAGAGCAGAGCAGAGCAGTGAAGGTCATAGCAGAGCAGTGAAGATCAGAGCAGAGCAGTGAAGATCATAGTAGAGCAGTGAAGCGCAGAGCAGAGAAATTCAAAGCAGAGCGGTGAAAGGCAGAGTAGTGAAAATCAGAGCAGAGCAGTGAAGACCAGAGCAGAGCAGAGCAGTGAAGATCAGAGCAGAGCAGTGAAAATCAGAGCAGAGCAGTGAAGATCAGAGAGCAGAGCAGTGAAAATCAGAGATCAGAGCAGAGCAGTGAAAATCAGAGAAGATCAGAGCAGTGAAGTGCAGAGCAGAGAAGATCAGAGCAAAGCAGTGAAGTTCAGAGCAGAGCAGTGAAGAGCAGAGCAGAGCAGAGCAGTGAAGAGCAGAGCAGAGCAGTGAAAATCAGAGCAAAGCAGTGAAAATCAGAGAAGATCAGAGCAGAGCAGTGAAAATCAGAGAAGATCAGAGCAGTGAAGTGCAGAACAGAGAAGTTCAGAGCAGAGCAGTGAAGAGCAGAGCAGAGCAGTGAAGATCAGAGCAGAGCAGTGAAGATCAGAGCAGAGCAGTGAAGAGCAGAACAGAGCAGTGAAGAGCAGAGCAGAGCAGTGAAGGTCAGAGCAGAGCAGTGAAGGTCAGAGCAGAGCAGTGAAGGTCAGAGCAGAGCAGTGAAAATCAGAGCAGAGCAGTGAAATTCAAAGCAGAGCAGTGGAGATCAGAGCAGAGCAGTGGAGATCAGAGCAGAGCAGTGAAGATCAGAGCAGAGCAGTGAAAATCAGAGCAGAGCAGTGAAATTCAGAGCAGAGCAGTGAAATTCAAAGCAGAACAGTGGAGTTCAGAGCAGAGCAGTGGAGATCAGAGCAGTGAAAATCAGAGCAGAGCAGTGAAATTCAAAGCAGAGCAGTGAAGTTCAGAGCAGAAGACACCCAGAGCAGAGCAGTCTGAGAATGTGCATCAATACATCTTAAATCACATTTCACCACTAGATGAGTGTCAGCAGAGATATAGCTACTCCTTTCTGAAGAGGAGGATTCAGCAGTAGACATTCTGAGCATTCTGAGCACTCAGCTGTTTTAGTCATTCAACTATGAATATTATAAAGCATGAGTGTCAGTGACTGTTACAGAACTATATCCATCCTGCCCTGCCTTTCTAAAATCTTCGAAAGCCAAGTTAACAAACAGATCACTGACCATTTCTAATCCCACCGTACCTTCTCCGCTGTGCAATCCGGTTTCCGAGATGGTCACGGGTGCACCTCAGCCACGCTCAAGGTACTAAACGATATCATAACCGCCGTCGATAAAAGGCTTTCGACTCTGTCAATCACCACATTCTTATCGGCAGACTGAACAGCCTTAGTTTCTCAAATGACTGCCTCACCTGGTTCACCAACTACCTCTCAGACATAGTTCAGTGTGTCAAATCGGAGGGCCTGTTGTCCAGACCTCTGTCAGTCTCTATGGTGGTACCACAGGGTTCAATTCTCGGGCCGACTCTTTTTTCTGTATATATCAACGATGTCGCTCTTGCTGCAGGTGATTCCTTGATCCACCTCTACACAGACGACACCATTCTGTATACTTCTGGCCCTTCACGGTGTTAACAAACCTCCAAACGAGTTCAATACCATACAACACCACAAACTAAATGCATGCTCTTCAACCGATCGTTGGCCACACCCGCCCGCCCGACTAGCATCACTACTCTGGACGGTTCTGACTTAGAATATGTGGACAACTAAAAATACCTAGGTGTCTGGCTAGACTGGAAACTCTCCTTCCAGACTCACATTAAACATCTCCGATCCAAAATTAAATCTAGAATTGGCTTCCTATTTCGCAACAAAGCCTCCTTCACTCACGCTGCCAAACATACCCTCGTAAAACTGACCAATCCTCAACTTTGGCGATGTAATTTACAAAATAGCCTCCAACACTCTACTCAGCAAACTGGATGCAGTCTATCATAGTGCCATCTGTTTTGTCACCAAAGCCCCATATACCACCCACCACTGCGACCTGTATGCTCTCGTCGGCTGGCCCTCGCTGCATATTCGCCGCCAGAGCCACTGGCTCCATGTCATCTATAAGTCTCTGCTAGGTAAAGCTCCGCCTTATCTCAGCTCACTGGTCACTATAACAACACCCACGCGTAGCAGGCGCTCCAGCAGGTATATCTCACTGGTCATCCTCAAAGCCAACACCTCCTTTGGCCGCCTTTCCTTCCAGTTCTCTACTGCCAATGACTGGAAAGAATTGCAAAAATCACTGACGTTGGAGACTTATATCTCCCTCACTAACTTCAAGCATCAGCTATCTGTGCAGCTTATCGATCGCTGCAGCTGTACACAACCCATCTGTAAATAGCCCATCCAACTACCTACCTCATCCCCATTTTGTTTTATTTACTTTTTTGCTCTTTTGCACACCAGTATTTCCAGTATTTCTACTTGCACATCATCATCTGCACATCTATCACTCCAGTGTTAACTTGCTAAATTGTAATTACTTCTCTACTCTGGCTTATTTATTGCCTTACCTCCTTACGCCATTTGCACACACTGTATATAGAATTTTCTATTGTGTTATTGACTGTACATTTGTTTATGTGTTGTTGTGTTGTGTCACACTGCTTTGCTTTATCTTGGCCAGGTCGCAGTTGTAAATGAGAACTGGCCTACCTGGTTAAATAAAGGTGAAATATATATATATACACATATATATATTTTTAAATGTATGTATGTATGCATGTATGTATGTAAGTAATGCTTCAGGTGTGGGTACCGTATGTACCATAGCCCATGGTGTGTATGTTTGTGTCCACTACAGCATGTCTACATATGTATGTCTATGGTTGTAACATTATCATGCTGTCAGGATTTCTGTCCAAATATTCCTCAGAACAGCCAGAGACAGACAGGTTGGTTTTCACAGTCCCTCTACCTCTGCCCTGCTGCATGCTAAATCAACAGGACCCATCTGTGCTGAGCTGCCAGTGCCCCGCAGAGAGACACACACACGCACACACACACACACACACACACACACACACACACACACACACACACACACACACACACACACACACACACACACACACACACACACACACACACACACACACACACACACACACACACACACACACACACACACACACTCACATATACAGTCATACACACACCCATTCAGCATTATCTCTGAGCAGAGCAGTAAAGAGCAGAGCAGTAAAGAGTGGAGTAGAGCAGAGTAGAGAACAGAGCAGAGTTGAGCAGAGTAGAGGGCACAGTAGAGTAGAGCGGAGCAGAGCAGTGAGGAGCAGTGAAAATCAGAGCAGAACAGTGAAGAGCAGAGCAGAACAGAGAAGATCAGAGTAAAGGAGTGAAAGTCAGAGCAGAGCAGTGAAGAGCAGAGCAGAGCAGTGAAGGTCATAGCAGAGCAGTGAAGATCAGAGCAGAGCAGTGAAGATCATAGTAGAGCAGTGAAGCGCAGAACAGAGAAATTCAAAGCAGAGCAGTGAAAGGCAGAGTAGTGAAAATCAGAGCAGAGCAGTGAAGACCAGAGCAGAGCAGAGCAGTGAAGATCAGAGCAGAGCAGTGAAAATCAGAGCAGAGCAGTGAAGATCAGAGCAGAGCAGTGAAAATCAGAGATCAGAGCAGAGCAGTGAAAATCAGAGAAGATCAGAGCAGTGAAGTGCAGAGCAGAGAAGATCAGAGCAAAGCAGTGAAGTTCAGAGCAGAGCAGTGAAGAGCAGAGCAGAGCAGAGCAGTGAAGAGCAGAGCAGAGCAGTGAAAATCAGAGCAAAGCAGTGAAAATCAGAGAAGATCAGAGCAGAGCAGTGAAAATCAGAGAAGATCAGAGCAGTGAAGTGCAGAACAGAGAAGTTCAGAGCAGAGCAGTGAAGAGCAGAGCAGAGCAGTGAAGATCAGAGCAGAGCAGTGAAGATCAGAGCAGAGCAGTGAAGAGCAGAACAGAGCAGTGAAGAGCAGAGCAGAGCAGTGAAGGTCAGAGCAGAGCAGTGAAGGTCAGAGCAGAGCAGTGAAGGTCAGAGCAGAGCAGTGAAAATCAGAGCAGAGCAGTGAAATTCAAAGCAGAGCAGTGGAGATCAGAGCAGAGCAGTGGAGATCAGAGCAGAGCAGTGAAGATCAGAGCAGAGCAGTGAAAATCAGAGCAGAGCAGTGAAATTCAGAGCAGAGCAGTGAAATTCAAAGCAGAACAGTGGAGTTCAGAGCAGAGCAGTGGAGATCAGAGCAGTGAAAATCAGAGCAGAGCAGTGAAATTCAAAGCAGAGCAGTGAAGTTCAGAGCAGAAGACACCCAGAGCAGAGCAGTCTGAGAATGTGCATCAATACATCTTAAATCACATTTCACCACTAGATGAGTGTCAGCAGAGATATAGCTACTCCTTTCTGAAGAGGAGGATTCAGCAGTAGACATTCTGAGCATTCTGAGCACTCAGCTGTTTTAGTCATTCAACTATGAATATTATAAAGCATGAGTGTCAGTGAGGGCTCAAATGTGCATTTAAATCATCTCAGTGAAACCCTTCCATCTATTAAAATTCATGCAGAGAAAAACCAGTAGGAGTAACCCTTGTACAAACCCTTGTATGAACCCTTGTTTGAACCCTTGTATGAGGTTTTGGTTGCATGATACATCCAGTTATTTCTAACCATCTTTGTTCTCAACATGAGCAACATATTCCAGTCAACTGGACTGGCTAGGCGGAGGGCATGAAGTGGGTCATGTAATTGGTGACTTCATCCACAGGAACAAGGTCAATTTCCAATAATTGAAAGCATCTCAAATGCTGTCTTAACCTCACAATGTGATGGTGGAGCTTGATAAGTCCCCTCCCTGTTGCTGCTGCCTAAACACATAAAGCTCCCAGTACAGCTGACCTGTTCTGTCCTGTCTCCTCCCTCTCACCTCTTCCTGACCTCTGCCCTTCCATTAGACTCAAGCAGTCACTCACACACAGCAGGGCTAGTCAGTACATTCAGGTCAGCGCAATTCATTTCAAGGTTGCGTAAATGTACAGTTGGGAGTTTGCAAGCTTGTTCTTAAGTCATTATTTTAAACACAAATTGATTTTCTTTTTTTGATTAACACTTATTACTAATGTCCAGACAACAGAGGGAAATCATTGGTAGTGTTCTTGATAAGTGGTTGAAAAGTTAAACCTAGCAGCCAGTGGGTTTAAGGGCGCTGGCAGACTGTATGTATAGTAATGACTGTGCGGTCTCTTTCTCTCTCTTCCCTCCCTTCTCTCTCTCTCTCTCTCTCTCTCTTTCTCTCTCTTCCCTCCCTTCTCTCTCTCTCTCTCTCGGCGTGTAGAGCTGTATGGGGTCTCAGGGGAGACCAGTGACACAGAGCTACAGAACATACACTATTTACACACATTAGGCATCTAGAGTTTCTCTCTTTCTCCCCTACCGACTCGGTTTTCACTCTCATCCTCTGATAATATGCAGCCTTCTGCAGCAAACGCTCCCTGGATGTCTATTCATCACACTTCTTTTTCCCCTCCATCTTTAGCGTGCGCCTCTCTTATCAAAGCCAGCACACACACCTTGAAGGCAATCAAAAAAAGTGACTGAGAAATATGAAAACGAGCCTTTAGATGTCTGTCAGGTACAAGGTTGTAAATATAATGGGCTCAAAGCTTGTCAGAGCTAAAGTAAATAGATTGCTGTGTTTACGCCAAATTGCCAAAGGCTTTTTAGCCAGAAATGGTTTTGAAACCAGGAGAACACAGTGAAAGTATACGGCTGTGCAGGCTGGATATACAAGAGGCAGCAGAAGCAGCAGGAACTAACTACAATTGCACTGCATGCTCAATGCGCCCTGAAGAGACAAGCAACCAGACCAGTTATGCTGAGTACACCTCTTTGGGAGACCGGAAAGCATTTACAATTATGCAAAATGCCACCTGATGACTAAGTGTGTGTTTTAACCAGTGGAGGCTGCTGAGAGGAGGACGGCTCATAGCAATGGCTGGAACGGCATAAATGGAATGATATCAAACACATCGAACACGTGGTTTACATGGGTTTGATAACATTCCATTCACTCCATTCCAGCCATTATTATGAGCCGTCCTCCCCTCAGCAGCCTCCACTGGTTTTAATGATGGGAGAAAGGGAGAGATAGTAGGTGGGCTGACCTGCAGGCTGGGTGCAGAACTCCACAGAGATCTCCCTCTTGTCCCTGTGCTCCAGGGGCATCTGCCAAGGTATCTGGTGTGTCCGCGCCACGGCCTTCACCTTGTAAACGGTCATGGGCTTCAGTTGGAAGAACTGGTACTTGTAGGCCCCTGCCTTCACCATGTCATACTCAGCCTCGTTCAGGAAGATGGTGTGGCTGTAGTTGCTGTTGCTAGGCTGCCAGGAGAGCTCAGCAGAGACCTGTGTGATGTTGTCTACCCTCAGATAGTAAGGAGCCACCACCACATCCTTCCCCACTAGTAGAGTGCAGCGCAGCTCGTCAGACGGGCCCCGCTCTGTGATGCTCTGTACCGAGATGCGGTAGGTATTGGTGGCCAGGTTAAGTTTCTCGATAAGCGACTTTGTCTTGCCCCCGAAGGGCACGCTCATCCTCACCTCATTGTCCACCAGGACGTTGTAGCCACTGATGGAGCCCCAGCCGGGCAGGACCACCGGAGGGTCCCAGCACACGATCACACTCTTGGCCAGCTGTTTGATCAGATTGATACGGCGAGGGTAAGGCACAATATTTTCACCAATCTCGTCAATGCTGACATCCAGGGTCCCTGTCCCATTGCTGCAGGAACCCATGGAGCCCAGGAAGTCCATGCCCAGACTACTGCTGCCCAGGCTGGTCAGAGTGCTGCTCAGACTGGAACCCAGTCCAGTGGAACCGTGACTGGAACCGTGAGTGGAACCCAGAGTGGAACCCATGTGGCTGCCCAGAGTGGAACCGTGAGTGGAACCCAGAGTGGAACTGAGGTTGCTCCCCAGGTTTCTCTCAAGATTTCTCTCCAGGTTTCTATCTAGGCTAGGGCCCAGGTCCAGTTTACTGTCAGACAGCAGGCTGCTGATGCTGCTCAGGCCCATGCTGCCCAGCCCTGTGGAGCCCAGGCTGCTGTGGTTACTACTGAGGTAGCCTGACTCTTTGGCCCCGTCCCTATGCTGAGCAGAGGGCATCTTCTCATCCTTAACAAAGTCCACAAAGTTGGAAGGGACAAGTCCCTGCTGTCCATCCAGCAGCTCTCCTGAGGAACAGAGAGAAAGCAGTAAGTATTACTATTAACAACAACACTCACAGTGAAAAGCAGTAAGTTGTATTAACAACAACACTCACAGTGAAGAGCAGTAAGTAGTATTAACAACTCTCACAGTGACGAGCAGTAAGTAGTATTAACAACTCTCACAGTGAACAGCAGTAAGTGGTATTAACAACTCTCACAGTGTCGAGCAGTAAGTAGTATTAACAACTCTCACAGTGACGAGCAGTAAGTAGTATTAACAACTCTTACAGTGACGAGCAGTAAGTAGTATTAACAACTCTCACAGTGAAGAGCAGTAAGTAGTATTAACAACTCTCACAGTGACGAGCAGTAAGTAGTATTAACAACTCTCACAGTGAAGAGCAGTAAGTGGTATTAACAACTCTCACAGTGTCGAGCAGTAAGTAGTATTAACAACTCTCACAGTGACGAGCAGTAAGTAGTATTAACAACTCTTACAGTGACGAGCAGTAAGTAGTATTAACAACTCTCACAGTGAAGAGCAGTAAGTAGTATTAACAACTCTCACAGTGACGAGCAGTAAGTAGTATTAACAACTCTCACAGTGACGAGCAGTAAGTAGTGTTAACAACTCTCACAGTGACGAGCAGTAAGTAGTATTAACAACTCTCACAGTGACGAGCAGTAAGTAGTATTAACAACTCTCACAGTGACGAGCAGTAAGTAGAATTAACAACTCTCACAGTGACGAGCAGTAAGTAGTATTAACAACTCTCACAGTGACGAGCAGTAAGTAGTGTTAACAACTCTCACAGTGACGAGCAGTAAGTAGTGTTAACAACTCTCACAGTGACGAGCAGTAAGTAGTATTAACAACTCTCACAGTGACGAGCAGTAAGTAGTGTTAACAACTCTCACAGTGACGAGCAGTAAGTAGTGTTAACAACTCTCACAGTGACGAGCAGTAAGTAGTATTAACAACTCTCACAGTGACGAGCAGTAAGTAGTAGAGGTTGACCGATTATGATGTTTCAACTCCAATAACGATTATTGGAGGACCAAAAAAAGCCGATACCGATTAATCGGACAATTCTTAAAATGTATTTGTAATAATGACAATTACAACAATACTGAATGAACACTTATTTTAACTTAATATAACACATCAATAAAATCAATTTAGCCTCAAATAAATAATGAAACATGTTCAATTTGGTTTAAATAATGCAAAAACAAAGTGTTGGAGAAGAAAGTCAAAGTGCAATATGTGCCATGTAAAAAAGCTAACGTTTAAGTTCATTGCTCAGAACATGAGAACATATGAAAGCTGGTGGTTCCTTTTAACATGAGTCTTCAAAATTCCCAGGTAAGAAGTTTTAGGTTGTAGTTATTATAGGAATTATAGGACTATTTATCTCTATACCATTTGTATTTCATATACCTTTGACTATTCAATGTTCTTATAGGCACTTTAGTATTGCCAGCGTAACAGTATAGCTTCCGTCCCTCTCCTCGCTCCTACCTGGGCTCGAACCAGGAACACATCGACAGCAGCCACCCTCGAAGCAGCGTTACCCATCGCTCCACAAAATCTGCGGCCTTTGCAGAGCAAGGGGAACAACCACTCCAAGTCTCAGAGCGGTTGACGTTTGAAACGCTATTAGCGTGCACTCCGCCAACTAGCTAGCCATTTCACATCGGTTACACCAGCCTAATCTCGGTATTTAATGAGCTTGAAGTCATAAACAGCTCAATGCTTGAAGCATTGTGAAGAGCTGCTGGCAAAATGCACTAAAGTGCTGTTTGAATGAATGCTTATGAGCCCGCTGGTGCCTACCACCGCTCAGTCAGACTGCTCTATCAAATCATAGACTTAGTTATAATATAATAACACATAGAAATTCGAGCCTTAGGTCATTAATATGGTCGAATCCGGAAACAATCATCTCGAAAACAAGACGTTTATTCTTTCAGTGAAATACGGAACTGTTCCGTATTTTATCTAACAGGTGGCATGCATTAGTCTAAATATTCCTGTTACATTGCACAACCTTCAATGTTATGTCATAATTACGTAAAATTCTGGCAAATTAGGCAGCCCAAACTGTTTCATATACACTGACTCTGAGTGCAATGAACGCAAGAGAAGTGACACAATTTCACCTGGTTAATATTGCCTGCTAACCTGGATTTCTTTTAGCTAAATATGCAGGTTTAAAAATATATACTTCTGTGTATTGATTTTAAGAAAGGCATTGATGTTTATGGTTAGGTACACATTGGAGCAACGATACGCACAGCATCGATTATATGCAACGCTGGACACGTTAGATAAACTAGTAATATCATCAACCATGTGTAGTTAACTATTGATTATGATTGATTGATTGTTTTTATAAGATAAGTTTAATGATAGCTAGCAACTTACCTTGGCTTCTATTGCATTCGCGTAACAGGCAGGCTCCTCGTGGAGTGCAATGTAATCAGGTGGTTAGAGCTGTAAGTAGTATTAACAACTCTCACAGTGACGAGCAGTAAGTATTATAAACAACAACTCTCACAGTGACGAGCAGTTATTAGTATTAACAACACTCACAGTGACGAGCAGTAAGTAGTATTAACAACTCTCACAGTGACGAGCTGTTAAGAGCGTTGGACTAGTTAAGGTTGCAAGATTGAATCCCCTGAGCTGACAAGGTAAAAATCTGTCGTTCTGCCCCTGAATGAGGCAGTCAACCCAACGTTCCTATGCCGTCATTGAAAATAAGAATGTGTTCTTAACTGACTTGTCTACTTAAATAAAGATTAAATAAAGGTGTACAATTATATATATTTTTTTATCTGCCAAATCGGTGTCCAAAAACACAGATTTCTGATTGTTATGAAAACTTGAAATCGGCCCTAATTAATTGTCCATTCCGATTAATCGGTCAACCTCTAGTAAGAAGTATAAACAACTCTCACAGTGACAAGCAGTAAGTAGTATTAACAACAACTCTCACAGTGATGTGCAGTAAGTAGTATTAACAACTCTCACAGTGACGAGCAGTAAGTAATATAAACAACAACTCACAGTGACGAGTAGTAAGTAGTATAAACAACAACTCACAGTGACGAGCTGTAAGTAGTATTAACAACAACACTCACCGTGATAGGCAGTAAGTAGTATAAGCAACACACATTCACAGTAATGAGCAGTAAGTAGTATAAACAACTCTCACAGTAACGAGCAGTAAGTAGTATTAACAACAACTCTCACAGTAACGAGCAGTATGTAGTAAAAACAACAATTCTCACAGCAACGAGCAGTAAGTAGTATAAACAACAACTCTCACAGTGACAAGCAGTAAATAGTATTAACAACAACACTCACAGTGAAGAGCAGTAAGTAGTATTAACAACACACAGTGAAGAGCAGTAAGTAGTATTAACAACAACACTCACAGTGAAGAGCAGTAAGTAGTATTAACAACAACACTCACAGTGATGAGCAGTAAGTAGTATAAACAACAACTCACAGTGACGAGCAGTAAGTAGTATAAACAACTCTCACAGTGACGAGCAGCAAGTAGTATTAACAACTCTCACAGTGACGAGCAGTAAGTAATATAAACAACAACTCACAGTGACGAGTAGTAAGTAGTATAAACAACAACTCACAGTGACGAGCTGTAAGTAGTATAAACAACAACTCTCACAGTGATGAGTAGTAAGTAGTATTAACAACAACTCACAGTGACGAGTAGTAAGTAGTATAAACAACAACTCACAGTGACGAGTAGTAAGTAGTATAAACAGCAACTCACAGTGACGAGCAGTAAGTAGTATAAACAACATCTCTCACAGTGACGAGCAGTAAGTAGTATAAACAACAACTCACAGTGATGAGCAGTACGTAGTATAAACAACAACTCTCACAGTGATGAGCAGTAAGTAGTATAAACAACAACTCTCACAGTGACGAGCAGTAAGTAGTATTAACAACTCTCACAGTGACGAGTAGTAAGTAATATAAACAACAACTCACAGTGACGAGTAGTAAGTAGTATAAACAACAACTCAGTGACGAGCAGTAAGTAGTATAAACAACAACACTCACAGTGAAGAGCAGTAAGTAGTATTAACAACATATAGTGAAGAGCAATAACTAGCATTAACAACACCTTTCACAGTGACGAGCAGTAAGTAGTATTAACAACACTCACAGTGACGAGCAGTAAGTAGTATAAACAACATCTCTCACACTGACGAGCAGTAAGCAGTATTAACAACACTCACAGTGACGAGCAGTAAGTTGTATAAACAACAACTCACAGTGACGAGTAGTAAGTAGTATAAACAACAACTCTCACAGTGACGAGCAGTAAGTAGTATAAACAACAACTCGCACAGTGACGAGCAGTAAGTAGTATAAACAACAACTCACTGTGACGAGTAGTAAGTCGTATAAACAACAACTCTCACAGTGACGAGTAGTAAGTATTATTAACAACAACTCTCACAGTGACGAGCAGCAAGTAGTATTAACAACTCTCACAGTGACGAGCAGTAAGTAATATAAACAACAACTCACAGTGACGAGTAGTAAGTAGTATAACAACAACTCACAGTGACGAGCTGTAAGTAGTATAAACAACAACTCTCACAGTGATGAGTAGTAAGTAGTATTAACAACAACTCACAGTGACGAGTAGTAAGTAGTATAAACAACAACTCACAGTGACGAGTAGTAAGTAGTATAAACAGCAACTCACAGTGACGAGCAGTAAGTAGTATAAACAACATCTCTCACAGTGACGAGCAGTAAGTAGTATAAACAACAACTCACAGTGACGAGCAGTACGTAGTATAAACAACAACTCTCACAGTGATGAGCAGTAAGTAGTATAAACAACAACTCTCACAGTGACGAGCAGTAAGTAGTATTAACAACTCTCACAGTGACGAGTAGTAAGTAGTATAAACAACAACTCAGTGACGAGCAGTAAGTAGTATAAACAACAACACTCACAGTGAAGAGCAGTAAGTAGTATTAACAACATATAGTGAAGAGCAATAACTAGCATTAACAACACCTTTCACAGTGACGAGCAGTAAGTAGTATTAACAACACTCACAGTGACGAGCAGTAATTAGTATAAACAACATCTCTCACACTGACGAGCAGTAAGCAGTATTAACAACACTCACAGTGACGAGTAGTAAGTAGTATAAACAACAACTCTCACAGTGACGAGCAGTAAGTAGTATAAACAACAACTCGCACAGTGACGAGTAGTAAGTCGTATAAACAACAACTCTCACAGTGACGAGTAGTAAGTATTATTAACAACAACTCTCACAGTGATGAGTAGTAAGTAGTATAACAACAACTCTCACAGTGATGAGTAGTAAGTAGTATAAACAACAACTCTCACAGTGACGAGTAGTAAGTAGTATAAAAAACAACTCTCACAGTGATGAGCAGTAAGTAGTATAACAACAACTCTCACAGTGACGAGTAGTAAGTAGTATAAACAACAACTTTCATAGTGACGAATAGTAAGTAGTATTAACAACAACTCTCATAGTGACGAGTAGTAAGTAGTATAAACAACAACTCTCATAGTGATGAGCAGTAAGTAGTATAAACAACACTCAGTGATGAGCAGTAAGTAGGATTAACAACTCTCACAGTGACGAGCAGTAAGTAGTATAAACAACAACTCTCATAGTGACGAGTAGTAAGTAGTATAAACAGCAACTCTCACAGTGACGAGCACTAAGTAGTATAAACAACAACTCTCACAGTGACGAGCAGTAAGTAGTATTAACAACTCTCACAGTGACGAGTAGGAAGTAGTATAAACAGCAACTCTCACAGTGACGAGCAGTAAGTAGTATAAACAACAACTCACAGTGACGAGTAGTAAGTCGTATAAACAACAACTTTCACAGTGACGAGTAGTAAGTATTATTAACAACAACTCTCACAGTGACGAGCAGCAAGTAGTATAACAACAACTCTCACAGTGATGAGTAGTAAGTAGTATAAACAACAACTCTCACAGCGACGAGTAGTAAGTAGTATAAAAAACAACTCTCACAGTGATGAGCAGTAAGTAGTATAACAACAACTCTCACAGTGACGAGTAGTAAGTAGTATAAACAACTCTCACAGTGACGAGCAGCAAGTAGTATTAACAACTCTCACAGTGACGAGCAGTAAGTAATATAAACAACAACTCACAGTGACGAGTAGTAAGTAGTATAAACAACAACTCACAGTGACGAGCTGTAAGTAGTATAAACAACAACTCTCACAGTGATGAGTAGTAAGTAGTATTAACAACAACTCACAGTGACGAGTAGTAAGTAGTATAAACAACAACTCACAGTGACGAGTAGTAAGTAGTATAAACAGCAACTCACAGTGACGAGCAGTAAGTAGTATAAACAACATCTCTCACAGTGACGAGCAGTAAGTAGTATAAACAACAACTCACAGTGATGAGCAGTACGTAGTATAAACAACAACTCTCACAGTGATGAGCAGTAAGTAGTATAAACAACAACTCTCACAGTGACGAGCAGTAAGTAGTATTAACAACTCTCACAGTGACGAGTAGTAAGTAATATAAACAACAACTCACAGTGACGAGTAGTAAGTAGTATAAACAACAACTCAGTGACGAGCAGTAAGTAGTATAAACAACAACACTCACAGTGAAGAGCAGTAAGTAGTATTAACAACATATAGTGAAGAGCAATAACTAGCATTAACAACACCTTTCACAGTGACGAGCAGTAAGTAGTATTAACAACACTCACAGTGACGAGCAGTAAGTAGTATAAACAACATCTCTCACACTGACGAGCAGTAAGCAGTATTAACAACACTCACAGTGACGAGCAGTAAGTTGTATAAACAACAACTCACAGTGACGAGTAGTAAGTAGTATAAACAACAACTCTCACAGTGACGAGCAGTAAGTAGTATAAACAACAACTCGCACAGTGACGAGCAGTAAGTAGTATAAACAACAACTCACTGTGACGAGTAGTAAGTCGTATAAACAACAACTCTCACAGTGACGAGTAGTAAGTATTATTAACAACAACTCTCACAGTGACGAGCAGCAAGTAGTATTAACAACTCTCACAGTGACGAGCAGTAAGTAATATAAACAACAACTCACAGTGACGAGTAGTAAGTAGTATAACAACAACTCACAGTGACGAGCTGTAAGTAGTATAAACAACAACTCTCACAGTGATGAGTAGTAAGTAGTATTAACAACAACTCACAGTGACGAGTAGTAAGTAGTATAAACAACAACTCACAGTGACGAGTAGTAAGTAGTATAAACAGCAACTCACAGTGACGAGCAGTAAGTAGTATAAACAACATCTCTCACAGTGACGAGCAGTAAGTAGTATAAACAACAACTCACAGTGACGAGCAGTACGTAGTATAAACAACAACTCTCACAGTGATGAGCAGTAAGTAGTATAAACAACAACTCTCACAGTGACGAGCAGTAAGTAGTATTAACAACTCTCACAGTGACGAGTAGTAAGTAGTATAAACAACAACTCAGTGACGAGCAGTAAGTAGTATAAACAACAACACTCACAGTGAAGAGCAGTAAGTAGTATTAACAACATATAGTGAAGAGCAATAACTAGCATTAACAACACCTTTCACAGTGACGAGCAGTAAGTAGTATTAACAACACTCACAGTGACGAGCAGTAATTAGTATAAACAACATCTCTCACACTGACGAGCAGTAAGCAGTATTAACAACACTCACAGTGACGAGTAGTAAGTAGTATAAACAACAACTCTCACAGTGACGAGCAGTAAGTAGTATAAACAACAACTCGCACAGTGACGAGTAGTAAGTCGTATAAACAACAACTCTCACAGTGACGAGTAGTAAGTATTATTAACAACAACTCTCACAGTGATGAGTAGTAAGTAGTATAACAACAACTCTCACAGTGATGAGTAGTAAGTAGTATAAACAACAACTCTCACAGTGACGAGTAGTAAGTAGTATAAAAAACAACTCTCACAGTGATGAGCAGTAAGTAGTATAACAACAACTCTCACAGTGACGAGTAGTAAGTAGTATAAACAACAACTTTCATAGTGACGAATAGTAAGTAGTATTAACAACAACTCTCATAGTGACGAGTAGTAAGTAGTATAAACAACAACTCTCATAGTGATGAGCAGTAAGTAGTATAAACAACACTCAGTGATGAGCAGTAAGTAGGATTAACAACTCTCACAGTGACGAGCAGTAAGTAGTATAAACAACAACTCTCATAGTGACGAGTAGTAAGTAGTATAAACAGCAACTCTCACAGTGACGAGCACTAAGTAGTATAAACAACAACTCTCACAGTGACGAGCAGTAAGTAGTATTAACAACTCTCACAGTGACGAGTAGGAAGTAGTATAAACAGCAACTCTCACAGTGACGAGCAGTAAGTAGTATAAACAACAACTCACAGTGACGAGTAGTAAGTCGTATAAACAACAACTTTCACAGTGACGAGTAGTAAGTATTATTAACAACAACTCTCACAGTGACGAGCAGCAAGTAGTATAACAACAACTCTCACAGTGATGAGTAGTAAGTAGTATAAACAACAACTCTCACAGCGACGAGTAGTAAGTAGTATAAAAAACAACTCTCACAGTGATGAGCAGTAAGTAGTATAACAACAACTCTCACAGTGACGAGTAGTAAGTAGTATAAACAACAACTTTCATAGTGACGAGTAGTAAGTAGTATTAACAACAACTCTCATAGTGACGAGTAGTAAGTAGTATAAACAACAACTCTCACAGTGATGAGTAGTAAGTAGTATAAACAACAACTCTCACAGTGACGAGCAGTAAGTAGTATTAACAACTCTCACAGTGACGAGTAGTAAGTAATATAAACAACAACTCACAGTGACGAGTAGTAAGTAGTATAAACAACAACTCAGTGACGAGCAGTAAGTAGTATAAACAACAACACTCACAGTGAAGAGCAGTAAGTAGTATTAACAACATATAGTGAAGAGCAATAACTAGCATTAACAACACCTTTCACAGTGACGAGCAGTAAGTAGTATTAACAACACTCACAGTGACGAGCAGTAAGTAGTATAAACAACATCTCTCACACTGACGAGCAGTAAGCAGTATTAACAACACTCACAGTGACGAGCAGTAAGTTGTATAAACAACAACTCACAGTGACGAGTAGTAAGTAGTATAAACAACAACTCTCACAGTGACGAGCAGTAAGTAGTATAAACAACAACTCGCACAGTGACGAGTAGTAAGTCGTATAAACAACAACTCTCACAGTGACGAGTAGTAAGTATTATTAACAACAACTCTCACAGTGATGAGTAGTAAGTAGTATAACAACAACTTTCACAGTGATGAGTAGTAAGTAGTATAAACAACAACTCTCACAGTGACGAGTAGTAAGTAGTATAAAAAACAACTCTCACAGTGATGAGCAGTAAGTAGTATAACAACAACTCTCACAGTGACGAGTAGTAAGTAGTATAAACAACAACTTTCATAGTGACGAGTAGTAAGTAGTATTAACAACAACTCTCATAGTGACGAGTAGTAAGTAGTATAAACAACAACTCTCATAGTGATGAGCAGTAAGTAGTATAAACAACACTCAGTGATGAGCAGTAAGTAGGATTAACAACTCTCACAGTGACGAGCAGTAAGTAGTATAAACAACAACTCTCATAGTGACGAGTAGTAAGTAGTATAAACAGCAACTCTCACAGTGACGAGCACTAAGTAGTATAAACAACAACTCTCACAGTGACGAGCAGTAAGTAGTATTAACAACTCTCACAGTGACGAGTAGGAAGTAGTATAAACAGCAACTCTCACAGTGACGAGCAGTAAGTAGTATAAACAACAACTCTCACAGTGACGAGCAGTAAGTAGTATTAACAACTCTCACAGTGACGAATAGTAAGTAGTATAAACAACAACTCTCACAGTGACGAGCAGTAAGTAGTATAAACAACAACTCTCACAGTGACGAGCAGTAAGTAGTATAAACAACAACTCTCACAATGACGAGCAGTAAGTAGTATAAACAACAACTCTCACAGTGACGAGCAGTAAGTAGAATTAACAACTCTCACAGTGACGAGTAGGAAGTAGTATAAACAACAACTCTCACAGTGATGATTAGTAAGTAGTATAAACAACAACTCTCACAGTGACGAGTAGTAAGTAGCATAAACAACAACTCTCATAGTGACGAGCAGTAAGTAGTATAAACAACAACTCTCACAGTGACGAGTAGTAAGTAGTATACCAACAACTCTCACAGTGACGAGCAGTAAGTAGTATAACAACAACTCTCACAGTGACGAGCAGTAAGTAGTATTAACAACAACTCACACAGTGACGAGTAGTAAGTAGTATAAACAACAACTCTCACAGTGACGAGTAGTAAGTAGTATAAACAACACTCACAGTGACGAGCAGTAAGTAGTATAAACAACTCTCACAGTGACGAGCAGTAAGTAGTATAAACAACAACTCTCACAATGACGAGCAGTAAGTAGTATAACAACAACTCTCACAGTGACGAGCAGTAAGTAGTATTAACAACTCTCACAGTGACGAGCAGTAAGTAGTATTAACAACAACTCTCACAGTGACGAGTAGTAAGTAGTATAAACAACAACTCTCACAGTGACGAGTAGTAAGTAGTATAAACAACAACTCTTACAGTGACGAGCAGTAAGTAGTATTAACAACAGCTCTCACAGTGACGAGTAGTAAGTAGTATAAACAACAACTCTCACAGTGACGAGTAGTAAGTAGTATAAACAACAACTCTCACAGTGACGAGTAGTAAGTAGTATTAACAACTCTCACAGTGACGAGCAGTAAGTAGTATAAACAACAACTCTCACAGTGACGAGTAGTAAGTAGTATAAACAACAACTCTCACAGTGACGAGTAGTAAGTAGTATAAACAACAACTCTCACAGTGACGAGTAGTAAGTAGTATTAACAACTCTCACAGTGACGAGCAGTAAGTAGTATAAACAACAACTCTCACAGTGACGAGTAGTAAGTAGTATAAACAACAACTCTCACAGTGACGAGTAGTAAGTAGTATAAACAACAACTCTCCAAGTACAGTGAAGACTAGAGAGGACAATCGTAAAAGCCACATTAGCACTGATTGATCCACAACTGCCTAATCCTCGTCTCATCGAATGCCCATACAGTAAATACATCCCAAAATCCATGCTGTCTCTTAGCAGCAACAATCATTCTGCTCTGAAATCATAATAATTTTTAAATCATGTGAATTGGTTTTTAAGAGAGAGAGGGTAAAACACAGTGAGATATCACACCTTCATAGAAGCCGTCATCATCCATGGTCCCATACACGTAGAGGTACTTCCCTGCCACCAGGGGGAGCTCTGCCTCAGGATGCTCATTGGGCCCATTACAGGGGTTATAACTGGGGGGAAGAAAGAGTAGAGTACAATAGAATCAAGCTGATGAACTCGCTGCGTTGCTCCTCTGAACCAAACACAAGTGGATATGTGTCCAATTATCTCAGGCTAGATGATGAATTCAGGTTCAAAAAGGTTCAAAATCTAGGATCAAAATGAGACAATTATTAAACACAATATTAGGAACTGTGTATGGACAATTAGCTTCTGTCAAAACTTGATGACATTGTGATGGGAAAGCACAGTAGCCTTGCTAAATAGTATCCGGCGCAATTCCAAACAAATCCAAGCACAGTTAAATTTTTGCCACAAACACTGCAGTAGCAGTACCTTTGTGTAACTCTGTGATAGGGGAATTGCTGAGTGCTGCAATAAAAAACTAATATAACATTTTCCAACAGACTAAATTTTCCAACAGGCTAAATGAGATAGAAAAAAACAGTGGGGGTGGACAGCACTGGGTTCCATTCATGTATTTGCCTTTGTTCTAGGGGATTCCAATTATTTCAGCTGACAGTTCATTTTATTTGGTGAGAGCATAGCACTGCATCATTATTAAGAGGTGAGTTAAAACCTCAGTGGGACAATGTGGGTGGAAAACACTTCTGAAAAGTGCTGTGCAGGGATGCATTTTTAATATAACACTGTAGTGTAAGGCATCTCAAAGCTGCTCACTCCTCTCACCTGTACCGGGCGATGCACAGACGGACCTTGCCTGTGAACCTCTTCTTGGTCCTAGTCGTTGAGCTTAGTTCTTTGTCCATCTGATAAGAGAGAACCAACCTTGAGAGATGTAACAACCAAATTATATTTATTTTTGTTTTCATGGTGGACATTTCTATGGTGGAAATCAGTGGGATGATAGCAGAGCCTATGAAAAAGGTGTGAAAAGGCCTTTCTGCATAACAGTGTTTCCTCAGTCCTACATCTCCACCTTAGTGGGACTTCAGCTTAGACTTTCAAAACAGGAAGCAATTTTGCAATCATGTAATAAATGCTGTAATTATGTAACAGTGTAATTAATGCTTTACCATCTTCTGAGGAGTTTTTTGAAAGGGCAATCAAGCTATTTAGGTCCATCTTCATTAGGCTTATATAATCAGGGCTAGAAGGGAGGGAGGGAGGGAGGGAGGGAGGGAGGGAGGGAGGGAGGGAGGGAGGGAGGGAGGGAGGGAGGGAGGGAGGGAGGGAGGGAGGGAGGGAGGGAGGGAGGGAGGGAGGGAGGGAGGGAGAAACCTATTAGGACTCACCTCAGTGAGGAGGGCCCGTTGAGAGCTGCCAGTCCGGCTGCTGCTGCGGGTGAGGAATGTTGGCTTTACAGACACGAGCTCCGGCTTGTCCCCACAGATCTGGAGCGGTCGGATGAACTCAGAGATCACAGATCTGCTCAGCGGACTCTCATTGCCTGCGGGCAAAACAAAGGAAGAGCTAAGATCTGAAATATGACTGCGCCTGCTGAAATCATATTTATATCTGTGCGTAGCACTAATGTCCAAAATGGAGTGCAATATATCACATACAATTATTTATCCATTTCATCATGTGATCGTCATTCATCGTTATTATCACCGTTCATCATCTTCATCATCCTCCATACCTCATTTGATTAGATACCATTAAAAGTCATAGATAACATTGTAAGAACCAACAGCACAAACAAACAGATGGATACAACCCATTAACAATTAGGAAAATAATCATCCTAATTGCATTAGTGTTAAAAAACATACAGATCCTTATGTAATCAGAGGGAGAGTTAGATTCCAGGCACAGGCCCAATGTAAACGTCAGTATTATTATTTAAGTCAACAACATGAATGTGCCAAGCAGTGGTAAAGGCTATGTCATCCAGTACATCCAGTACCCTGATTGATTATTCCATTAGGCTACTTGCTCTATGTTGAGCCACGTACGTCACAAGCACTGCCTCCCAAATCTCCAATTTCAGGAGCAGCTGCACGTTTGTCTTTCCATCCTCATAATACTGAATTGTTTATTTAAAATGTATTTTGGCGTCATTTCGCGAGACTAAAGCTTTCCGCCGCTTCAGATGACTGAAATCACATTATTAGGAATGTTCTTGTCTGAGCTGTGGTCTATGGCGTACATAATGTACACAGACAAGCTAAAACAAAGCTCTCCCGCGATTCCTCTAACCTTTCCCTGTGGGGGCGGCCAGCCCGTTGAAGAGCTGGGAGAGGGATTTGTTTGGCGATCCAGGGGATTCACACACAGTTAAGGGATCGGTGCCACTGCCAAGGGTATCAAACTTTCCGGTCTGTAGCCGGAACTTCTCCAGCTCTTTGGACAGGAGGTTGAACTGCTCACTTTGTGTCCGACATTTCTCCTCCAGCTCTCGGACTTTGGCCTGGCGACAGATAGCGAGTGAGAGAGAAAGACAGAGAGGGGGAGAAAAGGGAAGGAAGAAGTAGAGAGACAAAAGAGAAGAAAGTAACAGAAGGAAATAAAGTGAAAGAAAGAGAAAATCTGAAACCCAAAACTGTATATTTGTACAAATACACACAAAATTAGGTAGGATGAGATATTGGACTTTAAATTACAGAGAAAAGGGAGATGACACCTTAAATTTCCTATCAGGTAAAATACAGTCCAGTCATAAACACCTAAACTAGTCACAGTACGCAGATCACATGCAGGACTACAGTTAATGCACATTATTCTATAGAGCAGCCTCTTGTCAAGAGGAAGTATGCATACCAAAAACTGCACTGTGTTCAAAGCGCGGGGAATGCTCCTCAACTTCATTGCACAGAGATAGTAAAATAAAGGCAAGAGTCATCATCATGAGTTACGAAGCCGACAAAAGAGGGGCAACAGCAATTAAAACATCATAGAACCATGCAATCAAATCCTTGGCTTTCTACAGTGAAATACTGTCTGTTCTCCACACTGGCCCGGAGACTACGGTACAGTGGGAGAATAGGCAGGCCTAGCAGAAACCCCAGGGGTATCCAGCTCAAGATCTTCCCTTGGGCAGGAGTAAGTGTTGAGTGGTAAGCCTCAAATGGAGACAGACAACCCCTCTTCACATAAACCCAAATCAGCCCCTTCATCAGACCACCCTGAGAGCATTGCTGAAGCTACCATGTCATTTGCTGCACACTTTCCCCAAAGCAGTGATGCCTAATGTCTGTGGCGTTTTATTCAGCTGAATGACTTTCATGCAGACAAGTTAGTGTTTGTCAGCACGTGAACATGCTGTTAGAGGAGGATTAGCATTTGCAATCACTGCATAGGATTCAATGGGTTGATGCATTAACACAGAGGGTGGTTAGCCTTTCACCATCTTAAAGCCCTCCCCTGGGTGTAAGACCAGTCCTGTAGTAGCCTTGTGAAACATGCTGCCCTGCATGCAACTCCAACCAGAATGAACGGTTACAATGTCCTCATAACATCAATTGTTTCCATTATGCCAGCATCTAAACACAATTCCTCAGACATTAGAATGATGCCATAACTAAAATGGAGGCATAACTCAAATTAGTGATGATGAGAGCGATTGTCTGATGGCCTCTCCTATGTCCCAGTTAGGCCTTCTGTCTTGTTGTGTCCTGTGACAACCCCTTCCCCAGTGACTGTCCGGTAAGCAGAGCAGGCTCTGAGCCTAGTGGAGTGTGGATGCCTATACATGCATTGATGACAAGCTGAATGGAGGATGCGAGTGTGAACCATCATTGTGTGGATAGGACAGCCTTGCTTTTGGAAAGCAAACATTCAACAACTGAAACATGTTTCTGTCTGCACAGATACAACAATACAACTATGCATCTTTTTGTAAATAATCATTTGTTCTTAATTGACTTGACGGGTTAAATAAACGTTAAATAAAAATGAAATCATGAACAGCAGCTAGCTACAACAACAAAACCTTAGCAATGAATTAATGAGTAGCCATTGTTTCACCTCAGTATATGACATTGTTCAGCTCTTGAATCTTGTTTAAAAATTCAAATACAGGGCATTTGGAAAGTAATCAGACAAGTTCACAATTTCCAAATGTTGTTACGTCACAACCTTATTCTAAAATGGATTAAATTGTTTTTTTCCCCCTCATCACACCACAACGACGAAGCAAAAACAGGCTTTTAGAAATGTTTGCAAGTTTATAAAAAAAAAAATATTCCATTTACATAAGTATTCACACCTCTTCTTGGGTATGACGCTACAAGCTTGGCACACATGTATTTGGGGAGTTTCTCCCATTCTTCTCTGCAGATCCTCTCAAGCTCTGTCAGGTTGGATGGGGAGCATTACTGCACAGCTATTTTCAGGTCTCTTCAGGGATGTTCGGGCCACTCAAGGACATTCAGAGACTTGTACCGAAGCCACTCCTGGGTTATCTTGGCTGTGTGCTTAGGGTCGTTGTCCTGTTGGAAGGTGAACCTTCGCCCCAGTCTGAGGTCCTGAGCGCTCTGGAGCAGGTTTTCATCAAGGATCTCTCTGTACTTTGCTCCGTTCATCTGTCCTTCGATCCTGACTAGTATCCCAGTCCCTGCCACTGAAAAACATCCCCACAACATGATTCTGCCACCACCATGCTTCACCGTAGGGATGGTGCCAGGTTTCCTCCAGATGTGACGCTTGGCATTTCGGCCAAAGAGTTCAATCTGGGTTTCATCAGACCAGAGAATCTTTTTCTCATGGTCTGAGAGTCCTTTAGGTGCCTTTTGGCAAAATCCAAGTGGGCTGTCATGTGCCTTTTACTGAGGAGTGGCTAGCGTCTGGCCACTCTTCCATAAAGGCCTGATTGGTGGAGTGCTGCAGAGATGGTTGTCCTACTGGAAGGTTCTCCCATCTCCACATTGGAACTCTGGAGCTCTGTCAGAGTGACCATCGGGTTCTTGGTTACCTCCCTGACCAAGGCTCTTCTCCCCCAATTGCTCAGTCTGGCCGGGCGGCCAGATCTAGGAAGAGTCTTGGTGGTTCCAAACTTCTTCCATTTAAGAATGATGGAGTGTGTGTTCTTGGGGACCTTCAATGCTGCTGACATTTTTAGGTACCCTTCCCCAGATCTGTGCCTCGACAGAATCCTGCCTCTGAGCTCTACGGACAATTCCTTCAACCTCATAGCTTGGTCAACTGTAGGACCTTATACAGACTGGTGTGTGACTTTCCAAATCATGTCCAATCAATTGAATTTACCACAGGTGGATTCCAATCAAGTTGAAGAAACATCTCAAGGATGATCAATGGAAACAGACGCACCTGAGCTCAATTTCCAGTCTCATAGCAACGGGTCTGAATGCTTGTAAATAAGCTCTTTATGTATTTTATTTTTACAAATTTGCTAAAATTGTGCAGATTCATGAGGAGGTTTTTAATTTAATCCATTTCAGAATAAGGCTGTAATCTAAGAAAATGTGGAAAAAGTCTAGGGGTCTGAATACTTTCCGAATGCACCGTAAATCTAACGCAATATCTCCCGCCAAAATCTGATTATGAAAATGACCTCTTGATGGACTGCCACTTTGGTGTGGTGTATGCTTAAAATGTGACTATCAATTGAATCCCCAAAACATTGCCCTTCCAATTCTGAAATGTCATTCCATCATGATTTACTTTGAAAGAGCCAAAAACTAGGGGGATATATGCCTGATGTATATTGTATTGTACAGGCAGAGATGGAAATATCAAGTAAACAAAAACAATTCTGAAATACCTGCATGCTGTCCAAGTGGTTCTGTATATGCATAAAACACACACCAATAACACAGTGAAAAAAAGACACAATTACACATATGAACACTCATACACACCTTAAAATCAAAACAGAAGATTTTCTGTGGCACTCATGCAAAATTATTTGTTAATAATAATAATAATAAACAACCACACATTTTAAATAATATAATGATCAATAACGATGTATGTCGATATAATACTGTTTGTATATACTGAATACACATTTACAAAAACACAATAGCCAATGTGTCATATCAAAAGCACTCTTCCATTCTTATTTCTGCACTGCTCGTTACAGTTTAGACTTTAAAAATCATCAAAATAAAGTCGTCATGGGCAAGAATCTATTATTCCATTTGGCCTTAGTCTTTATGCATGCCACATTCACAACCTTCAACAGAGTGAACAGGGTCTCACAGACAGAGCCAGTAGAAAATGACCCTGGGCTCACACATGTCCGACTGGCAGGCTGAGCCGTACACAA